>NC_079376.1:24350000-24950000 GCF_021018895.1 Seriola aureovittata
TGTGAGAGAGAGAGGGCTGTGGTTAGAGAGACCTTTATTTTCATTGAATCATCTGCAAGAGATACTCCAGCAAGCAAGGCTGAGACTGGAGTTCTAGAAACATGCATCACAAATGTCGCCGTGATTCTGAGCATGGTTTTCTTCTTACTTCCTGTACAGAAACCAGACGCTCCACTGGTTCACTCCTGCTCTCTGTTGTGGATTCAGGCTTCAGCCAGGCAGCATGTTCCAAACAAATGTCACAGAAGCAAGAAGTTCTTAATCCAGTGATACAATTTTAAAAGTTTTAAACTTTACACAACAAAATAGAACAAACTCAACCCCAGACAGGAACCTGTTGGAACCTGTTGGGTGACAGAGTCTTAACATCAAACAGATCCTGATCCTGTTGATGATCATGTTGCTCACAGTGTGAACAAACCGACTGAGTAAGTAACAATCAACCATGACAAATCATCAACATGACAGTGAGAGCTTAACTCTTATTGAAGGATGATGATGATGTGTGTGTGTGTGTGTGTGTGTGTGTGTGTGTGTGTGTCTCTCTCTCACACAGTCTTTACTCAGAATGAACTGTTCAATATTTACTGAATGTACTTTGAAGAACCAAAAATCTGTCGGATGTTTATTCCTGTGTTCTTGTGTAAGAAGACTCAACTGTATCTTGTCACATGACAGCTGATCCACTAAAGCAGGAAGAAGGAGACGTCTGTTCATGTTTCATGAAGTTTAAATCAGTTTTCCTTTGTTCTTTTTAACTGTTCAATCATCTCATCAGAACTGATTGTTTTCTGAAGGTGCTTTTTTTGTCTTGACCTCAGTGACACTTACTTTGCCTCTGACGTTTTCCTGGACCACAGTGTTCTCCTGATGCCAGTGTCTGAGCTGAAAAATTGGCAATTGTTTTTTTTTTTTTTTGTTTTTTTTTTTTTTGTTCAAACCTAAAATAACCTGCACCCGCTCTTTTTATCCTACATTCTCTCTCTCTCTCCTCACACCACGCACAGCCCTAAAAATACACACAAACACCTCCAAACACTTTCACAGCTACTTTCCCTTTTTTGGCCATATTTGTGTATATTATTGATCCATCATGTTGCTGTGGCAACAGTGGCCAGATCAGGTTTCTCTGTTACAGATTCTTACGCAACAAGTACCACAACATGTGTGTAATATGTTCATCTTTAAGAAGGACTGACGGAGCTCAGGTGATTTCAGAAAGAAAACCTTATATCTAAGACAGTTTGGACGTTAAAGTGAAACTGCTGAGCTGACTCACTAGTTTCCGCATTTTGGATACATCACTACACATCTGTTAAAACTGGATGGTCATACCTGTGGAAGCCCAGTGTTCTGACCTGTAGCGCTCAATAACTGAGCTAACTCACCTTTACACTGCCTTTTAAATAGAGCAGGTCCTCAGCAGCCTGATCTGGTCTTACATCTACGTTGTATCTGCTAAGCTACGTCCTCTGGACTCTGTAGCCCAGTTTTTCCACCATAAACACAGCTTTATATAGTCAGATCCAAATCTGTGACTTCATCCGGTAAAGAGCAGGAACTGAGCTACCTACCGTCGACTTTACGTCCACGTCCTCTCACTGTATTCATACCACGAACGGGAGGATACGTTCCTACTTAAAGGGGTAGTTCGGGTTATTTCATGTGGGGTTATGTGAGGCACCTATAGCTGCTGTGGGCGGGGTCAGCAGGAAAATGTGTTTTAGCCACAAAAAACCAAGAAGGAAAAAAAGCTAATATCAGTTGAAGTGTTGTTTTCTTTTGTATATTTTCAACATTTGATCAGCCGTCAAACAGCCTTTTACTTTGAAACTACATTTTCTTAATTGTTGAACTACCGTATTTCTAGGCACAAGTGCACCTTTGCTTAGCTCTGTCTGACTCAAGCAGCTGGGGCCGGTTGCAAGAAACACCTTAAGTTTTCTACTTAAGTAATGGCACTTGAGGTGTAATTTCTCCTTAGTTGAGGGAGTTACTTAAGGTTGTTGCACAGAATCTCTTAAAAAGTTTCCTTAGTTAGGAAAAAAGCTGAGGCATTTGCAGCAGTGACAGTACAATTCTACTGCATCGTTAAGGGTGTTTCCTGGTCGTGAAACATCATCATCATCTTAATTCATTTTTTTACTTAAGCTCGACCATGTTGCAGTTAAGATAGAGTCAAAGGTACCTTTAGTTCTTTGCCTTACTTTGGTCTGTCGTGCAACGGTTTGACTGATTTTAAGTGAGTCCTTAAGTTTAAGACTAAGTTTAAGAAATCCTTTAATACTTTTTTATGGAAACCTTAGCTCAGACTTTTAGCAAAATCTGTGCAACTGGCCCGTGCACTGCAGATTAATACAGCCGTACTTGCATTTGTGCGTAGTAATACAGTAGTTCAGCGGTTGAATAATGTAGTTCCAAAGGAAACGTCACACAACCCGAACTGTCCCTTTTATGGCCGGCAGGCGTCTGTTAAACCCTTAAGTCAGGTGTCTCACAGATAGTTGAGGATGGATGATAATGGCCGAGGTGGTGAGGAAGAAGATGACTACGGTGACATCGCCACCAGACGTCGAGCAGCGATGACTTTTAAAGCGTAAATACACTTCACGCAGCAGCTTTAAAGAGTCGCGACATCACTGAAGGCGTTCGGTTACCATGGCCTTAAAGCTTCATGTTAATCAGCGGTGCCATAACCACATGTATTTATTGACAGTCAGCTGTATAACAGTTCTATAACCAAGTGAAATATAAGGTGTCGTCCCGTCGCGTGTGTTGATGTCGCACACCGAGTCTGCTGCTTATTGCATTGCTCTACTCTGTCTAAATTATGCATGTGTCCCTTTAGAGAAGCCTATGCAACCTCCGCCTGGTCAGACCCTCCATGTTACTGTCCATTGATACTTTATGCAACATGTAAAAGGATTTGAATCCTCTGAGCACAGCTGGTCCTTAACAAGAGTCCACTCCTTATGCAAAAATGTCTGGAGCACCAGATTGTGGTGTCCATCATGAAAAGGCACAGATGAAGATTGAAAAGTGAGCTTTTTTTTATAAAGTGATATAATTCTATTTTATTAAGGTTTAGAAACAGAGTAGAAATGCTTCATATTATTCAACAGAGCTTGTATTTAACCACTGTTTTGTTTTTTGTTTTGTTCGGATGAAATAAAAATAAAGTTTGAGTCCTGAAAGGATTCACTTCAAATACTCTGAGCTGGAGTCTGTGTGTGTTTTGTTCCAGGGATTCAAGATAAGAATAGTCTGACTACTTTCCTGCTTCCAGTGTTTGTGTGAAGCTAAACCAGGGCCCCCGAGTTCTCTACACTGAGACCTGAGCCCCCCCCACCCCCCACACAAACAACTAACATGCAAGTATGTGCTGTTTTCTTCATGTCAGATGGATCCTGATCAGCGGCGACTCGGCTGGGAACTGGTGCCAGTCCATGTGGTCTTGGTTACTGGTCCACAAACAAGAACATGGACATCTACCCACATTCTCCTGCCACAACAGCAAAATCTTTGAAGAGAAACTCCCTCTGCTAACAATTATTTTGCAGTGAACCAGAACAGAAACTGGTTCAGTCTTTTATAATACGTGATATCAGGCAGCAGCATCTTTCCCTCCCTCTCACCCGGAAGATGCCCACAGTTGTGATTTGTTTTTAAGCCATGGATCATTTTCTTCATCAACTTATTCATTAACTAAAATCAGATGATTATTTGCTGTGACCCCCCCCAAAACCTGGCCGTAGGCTCCACACGCCCCTCCTCTTTGTCCATTCTATGATAAGCTGGAAGTTAGGGGCGGAGTCAGACACTGCCAAGATGGTGACGGTGGAGCAGCTCACTTTGAGCTTCAAAACTACTCTTCAGAAACCTGTGGGTGATTTCACTGAGGCTCCGTCCATCTTTTATTTACAGTCTACCCCCCTTTGCCTTAAAACCAGCTCCAGTTCTCCTCGGTGCACCTGCTCACAGTTCTTCCGGTCCTCGTCAGGCAGCTTGTTCCAGCACCTTGGAGAACCTGCATCAGTTCTTCTGTGTATCTAGTCTGTGTCAGTGTCGCCGTCTGTTCACCTGATCCCAGATCAGGGCTCTGTGGGGACCAGACCATCTGTTGCAAGACTCCTGGTTCTTCTGGTATCTGAAGGTAGATCTTTAAACATTAAAGTGAATAACATGTTTGCACAGTATCTGCGCTCTTTCTGTATATTTTACATTTACACATTTTTCTATAAAGAAAATGTATAAATGTAAATATACAGGTGATGGTGGTGATGTAATGTATGTATCACTGGTGAAGTAGAAACAGCAACAGGGACTAAACATCTCCACTTTGAGGATCTTCTTGAGTCATAGTCAATATTTATTGCCACAGTATAAATCATGAAGGGTTTATCAGTCCCAGCTTCCTCTCTGTTTCCTGTTCCCACCTCCTTCTCCTACAGTCCACTTTCCCAAGAATCATCTAATCTACAGGGTCCATGCCTGTGTCTGTTTGTATTAGAGCTCTTGTTCAGTGTGTGTGTGTGTGTGTGTGTGTGTGCGTGCGTGCGTGTGTGTGCGTGTGTGCCTCCCACGCCGCTCTCACCTTGGCCTCACAGCCAGGCCTACCGAGCTGTGCTGCAATCTGGAGCTCCCACTCTGCCAAGAACATGGAGCAAATTCACCAGAGAGCGCTTCTCTGCTCCAGGAGGATCCAGTCCTTATCAGTCTGTTCTCACAGAGAGACGATCTGAACTACTGCAGTTCTGCAAGAGCCTTTAGAACAGTCCCAATAAAACCCACAGAGACATTGTGTCTGCCCCCAGACCACCTAAATGTAGTAAATCAAACGTAAACGGAGGACGAGTCATTGATACAAACCTAATAAAAATTACCAGGATCATGGGCGCCTTGGTGGCTCACCTTGTAGAGCGCGTACCATTGTGACTTGAATCCGACCCATGGCCCTTTGCTGCATGTCAACCCCCCCAAACATTCCTGTCTTTGTCTCATGGTTACTGTAATAAAGGCATAAAAAGCCTGAAAAAATTACTTTAAAAAAATAAGAAAAAGAGAGAATCAGATCTGACTGTTAAACGTTAGATCACTCTGATCTACAGCTGTGAGTAAACGATCTGATATCAGATCTTCACATTGTTTTATTCTGATTCACTGTGTCATGATCAATGTGTTAACTCCCCCCTCAGTCATATAAATACTCTCATTCCTCCATCAGCGAGGAGGTGGAGTTTAACTAAAGACCATTAATCAACTCTAAACCTAAACTTAATCAGGGTTCCCACACGTTCCTGGAAAACCTGGAAAACAGTTGACCAGTTCTCCAGTCATGGAAAACACATGGAAAATGAGAGGAAAGAGTCAAATAACCTGGAAAATGATTCCAACATTCTCATATTTTCAGGCAAAGTTATGTTCAGGATCATGTTGATGTTCACAGTCTGATGTTCAGGTGGATCAACGACAAGTTAAATGCCTGGAACTCCTCGATAGCCGGCAAGAAGTGACAAAGCCTGTCAGATGAGAGTCTTCAAAAACCTCAAGTAAGTCCAGCTGTCTTCATAAAGCTCTAAGAGATAGGACAGTATTATAGTAGTATAATATGTTGTGATGTGTAGTGATGAAATACCACCACAGAGCTGCTACTTGGTTTATTCCTCTAGTTTTTTCTCTCTCCACCATCACTGACAAAACAGACAAGGTCAGGCTCCTGTTTCAGTGTTTGAAAGAGGCGTTCAGGGACAGCAGTGATTATCTGAGCACTGAGAGTCCTGGATGAGGAGCTGCGATGAGGCTCAGCGCTCAGATTGATTTGTTTTGGACTAAAGCCCAGTGGAGTGACAATGATTAGTCAGAGAGCTTCCAAAAGCCTCAGTGCTGCAGAGAGCAGAACAATGCTCGACAAATCTCTGTTAGCACCATTATGACGGCCGACAACAACTCTACTGTTGACTCAGTGCGAAAAACAATCTCCAGCGCAAGTAAAAGCCTTTTCTCGACATGACAGGATAATCAGTTTTACTATTCACTGATTTTCACTCAGATTTTTTAAAAGGTGTTTTGCTGAAAGGCAACACTCAAAAGACTCTTCTGGTTTCTTTGTAACCCTCTAATCCTCCAAGTGCTCCAAGCTTAATGGAAAAATACATCATGTGTCTGTTCTCTCTGGAACGACAAGTAGATGCCTCCATTGGCAGCGTTTCACCAAATACCTGCAAAACTACTGAGATTACGTCGTGCACATGGTCCACATTATACCTGCTAAACATCAGCATGTTGTGTAACGTAAAAGAAATGTAACTTTTAAATGTAAAAGCCTTCAATCATGAAAAACTAAAGGTGATGTGCCACACCCACACGAACGTCCGTTTTGACCAATGCAGCCTGTTTCGCTAAAGTTTCCAGGTAAACAGAATCGGTCTAGACCGAACACCGAGCTAAAAGAGAGTGAATATTGGACACAAACACCAATCCAAAAGAATGATGATGTTGCTCTGTAACTTTGGGATGTGTGACAAGAGAGATCACGTGATGCAAAACACCTACTAACAGTTGCAGGACATTTAGTCATTTGAGATGTGACCTTTTTGGCTGATTGAAGACCAGAGCTGCTGCATTCTGGACCATCTGTAAGAGTTTGACTGTGCGTGAAGGGAGGTCCACCAGAAGATCCCTGCAGCAGTCCAGGTGAGAGAACCATGACCTGGACCAAGAGCTGGGTGGAGTGCTGAGTCAGGTAGGACATGATTTTTCTGATGTTGTATAGAGCAAAGAGACACGACCAGGAGACAGATGCAGCACGGTCAGAGAGGGAGAGCTGGTCATCAAACATGACACCCATGTTTCTCATGACCTTGGTTGGAGTAAGGGATGAACAGAACAACAAAGAACAAGAAATGTCATTCCTACAAGGAAATGTGTTTATTTTCAAAGCATTGATTCCTCGACCTTTGTCTAGTTCCATCATTAGGTTGATTATATTTCACTTTGGTTCTAAAAACCCCAACCTGCCCACAAGTGCATTATAATAATGTAATCTCATATCAAATACTGCGAACCGAGCGTAATCCAGACTGATGTCTTTTTGATGTAACACATTGTGCTGTGCGTCAGGACTGATGCAGGCCACACAGACCGTGGATACGGGCTGAGCTGCAGCTGATTTGAAAGTGAAATGATTTTCCTGAGGGACGAGGTCATCGACAGTATGTAAAACGAAACAGAGGTCACAGGAGAGAAGAAGGTCTCTGTGAGGATTACTTCACATTATGGTATTTTAATCAGGAGAGACTAATAAGAAAAATCAATAGATCATGAGAATTAAAGTAAAATTAAATTTATTGTGAACAGAAGGAACAGACTTTGGCGCTTAGACCTCAGCAGGAAGCGGATCAACATGGATGAGATCCATAGGTTTAAGGTCCTTCCAATAAGAGGAATCTTCCCCAGAGTCTACTCACTGGTGGTGGTGAAGAGGAATGGAGCTCAAGAATGGGAACGTCTTCATGAGGGGAAACTTCTGATTGGATGGTTTGATTGGAGATGGTCTGGCGTCCATGGTTGAGGTGGAGGTGGGTCACAAATTCTTCATTTCAGCACCGTGAAGCGGAGAGAGAGACAATATTTAAAGTTTGACAGCTTACAGGAGATTGGCTGAAGGTCACCGTGTAAGGTTGTGATTGGGTGAAGATGTGAATGAGTGGGTGGAGCTTATAAATAGCGGGGAAATGGTGCTTGTGACTTAGACGGCATGCGCAAGGAAGTAGTCTTCATGACTGAACTTTCGCCTAGCTTCATTTGGAAGTGGTTTTACTGGTTCCTGCTTCCTGGTAGATCTGCCTCCAAATTCACATGTGGACTCAGTGTGATGCTCATTGAGATTTGTGTGTGGTCTGCCGCATGATGACACACAACTCCATCAACTTTGTGCTTGTGCGGTCAAGTGTCGACTCGCCCTTCCTCCAACTGCATCTGGAGGAAGGGAATGAGTGAAAATGATGACGACTGTAGCGCACATGTTTGTTTGTGTGTGTGTGTGTGTGTGTGTGTGTGTGTGTGTGTGTGTGTGTGTGTGCATGGTTGTGCTCTTCTGTATCCAGGCAGACACACAACAGATGGACAGGGAGGGCTCTGTGGCTGTGATAGGGAGGGGAGGAATTTGTGTTTGTGACAGCTTGTTGATATGCGCGTGCATGTGTGTGCATGTTCATATGCGTGTGTGTGTGTGTTTGTGTGTATGTGTGTGTGTGTGTGTGTGTGTGTGTTGTAGAGCTGAGGATAAGGAAGTGTATGTGACTTGATGAACCTGTGTGTGTGCTTTGGCTGTTTGTTATGATTTAATTTGAAGGACTTTAATTTGAAAAATGTGATGTTCATGATGATCATTTATTTCTCTGCCTGCGTGCACGTCATAATAAAATGACAATCAGTGTTCTACAGAGTCTGTGTCGGACTAATGCCTTACATCATTTTTTTAAATGTTTATTTCCTTTTCATTTATAATCTAATTTTTCTTTTTAATACATTTTTAATACACATTGTCTTTTTTCTTTTTAGTCACAAGTGTGAATTTAATGTATTGATATTTGTATCATTTAGAGCTGCTAATTTATTTATTTCCATGTATAAATCTGCTAATTAGGGAAGAAGTTTGATGTGTGTAGCAGGACTGTCCTGCAGTTTGCAATGTTGGATATTTAGTACAGTAAAAATTTAGTTTCACCAACATTTAGATTCAACGTTTAAATTTTAATTCAACATTTAGATTTTGATTTTACATTTAGAATAAAGTTAAGATTATAATTTAACATGAACATTTCATTAAATATTTTTTAAAGAAGTTAATGTGACAAGGTTCACAAGTCTTAAAATTAAAAAAGCAAAAAGTTAGTTTTTAAAAATTCACCCCACTTGTTGCGCCTCCGTGCGAGCGGCAGTCTGAGCCGGGGGAATGTTGCTTCGGGGTTTTCCGTCCCTCCGTCTCGTTCTCGTGGACACGATATCTCAGTCTTGACAGAATTTCTTCAAATTTGGCACAAACACTCACTTGGTCTCAAGGATGACGTGATTAGATGTTGGTGGTCAAAGGTCAAAGGTCAAGGTCACGGTGACCTCAGAAAACACTTTTTAGCCATAACTCAAGACTTCACAAACATTTCACACTAATGCTTCATATTGTATATGACGCTGGATCGACAGGGATGTAGTCTCATTGGTCGAGGCAGACAACCACAAGCGATAATCCTTTAATTTTAACAATTGTGGAAAATTGTTGTTAATTTCCACTTTACACTAGGTGCCCCATATTTATTTAGTATTCCTTTCTGTAGCACCTTTTTCCCACAGTTCCATTACTGTTGTGGGTTAAACGTCACCAGCCAGACAGACTTAGAACAAGAATGCAAGCAAATTGCTGACCTACAGTAGCTAAGATCACAAAGTCTAAAAATTCTACAGTAAACATGTTTGACTTTTTCATGAAGGTCTATGAAAGAAGCTATTCATAAGAAATACAGACGGTGGCAGAACAGCTGAAGGACCTTGGCTTTCTATCACAAGCAGAATATTTGTGAAAACACTTACAGAAAGCTGTATGAACTTCATGTTTTCTCTTCACAGCATCAGAATCAAACACATCTGACATGGTAACACTGTATAATATTAGAGGGAACATGCTGGCTCCACTGTCACTGTGTGTGTGTGTGTGTGTGTGTGTGTGTGTGTGTGTGTGTGTGTGTGTGTGTGTGTGTGTGTGTGTGTGTGTACAGTGGGTGTATCAGAGCTCTTTCACCACTGCTGCTGGAAACAAAGATGATGAGAGTTTTAGAGCCAAAACAACGAGCCAAAAGAGGCTAAAAAGCTGGAAACAGCAGAGGTGAGGATAAATCTCTGAAGGTTCATCACTATGAGCGACTCATTTCACATTGCAAGTAATTTCAGCTACTGTTAAAATATTGTGTTAATATATATATATATATATATATATATATATATATATATATATGTGTATATGTTAATTGTAGCCCACCTTCATGGAGGACTAGGGATGTCACAGGAAAAGTTTTAAAGCATTTCCTTCATTTCCTATTTTAATAGACATTAAAATAGGAAACGTAAAAAGAATTTATGAATGAAGGATTAATCCATCAATGGACCTTCAGTGCTGGTAAAACCAGGCTAAACAATCCCAGTTGGCCATGGGATGTTACAAGCTTTCTGATTGGCTGGAGAACTAACCAGTGGCTTTCACCAGCACTGAAGCAGTGTCACAGAAAGGCTAGACAGAGAAGCTAAATTACTAAACTAATGGATTAGCTAAAAGGAAAAGCAGCTGGAAAAAGGAAATAGAAATTGTAGAGAGAGAATTCAGGTATGTATTCCCATTTTTAAAATATCTTTTATATAAATAGTTTTCAAATTCTTTTATTTCATGAATTAATAAATGTACTTTTACATGGTTTATTTATGTGTGTTTGATGCTGTTTTTGTAAGTCTACTTTTAAATTTCAAGTATTTAGTAATGGATGAATCGTTCATTTATAAATCATTTTTACAAAACCTGTTTTTAAAATATGAAATTAAGGAAAAGCTTTATGACTTTTCTTGTGTCATCCCTGCTCCTCCATACACCCTGCCATGTGACATCTTGCTCCTGATTGGCTGAGTGTCCTCTCAGCCTGTTGCTTAACCAGAGGAGGGACTAACCTGGTCTGTCCTCTGATGGACACGTTCCCTGAAAAAGACACCTGTAGAAAAACCTGCATCAAACACAGCTGAGGGGCAAACAGCAGCTCTGCTCTGCTGGACCACTCATAGATAGATAGATATATGTTTATATAGATATGGAGTCATGTGGGGACAGAGCGTGTCAGGCAGAATGAATGAAACACAGGTCAAACTGAGCAACTTTAAACCCAGAGAAGAAGAATTGCATAGTTTTGGCTCATTTCCTGTTTACGTCTTCACTGCCAGCTCTGTCACAGCCAAATGTTCTGCAGTAAATCACCTCACCATGTTCCTGACATGTTCACTGTTAAACTCCTCGTTCAGCAACAGCAGGATGTGAGAAGTTTATTCTGAATTGTGACTAATGAAGGATTATTATTGTGTATTCTGTAACTCCAGTGAATTCAGCTGTGGTTATGTAACACTTCAGGAGGGAGGGCTTTTCCTTCTCTTATTCTCTGGAAGTATGATGTGTTTTACTTTCTTTTTAACCCTTTCCTTATCCCATTGAGGATTAGTACCAATCCAAAATAACAGTGCTGACCTAAAATATACATTTTATATGTAAATAAGACCTAATACATTAAATTGATATTGCGAATCCAAATAAATTGAAGCTGTGAAAAATAATTTCTCATTTAAACTCTTTGGTAGGTGATGTTGCAGCACTATATGGAACCATTTGAACGAGGAGGAACCACAGAAATGAAGGCAAAGATGTGTTGGTAAGTGTTTGTGTTTCATTGGTTGAATTTTTTTTTTTTTTAAAGTCTCGTTTAAATGAATAAAGTTAATTACTGAAAAATAGAAGAGAATAGAAAACATATTTTTGTTATAGAACATGCTTTTTTTATTCTGGTCGAGCAGCGTTTTCCACATTATGTGCAGCCTCCTGCTGTTCAGGTTGAGGTGATCCAATGAAGTTAGTTTGTGGTCGGGTAACAGAAAATGTATAGACAAGGACAAAAAAATAAAAAAGGAAAAAACAAGACAGGAACCATAATCACTGCTGTGATGATGAAGAGGAGGGAATATTTTAAGTCCATGTACACTGTTTATATATATATATATATATATATATATATATGTGTGTGTGTGTGTGTGTGTGACCACTTCTTCAATGGTATATGATATAAAAAACAACATACACCAGTATCCACAACCAGGTTCCACAGACAGCATTATCAGCATTTTGTCAAAAAACAATAAAGCATCAACACCATAGAGCAAAAACTATCTGTGGTACACAGGGTGGAGGTCTTAGAGGTCGCCTCCTATTTGTCAAGAAGCGTTTTCCAAATCTTAGGAAAAACTCTTTCCTTGTTGACCAGTACTTATAGAAGTGTTTAGAGGTGAAGCACCTTTGCCAAGTCTTTGACCCATATATGGAACTCATATATGGATACATGTCTTAATCCAATTTGCTGTAAATATACTTTTAATTCTAGGATCCACAATTCATCCTCCAGGACAGACAATTTATATTTTGTGTTAAATGAGATTAATGCTGAGATTCACATCAGAAAACAACACAGTGAAAGTTCATCAACACCCTGATGTGGGATGAAAAGTTAGTTTGACTGGTGCAGGATAAATTACCCGACTTTTTTACTGTGAATGTGACGGCGTGGGAGGCTTCTACAGTTACATGCAGAGGGTGGCTCATTAGTTACTCTGCTGCAAAACACAGACAAAGGAGTGACAGAAAGAAATCTGTTGATGATGGAACATGAGAAAGTAGAAATAGCAGCGCATGGAGGAGCCTCATAATCCGGATCTTACAAAAGCAGTGTTACTCATTAGATCAGAGCTGCGAACGTGTTTACACGAAGAAACATTTGCTTTGTACAGACTAAGACAGAGATATTTAGGGATCAGTGATGAGGCTAAATGTAACCGATCCCTGCTACTCACAACTTCAGACTTCCCTCCAACATCTTTGACATGTGAACCAAACAGCAGACTTACATGGATCGTATCGTAAGTTTAATGATCTGGTTTCTCTCTTCGTCTGACCTCCGCTCTTACTGTCTTTATTTTGTTATTCCTCCACACCGCCGACAGCCAGAGCTGGAGGCATATAGTTTTCAGGTTGTTTGTCCGTACTGAACTGATCAGACTTCAATGGTCAAAGGTCGAAGGTCAAGGTTGCAGTGACCTCCCAAAACATGGTTTTGGCCTTGTGAACGTGATATCTCAGTAGATCCTTGAAGGAACTTCTTCAAATTTGGCACAAACATTAATTTGGCCTCAGTGAAGAACTGATGAGATTTTGGTGGACAAAGGTCAAAGGTCAAGGTCACTGTGACCTCACAAACCATGTTTTGGACCATAACTCACAATTTCATTCGCTAAATATGAGACAATTGAACTCAAATGTCTATGAGGAAAAAATCGGGCGATTACATTATAGATCCAAAAGGTCAAAGGTCAACTTCACTGTGACATCATACTGTTCTGTAAAAACACTTCTGGCTATAATTCAACTCTGTAACTGAGCAAGGACAGACTGTGACTGTACTTCCTGTAACTTGACTAGTTGGTGGAGGAAACTACTGTGAGGTGGTGATTCTAGTTTTTATCTAACAATTTTTAACCTTGTCTCATATTTTGAATTTCAGTCACAATCAATAACTATGATCAGATCATTACCTTGAAACGTTGTCGGCTCTGCAGTCTGCCCTTCAGTGACGAGGCGCAAATGTCTGAAGGGTAAAAGGGATTACTGAAATGAATAAATAACGACGTTAATTACACTAATGTTAAAATCCAACAACAATGGCACCTAACGTGTGGGTGGACTGGCTGTGATTTGTGTTCGAATCTGCAGACCCTCCCTCCACCTCCTCAGCACCACCTCTGCTGACAGCTTTCATAAGACTGCTGCATCCGCATGTAGCACACTGTTTGCACACTCACTTAATGAGAACACACTCGCTGAATTGGCCACTGGTGTTTATATTGATTGTGAGAACCATGAGAATCCACGCTAGAACTTAAGGTCGAGAACCTCCTGGTTTCTCCTCGGCCTGTGTCTCTGTACGCAGCTTCCTCTCATCTGTGGCATTCCCTGAATTCCCTACCAGCAATTACAAGGCCGATGCACTTAACAGATAAAAGCCACACACACCAACAGGCTGGAGACCAACACGAGCATGAGATTAAACATGAGGCTGAACCACATAAGAGCCCACATCACAGAGACTATGAACCATTTTTAGTGCTGTTGCTGGATGAGATGTGCGGTGTGGTTGCTGTCTGACAGTAATTATAAGAAATAGATTGTTGCGGTGGAAGTATTTGCTGTGTGATTTGATTGTTTGGTGAGGACAGCTGGGTGCAGTGAGATGTGCCAGATGGCTTTTAAACAGATTACTCCAGATGATGTCTGCCGGCCGTTCTAGCTCAGCGAAGATCAGGATCAACTTTAAGGTTGATATATTCACTTTTTAAAAAAAAAAAAAGATCCTGTTTATGTCAGGAGGAGGAGGAGGTGGATCACTGTGCTTTCTGGTTACATAACATTTGCCTCTGCTTTGTGTTGTGTGGGCTGGGGTGCATGGACTCCGCTGTTTAAAAGACAGCATCCGACAGGGAAAAAATAACCTGGGTTGCATGTGGGTCAGTATGCAAATGTCTCCCTCTCTCTCATCTGTGTTTATTTATAGAGATCCCACTTAGTGTGTTAGCTTGTGGGGGATTCTCCATGTGACTACTTGAAATTAAATATACAGTCTCTGCTGTAGGAAATGTAACCGGACTACATTCTAACTCTTATTCTTACCTTTTTCAAAGGTATAAACAGTTATTTGGAAAAGTACACTAATTCTCTGTCTAAGGGTGAGATAAGAAGATCAATACAATCAGTCAGTAGTTGTGGTTAGCTTCATTAGCATGAAGACTGAAAGCAGAACCATAAATGATCATTTGTGTTTACGTATTAATCAGTAAGCTTTAGAGCTGTTGGTAGATGTAACTGTGATCTTTGACCAGAGCTGTTTCCTCCTGCGTCCAGTCTTTCTGCTAAGCTAGGCTAACAACGTCCTGTAATTAACACAGACATTAGACTGATATTAAACCTATCATCTAAAAAAAACACATTTTCCAAAATGGAACTTCTGTAAATAATAGTGTCTACAGATAGTTTGTATGTGAGGCCTTAGGTGGATATCTGCAAATTGTATGTTGTAAAATTTTAATTGCATAAAAGTACAAAAGTATTAGCATGAAATATAAAGTAAAAGTACTCAGAAAAATACATATTATATTATTGAAGAAGAATTATCAATGCATCACTTTAATATTGCAGCTGGTAAAGGTGGGACTTATTTCAAGTACTTGGTAGCTAGCTACCAGGCTGTTAGGTGGATAACTGGATCTGCAAAGGAACTAGTAATTAAAGTTTTAAAACAAATGTAGCAGAGTAAAAAGTTCAATTTTCACCTCTGAACTCTAATCAGAGAATAAAGTGGCATAAATTGTAAAAGTAAATCCTACATTTGAAACCTGCATTTGAAACCTGCATCAATATCTTGATACAATGATCAAGATATTGATGGTTTGAAGACATGTATTTTACATGTATTGGTAACCATATTGTCTTCATCAGGTATTGCTGCCTAAAATCTGATAAGTCTGATCTTGGTGATTTGATGACATAATGAATATAATGAATCTCTACTTGGTCCTAACCTTCACTGTATGTGTGGGTGAAAGCTTTAACTGGTCTGGACTGGGTTTGTATCCTCGTTTGAGGCTCAAACCAAAAAAAGAACTGAAATTGACTTGAAAACCTTTTCAGTTCATTGTGAATCTGTCTACACCTACACCTCTAAAGCCTATCTCAACTGTAAACTAAAATATGACTGTGTGTCTGAAGGGTATAAACACACTGCACTAATACGATCCTCATTTCCTGTGTGGTGACAGTGTACAGAGACCAGACACAGCTTCAGTCTGGACCAAAGCACAGAGAGAACCACATTTATTCATCTTCAAATTCACTTTGAAACCTCGTTCAGCTGAAGTCCAAATAAATGAGAAGAAATTCTAAACCAGTGTTCTACAGAAAATAATGACTTGTTTTCACATAATCAAACTTGCATGTGATTAGAAGTTCTTGTCAAAGTTTGATGCTGAACTCCCAACGTTTCTTCTAGACTGGTAAGTAAATGGCTGTTAATGCTAACGTTAGCTATGTAGAAATAGCAAAAGTTACAAATGGCTCCTTTAAGATGCATCTGATCCAAAAAATGTTTTCACTCACTTCACTGTTTGGACCCCGAACACACTTGATTAAGTTCTGATCCAACCATCCAACAATTATCAATATTTAAGTGTATGACAAAATTTTTTAGTTATTTTATTTTTGTTATTATCAACAAATTGTTGATGTGCTTGCACAGCCACATGTCTACCTGTATTCTAACTGAAAATACAGAGCTCCAGTTGTTACTTTGGCCAGCATCGTTTAAATGGAGCACACAGCCATTGCCATGGTTACCCAGTGTTTTGGAAGGAGATACCAGTGAAGGAGAAAGGAACGGACAGTCGTGAGGGAGTTATTAGTGGTGAGAGAAGTTTGAATAGATCTATGATATTTCTGTTTTCAGTGTGTCAGTGTCCCACACGCCTCAAATCACAAAATCTGTGCTTTATTTCACAAAATGTAAACTGTGGATGTGCCATCACTCGGACATCGCTCCTGCTAGAGACGGGATGAACCGGATACCTGCTGCCTTCAGACGGCTGTAAACAGATTCACCTGAGTAAAGGAAAAGCCTTCAGCGCTGACGACCTACTGACTGGTAAGAATCCCTCATTAATCTTTATGCAGTTGCAGTGCAACTTGTACACTTGAGCAAAACATGACTAAAGGCCTTTGTGTGATTTTAGTCACTTCACTGAATAAGATGACTAAAGAAAAGTGTGCTGAGCAGGCCGGTGGTGGACCATGCAACATCCACACTACAGTGCACCACTGGTATCTATCACCAAACCGTCCTCTCCCTCTCTTCTCATGGTGAGTCACCAAGACACCGAACACAGCGCTCCACATGGAAATACCATGTTCCCTGGAGAACTCCTGCATTTCACACCATTCATGGAAGCAGAGCCCTACGTTGGACCCCCAAAAAAGGTAAAAAAAAATAGTTCAGGAGGGTTGAAACATTTATAAATCCTTCTTACCTGTAATTGTAAATGTTATGATATATTTTTCATATTAATGCCTGGGGCTGCACGGTGGTGCAGTGGTCAGTGCTGTTGCCTCACAGCAAGAAGGTTCCGGGTTCGAGTCCCAGCTCGGACGCGGGATCTTTCTGTGTGGAGTTTGCATGTTCTCCCTGTGCCTGTGTGGGTTCTCTCTGGGTACTCCGGCTTCCTCCCACAGTCCAAAGACATGCAAATGGTACAGTACAGTGAGAGATAGACAGGAAATTCAGGGCGATGCAGCAAAGGGCTGCGGGTCAGACTGGAAACCCACAGCCGCTGCTGTTAGGACGGAGCCTGTGTGGTACACGCTCTACCAGGGGAGCCACGAGGCGCCATGTTAGATACTGTGAGGACTGTAACACCTCAGTTCACTGAAGCATGCGCCTGCACTGTACTGGGTTCCCTTTAACCCCAGAGAAAAATTTTTTAATTCGCACTGTGGCCATAAGAAACATCTTCCATCAACATACCAGCAACTCATTTTGTGCTGCCTGATTTGACCGAACCTCCCGCCTGTTTTGTCTCCCACCTGTGCTGAGCACCACCACACAGACGGGCAAAGTGAATTTCAAGGTCAGGAAGATAGCATAACTGTCTATGAAGTGTCTGTCGGATTCTCAGTTATCCAGGTCATGGTTCTCCAAAAGAAGTTGAATCGGGTGCAACTGGACTTTGCTGAAATATAGAGTACCGCCCAGATAATTTCTTCTAACTCAAAGTTTCCTTACTAACTGTCCTTGGAGCTTTCAATCAGATCTTCATCAGCAGATGTCATGTGTGTCTGTTTCATGCTCAGTGTTCTTTCTGTTTCATCAACAGACAGCATCAGGGGCTATATCTCCCCACCTATACAACCGTCACATGACTGAAGACCACATGTGATGAGAAACGAGCCATCTCCATGACAACTGCACAGACTCCATCCATTAAAGGCTGTTGACACTCCAGAAAAAGTTAGTGAAGGCTTTTTCTTGTTTTCTTGTTGTTGTTTTGTTCACTCTCTACAGCAGTAACATGTGACACATTCATGTTCATGTACGTTTCATTCATTCAGCGCATGTTTCAAGTTGTAGTTGGCTCATTAAAGTTTTTAAACACTTTATTCTCTTTACAGACACCAGTGTTCTGGCACATAGAAACTGATGCTTTCTACACATGGTAATAAGCAGAGGAGCTGAGGACCTGGCTGGCAGCGTGGGTGGGGCTTATACCTCTGCATCTATAATGAATGGATTTTACATAACCTGCTGAAGGGAAGAGCAAACTAAACAGACCCCAACCACCACCAGGGGCCCCACACAAGCACATTACAAGGTCATTTTCAGTATCTATTTAATTAGATATCTATTGAATTTATCTTTGCATTTGCACCTTGTTCATTCAACAACCAGGAGCAATAATGAACCAAGTGACATACTTGCCTTGAAGTTGTAGACTAAATACAGGCAAATGAATATATGTCCTCTTTCCTGTTGGTCTGTGTCAGTTCATCAGCTGAAAACAATAAAAAAAAAAAAAAACAATAAGCTGCCTAAACAAAGTATTGTTCTCAATGACGTTGGCATCGTTCAAGTACTCAGACAGGTCGCTTTGTCAAAATGACAAGTTGTAAAATCATCATCATTTCAGTTTTGTACTTTGATGTTGAATATTTCTAAATTCATTTCTAATTCTCATTCTTTCTAATTATGACAAGGTTGACCTGGTGCTATGAAGTGTCTCCAAAGGTGGAAAGAAACACCAGTGTTAACTCTTGTCTCTATCACTTCTTTGCTACTGCTGAAGTTAGCATGCTAACCAGCTAGCTCCTGTCCGGTCGGACTGTCTCGTCACTTTCTGATACCGAGTCGCTGTAGCCTCCAGTCTGTCATGAAGTAACTGCCAACGTTAGCTATGCAGCAATAGCAACATTTTCAAACAGCTCCTCTATGCTTACAGGACCTTTATTGTCATGATCACAATTCAGTTGCGGTCGTGGAAAGAAAAAGAACACAAATGAAATGAACTGTGGCCTTCTGTGTGAAAGTCCAAAATTTTGTCAAACCATCCTTCCACCCCAACCTCCTCCTAATACAGACTTATCACCCTATATGTCACCTAACTTCCTCCTTTGCTTAACAAAAAAAAACATAAACTTTTCTTGAGCTGCTGTCACAGAGCCATGGGGTTGTTTCCCATGGCTCCATCCCAACATATACCCGCTTCCAAGGACTGAGTCCGGCCCATATGATTTTCTGTGTATGCACCAGAACTGGTCCAGATGTGGAAGCAGCATCTGACAATCATGCTGTATATGGGCCAGATCTGGGCGTGTACTGGGCGTGTACTGGGCCAGAAGAAAACAAGCATCCAGCACCAAGTACGGCCAGATTTATTTAGCGATCTGGTACAGGAGAGCAGATTTCACATTTGACCTTTTGGCTTTGTTAGTTAATTGTAGTAAACGAGAGCTGCAACTAATTGTTTTTCCAACCACAATCCAAAGATAATCAGTTTACAACAATGTAAAACAGAGAAACTCTTCACACTGTTGGTGGAATCAGAGAAAAACCTACTCACCCTCTCTATATAACCATTGTATTTATGAGTCATTTACTGGAAAGAGAGAGGTTGATGTGAAAATACTCTGATTTTGTTGTAGACTGGTATTGTGTATTATGTGAATTACCACTTCTTCCCCTCCTCCCTGCTTTTTACTGGTGTTGTCAGTGAGTTTGTGTTTGTGTGTGCGAGTGAGAGAGAGAGAGAGAGAGAGAGAGAGAGAGCGAGAGGTGGGCGGGCACTGGATCAGCTCCATCCCACCTCGGAAATACCAACCAGGTGCTGCGGCTCCTTCTTCCCCTGCTCTACACTCATCTCTCCGGGCTTTTTGCCACAGACCTCCGTTGCTGCCGCTGCTTCGGGAAGAAAACCCGCAGTAAACACCAGCGATGTCCCGCCAGTAACTGAAACCCTCCCGTTCTCACCCCGAGTGTCCGGCTTGCATGGCCCCCGGTCGGCCGCCCGGACAATAGACAGCCCGCCTGCCCGCTGCAGCAGCAGCAGCAGCAGCAGCAGCTTCCCCTGCAGCCGGGGAGGCTCTCCAGTGCTCCAGCCCAGGATCCTGCAGCACGCTCCGCGGCTCCAGATGGCCGGACACGAGTGGGAGGACTGGTTCGAGCGGGAGGAATTTATCGGACAGATCAGCGACATCAGAGTGCAGAACCTGCAAGGTAGGAGCATCCCGACGAGTTGTGGTCTTGTTGCTGTAGTTAAGTAACACAGTGGGCTGTGGGGGCTCGCCGTGGCCTGGCCACGCATGCACAACTTCACTGCAAAGTGTTTGCGCGCTGCGACGGACTTTCACTGTCGTTCTCGGCTTTTGGGAACTTTTGATGGTGTTTTGTTGCCTCTCAGCATCCAGAGCTGCACACGGAGGCTCAGAGGGGTTTACCACAGAGCTCCCATACCACAGTGTGAGGTCCGGGGTAATTCATGAAGTGCACGTTGTGTATAAAGAACCAAGACCACAAGAGGGTCTTTGGTCTCTGGAGGGAACTCTCTGCTAAGGTGCTGTTTTAAAACAGGAGCTCAAAGGTAATGCACTGCTACAAGCTGACAAACTGAGAGTCTGTGCACAAAACATGCTTTTTAGAGCTATAATGATTAGTCAATCAATTGATCAGTGGACTGAGAAAATGACTGATTCATTATGAAAGTGTAAGACACTGTCTGATCCCACCCTCTAGGAACTGCTGCTGCTTTGTTTTTCATGATACTGAACGTGTTGGAGGGTTAGGGTCCTCTGTTTCTCCTCTTTGATTCTGGGCTGATCCATGAATTCATAAAGCTCCTCTGTGCTTCACATATCAATATGAGTCACAGGCGTCATTCATATTATAGTGTGATTCCAATAGTGTTTTCACTGGCAAAATCAAAGTATCATTGTCATTATGACTTTGGTCAGCGTGACTCAAAAACAAAGGTTGTTGTTGTTGATGTCGTGTTTATATCAAAACAATTACTATCTGCTGATTAATCATCGTCAGATATTTTTTTTAACTAGGCTGGTCTTTAGTTCATTTAACCTTCACAGGAACTGAAGCTAGATGTAAAGGAGTACTTTAGCCATTTTATATTGCTCTTCTATAAAGTTGGGGAGCTAACAAGAAACAACCAACATGCAAAAACACTGACTCTGACACTTCACATAATGCAACCAACACTGACTTTTATTAAGTGTAGACGCACTGATTGATCCGGCTGATGACCGGGTTTCAGCGTGATCGGCAATGATCGGTGACTGGCTATCAGTCTTAGATCTGAACTCTGAACATTATTGGCTCAGATATCACTATCGGCTTTAAAATATCCACATCTACCATCTAATTAGCTCCAGCTCTTGTAATTTGATTCTATCCGAAAGGCAACCCATCTTTAAAGTACACTGTACCTCTCTCTCTGCACCACTGTTTAGTCTTGTTTGTTGTCTTCAGTTTATTGTATATTTCTTGTGATGTCTACTCCTGTTTCAAACAGTAATCGTAGTTCCCTAAACAATCCTCTACAGAGGTGCTGATCTTGTTTCTTGCTGTAACGAATGGATGAAAACAGGAAGCGTGAGGGAACTAGGTTGCTGGTGATGATCGGTGTTATACGTCCGGGTGTAGTTCCCGCTCCTGCGGGTGTAGAAGTTGTTCTCTCTGCTTCTCCTCCACTGGATCTAATCCTGTGTGACTTTGGGAGAAGGTTGAATCTGTTGAGTTTGATGGACTAACACCAAAACTGTGTTCAGTGTTGATGTTGTTGATGAGATCAGTGACATGGTTTCCGATATCAAACTCCTCTGTAACCTCTGGACATGATTCCTCTTGTTCACACCGATCAAAGCCAAGAATAGCAACATGAACCAAGAAAAGCAAGTTGCCTCATTTGCGCAGGGAGGGTCGTTTTTGATGTTGCCAAACACAAATCTGTGATAACATACTCTGAACTTGGAAAGGTGTAAGAGCTTATTTGCGAACACATGGAGTTTTTCAGAAACGCTTCCTCAGCTGTTATCACATGATCAGAGTTCTCGACTTAGATCACAATCTTTTAAAGAATTTTCCATCCATCCGTCCACCGGAGCCGGTGACAGCAGGTTTAACGAGCTAGTCCAGACGTTCCTCTTCCCAGCAACGTTGTCCAGTTCCTCCAGATGTTCCCAGGCCATATGACATATGTAGTCCAGCAGGTTCTGGGTCTACCCTCGTGCCTCCTACCAGTTTGAGGTTCCCCCGTAGAACAACCTCCAATGGACGGCGCCCGGGAAGCATCCTGACCGGATGCTCCAACCACCTAAACCTGCTCCTCCTGACGCAGAGGAGCAGCGACTCTGAGCTCCACCCTCCTAAGCAAAGCAGTATAGTTAAAAGTCAGTATTTTGATACGCATTGCAGAGCATGCAGGCCCGCAGTTACAACAATTTTAAGATATAACGCAGTTTTAATGTCCCAGTGTAACGTGGCCTTTAATTGGGCTGGTGTTATTGCATATTGACAGAACTCTGCTCTGCTTTTTGAACTGCAGTGAACCTGTGAATCATGTGGGAATATCTAATACACTGTAAGAATTGCCAGTTGCCAAACAGGGCTTTACAAAGATTAGAGGAGCGGACCAACAACAATTGCTCTTTAAAGTGGAAGTAATTGATTTAATGAGTGTGGTGAGAAAGAAGGCTTTGTTCAGCTCTAACCTACTTCATCTCAGAGACCGTAACAGGCAGGAATAGACATATCCTGATGCATTCAAACCATCATGCGTATTATGTGTTGGCGGAGAACACTAGAAGAATAGTATAACAGCGTGCTGAGAGGATGTACTAAATACAAGGCCTGCCTGCCAGAGATCATGATGATACTCTCACCCGTCCTCTGAAACCAAGTCAGTTTTAGTGTAAGAAAAATATTAGTTTGTACTTTTCAAGCTGAAGATTGCAAAGTCAGGAGTGCTTGTTTTTTGCGCCTTGAGCAACTTTAAACTGACTGTGTGAAAACATTGGCACTGATTTATTTATTTATTTTTTTTCATGAAGCTGAGTAGTTTTTAGAGCTGCGTTATTCAAAGATCACACACATTACGAGCGACATCGTGAGCAACTGTTGCCGTGGAAAAGCACAACTGTGAGTCGCAAGACAACCTTGACTTGAGAAAAGACAAATGTATTGTAATGAACTACAAATAACAACAAGTTTTGTCTCAGTGTTTCTGAAATGAAAGCATGGAACAAATGAGCAAAGATTAAAAAAAGGAATATTTTAGTTAAACGAAATTAAATCTAAATTTCTAAATCGTCCATTTGACAAACTGGCTGATTCTTCTACAATGGAAAATCGAATGTTGCTCGGAAGGTTTGTCGCCCTTCGCTTTCCGTCCAGTTCATCTCAAACCAGATCCATGAGGTTCAGATCTGGAGACTGAGCCGCTCTTCATCATGTGAAGCCTCCGCCTGGTTCTGGTCTGCTAATGTTGAGGCTCATTATGTTGCTGTAGGATGAAGCTCGGACCAACCAGTCCGTCTTCCTCTGTTACTGGTTCCTCTTTCTCTCTCCACTCTGACAGCAGTATACTGGTTTTCCTTCACCAGTACGGTGTTGTCCTGGTGATGCATCGGAGGGTCTAGTGACACAGTTTGTACAGACAGAGGGTTTGTCATCATCAACCTGGAGGAAGTGTTTTTAATCAGCTTTCAAGGCTTCAGTTAATTTCACTGCTGCAGAGAAACTGCAAGTTGTTAAACCGTTACTTGATGCCTGAACATTTTATAATGCTGAAGTTTACATTATTCTTCATTTTTATTTTATCTTGGGCAGTTTACTGCGTACCTTTGTACCTTTTACGCTTGTTCAGTGGACTTGAACTGTTCAAATTTCAATAAAAACTTGGGTGTTGTAAAAGTCGTAGAAAATTCGGTTATCTCTTTTTCTCTTCACCCAGGATCTGACTGGGTCGATCTGAGAAGGTTTTGAGAGGAAAATAAGAATCACTTCAATTTAAAGGATAATTCTGGTTCATTACAACTCACGTGTGTGTCACGCAGGGAGTGTTTTCCTGGCCTTACTTATATTCACAATTGCTTATTTGTTAGACATTTGTATTGATACTATAAGTGAGGGACCTCACTAAAGTGTAAGTACAGAAGTAGACCTTGGTGTAAGGACTACATGTGTTTAATAAGTGAAGGAGATGAGGTAAAGAAGTGCAGGTAAAGTTGACAGTAAGAGCTCGTTAGACATGTGAGGGTGTTGGAGGAGTTGCTCTCTGAAGAGACGAGTCTTCAGCAGATTCCTGAAGACAGAGAGCGACGCTCTGCTCTGATAGACTTTAGTAGCTTGTTCCACCATCAGGGAACCACAGACCAGAACAGACTGGACCGAGACTGTCTTGTGTGCCGGACCACATTGCTTGGAGGAACACAGTGGCTGAAAAGGAGGTTCAGGTAGATGGAGCAGACCCAGAAGTCACTGAGAAGGCAGCATTAGTGACTTGAATTTGATTCGGGTGGCCATGGGTAGCCAGTGTAGGCCAGTGAGTAGCAGAGTGACATGCTCTTTTGGGCTGAACAAAGACCAGACAGGCTGCTGCATTCATTTATGAAATTGTAGAGTTTGGGAATTGTGTGTCACTTTGCAGCCAGACGTCTTGCAAGTATCACATGTTTGTACGGGATGCGTTGGATTGGAAAAAGTCAGTGTGTCATGCACCTAAGAAGAATGTGCTAATCATCCTCCATCAGCCCCAGAACCTGTGCTGTCTCTGCTGGAGTTACGTGCACTAATGAGCAGGTTGCAGGTTCTCAGCACATGTCAGCTGCATCAGGGTTTTCAGCTCCGCACTAAACCGAGCTTCTCCTGTGAACTTGGACTTTTTCCAGCCGCTCGAAAAGATTCAGAAGTTCAGAGTGTTTTGTCCGTACTCTCTGCGACGCTCACAGATGAGTCCGAGCTGTCTGATGAGTGGCTGTGATTCTCTGCATGAAAGCTGGAAGAGCTTTGAAACAACGGGCCGGAGGCTGTTACATAACACACGATGAGACGAGGAAGGAGGGAGAGCAGTTCCCTCTGCAGCATGGAGCTGGAGTCCCTGAACATTCCCACATCCCACACAGCTCTCTCTCTCTCCCTCTCTCTCTCACCCTCACCCCCACACACACACACACACACACACACACACTCATACCCACACATACACACAACCACATGCTGCCACCCACCTCTTTGTGCTGCAGGTTTCTCTCTAAGTGCAGTTAAGATAACTGGTATGAGATCAAGCCCAACACTGGTACGGCTTGTTTAAATAGCTGTTATATCATGGTAGAATACTGGATTCTGATTGGATGGATGAAATGTATAATTTTCAGACAACAGCTCAGATGACATCATCCCAATTATGCCGGTTTGCGCTTGTAGACTTCAAATGTCAAACTGAAAGACAGTTTGAAAGATGTGGATAATACCAGGCAGAGATCGTCTTAAGAAAGATGCTATCGTGTTGCATTATGGGAAATGTAGGGTCCCCCAGCCTCATGGAAGTGCAAAACAATTGCCGCGTGCCACTTTAAATTCAACGTTTATTTTGAAAACATGAAATGTGCGAGGACGTGGAAGCCGAGGGAGAAAAGATGGAAAACGAATCTTCATAAAAGTAAACTGGAACTGACCAAAACGGAGCAGGATAGAAAAATGAAGTGCAGGACGTGATTCTGTTTTGGCCGTTGCTAAGCTGCAGCTTCTGGGACTTGTTCGAGCAGTTTGTGTTTTTGACGAAGACGGCTCCAACACAAAGTTTCTATTTAAAGACTGTTCTGCCTCAGATGTGGGGCAAAGCTCCTCTAATCTGTGGAAAGTAGTCAGGTGTTCATTTCTGACAACAGTATGGCTCAGACCGGACTGTCCTGTACTTGACCTCTTCCCTCAAATGCCTCTGGTGAACATGGTGTGCGTAATGTAAAATGCATATTCAGGCGTTTTCCTGGTCACAGTATCTACCTGCTGCCTCCCTCTGTGATGTGTCTTGTGGGAAACAGATAATCCTCAACCAGCTGTTGAAGGCGGAGGCTTGAGTTTTTGTCCTGGTTACACACTATATGTATGTAAAAGCACTGTTCATTCATATTCTGGGGAAGCATGTTTTAAGTGTAAACTGTCAACCTATACAATAATGGTTGTTAAAACAATGGTTTTTAAGGTGGCCCTTTCAATTTTTTCCCATCAATCCACACCCAATAAGCCATAATTAGTGTTTAATTCAGTACTTTGTAGAAGCTCCTTTGGCAGCAGTTGCAGTTTCAAGTCTCTACAAGCTCTGAACACCTGGATTTGGGCAGTTTATGCAGTTCTTCCTGGCAGATCTTCTCAGGCTCCGTCAGATCAGATGGTAAGTGTCTTTAAACTGATGTTCTGTGGAGTTTCAGTCTGGACTTTGGCTGGGATAGCAAGGACAGTCAGAGATTTGTCACAAAGCTACTCCAGCATTGTCTGTCGTACTGAAAGGTGAATCGTGGCTACAGTCTCTTGTCTGCTGGACTCTGGATGAGGTTTTCTTCAAGGACCTCTCTGTATTTGACTCTAGTCGTCCTTCATTCAGTCCCTCAGAGACCTGATTGATGGAGAGCTGCTGAGATACTCGTCCTTCCAGCAGGTTCTCCATCTCTGCCTTATGTCTTTGACACAATTTTACCATGAAGGTCTACAGAGAGTTCACTGGACTTCATGGCTTGGCTTTGTACTGACATGCAGTGTGAACTGTGTTTTATACAAGATTAAATAATAAACTATGTCCATTCAGTTCAGTTTGCCACAGGTGGACTCCAGCCAAGGTCTAGACACATGTCAAGGATAATTAAAGCAGAGGATGAACCTGACCGTAGCAACAGGTCTGAATAATTATGAGAGATTATGAGAGATTTTTGTTCTCACTTTGTCATTATGGATTATTGAGTCTAGACCGATGGGGAAATGACAGTTTTATCTATTCATAATTAAATATTACACAATAAAGTGTTTAGAAAATTTGTGACGACACTGTATTGCTGTCGTAACCCAATCAGATCCTGGGTTTGTAGAGAAAAAAAGCTAACCGAATTTACTACAACTTTTACAACACCCAAGTTTTTATATAAATTTGAACAGTTCAACTTGAGTGAACAACCGTAAAAGGTACAAAGGTACGCAGTAAACTGCCTAAGATAAAATAAAAATGAAGAATAATGTAAATTTCAGCATTATGAAATGTTCAGGCATCAAGTAACGGTTTAACAACTTACAGCAGTGAATTGGTGACTTTAAATTGCCCGTAGATGTGATTGATTGTCTCTACATGTCAGCCCCTGTCAAGGATGTACCCCGCCCCCACCCAATGTCAGCTGGTTTATGCAGAGAACAAACACTAAAAATGTCTTTGTAGTAATTTAGAAACAGTGTCTCTATCTATATATAGTTTGTTTTTGTTGACGTCAGGTAAACCTCAGTATGAGTGTGGCTCCGAGGGACACTACAAACAAAAGAATTGTGGAAACACTGGTTTCCCTTCATTCCTGAATCACAGGTTGAGGGGTTGACTACAGCAGCTCTCATGTCAGGATGTGCATTTTTGTATGCGGCACACAAACAAATGCAGTAAAATGAGTCTGTGGTTTCAGCCTCCATGTTCAAACAGTTTGTCTTGTCGTCTCAGTGATCTTGGTTTTCAGCAGAAGTTTAAAAACCTGCTCTGTGCTTATTGATATTGGCATATTTGCATTGCTGCTCTCCACATGGTGTTTGAGACACAAATATAACTCATACTTAACATACCCATCATACCTCCGTAGCCTAAAGTCACCTGCAAACATGAGTTCCAGTGTGTGTGTGTGTGTGTGTGTGTGTGTGTGTCTGGGTGTGCGCGTGAGAATGTGGCTGCCTGAAGGTGTGTCCAGTCACCTCCTGTCACTGTGTACGTGTCCAGTCCTGCACAGTGGTGGAGTTTCTGTGTCAATGCTGAGAGGCAGAAACGTGTGTGAAGTACACCCCCCCCCCCCCCCCCCCCCCCCCAATAAACCAGCGAGGCAGGGAGAGTTCACACAAGCCAAACACAGAGGCTTCACCCGCTGTGCTCTGTTGACTCGCCTCTGTCTGTAAACAGTCCCCCTCCGTCCGGGGGGGGGGGGGGGGGGGGGGGGGGCGGGGGCGGGGGGCGGGCGACAAAGGTCCTCTCTCTTTCGTGCATCCCCTCATTCTTTCTGAATCCTCTCTTCCATATTGTTGGTTGTTCCTGCGGCAGAGCTTTTATAAACTGTTTCAGATGTCTGTTTGTTTCACAGCAAAATCAGCTTCCCTGTTCACAGCGCCTCAGGCTGATCTTTACTGAGCAGCAGCAGCATCTGTAATGAGGCAGCGGCATTACAGTCGACTGGAAGACCTGCATTATGCTGCAAATTAAATAGCAGTTCTCATGCTCCCAGATTCAGCTATGTCAGATACAGCGCTGTGGGCGCACGCTGCACCTCTGGTCCCAGGCCTGTGTTCACAGAACATCCTGATTATAAAAGAAACTCCCACCTGGCCCACTCACACTCCTACGTTTTGTAATTCACAGAGCGTTCCACAGCTCAGACTAGATTACCAGAGAAGTTAGAGGATCTGTGTCACTCAGACCCGCTCACAATCAGTAATATGCTGCAGGTAATGTGCGTCGTTGCATCAGGGTTTTGGAAGAATACAACAATAATTGTCTTGTAATAGTATCGCCAACTGCAATAAATGCATGAATGAAGATGATCTCATGGCAATTTCCTGGTGAAACTGTCAAAGGATGAAGGATTTAGTCATGATGAACAAAAAGACAATAAATAAAAGAAGGTTTCCTGTTGGTGAAACAGACCTGGACCCAACACCGGCAGAATGTCATTTTAATGATGTCTGATGAAAATGAAAGTGATAAACAGACTAAAACAATATATATATATATATATATATATATATATATATATATATATGTATATTAGCATGAAAGTGAAGCAAAAACACACTGTTTAGTATTTGTAGTTGATGGCGTATTAGGTGAAAAAGCCCTGTGGAGTGACCCATGCACAAAGCCGTTGTTGAACCTGAATGTAGAAACTCTTTCTGTTAATAAACCTGTCAGAGTCAGAGGCTCCAGTCCATGAGGTAATTTGTCCTGGAGTGATGTAGCTGCAGGTTCTGTAGTCGGTGCTTTAGGCTACATCCATACTACGTTTAGTTTTAAAACTCATCTCTTCTGCTGTGTTTACTCCAGCCATCCTCATGACTCTGGAGTCCCTAAAATAGACTTTCAGAAACTCTGCTGGACCTGTTTTTAGTTTGAAAACTCAGGGGTTGTGTTGTATCTGGACTGACAGAAACTGAGACCTTTGGAAACGATGACGCAGACGCAGAGATTGGGTCTCACAGGTCTTCACTACCAGTGGTGAAAACAACATGGATAATGAATTACAAATGTTACTGACCTTGTTGTTTTTGCTAGCAGCTGTTGATCAGTTAAGTTCTACATTTTAATGTCTTTGCTGTTCCATGTTCATAGTATTTTCTGCAACTAACCAACTGCAGAGTAGACAATCTCCTTCCTGTCTACACCAGCTTGCGTATGCCCAGTGCAAATGGTCACGTGACATGTGTTTTCAGGCGTGGTAGTGTGTATATAATATATATATATATATATTCTAGCATTTTAGATTAGCGGCCCAGGAAACTCACAGACCAGTTGCATACGCTGTAAATCACTGCGTCGCGAGTCAGTGAGCGAGATACACACAAGGGGGAGAGACGAGACGAGAGACAGTAGTCCTAGCTGGAGAAATAAGACACCTCTCCAAAGCCCCATTATGTAGTCATTACAGTCTCTATTGTCATTGAAATGAGAAAGAAAACACTTAATTATTACAGAACTTATTATTAACAATCCCTTCAGTTGATCTGCAATATGTTGCTGCACACATTAAAGGAGCTGGACTCTTCTCTGGCCCTGTCCTGTAGACAGTCCAGATTCCAGTACCTCCACCTCTTCGCCAATGATGGAAATGCTGTTTAACATAGTCCTGGTCCTAATGAAGTACAAAACTGTCTCCTTGGCGACCCACCAGGTCTCTGGCATAATTATTCTGATGATATAATGGTCAAATTGGCCGGTTATAACGACCTATTTAGAATTATGATTAGGTAACAAACCCATTACATCATCACTTAGAAACACACTGCCACCCCCACCTCTTTAAAAAAAAAGTGCACTGTCATTTCTTCCTCCACTGTGTAAATCAGATGGTTTCATGCAAAGCAGAGTTTTCTTTCACGTTCACACTTTGCATGTCATCTTCATTTGCGTAGATAAAGCAGCCGCAGCTTCTCTCTGGGTTTGTTTTTTGTGCGACACGAGTCTGTGAGAAGTTCGGCTCCAGCTGCCTCAGCAGAGGACTGTCTCCACAGGCTGAGGTGAAAACAAGAGGAGCTCATTGACTTGTTTTGATAACAGCAGTTTGTAATTCATAAAGCATCTCTGACGATGTATTTCTCACCGTCTGTTTCATGTAATAACTAAAAACTACAGTGTAATCCTCATTCAGCCACAGACATGGTTTTAATTTCGGCTTTAATTTGAACTTTTTGGTTAAAGTAGGCACAAGTGTACACAGACTATGATAATGGATGAGGAGTCTGCAACAGCTGTTTTATTAGTAGCCATGCTAACGGCGGTCGGTCTGTCAGTTCGCCACTTTGGCCCACACTGAAATATCTCAACAACTCACTGGATGGATTGCTCTCGACATTCATTTTCCCCAGATGATGAATCCTAATCATGTTGGTGATCCTCTGACTTTTCCTCTAGCGCCATCATCAGGTCAAAATTAAATATTTTGCTTTAGGACAAAATTCCTGCAAAACTAATGACATTATTCTGTACTTTATGTGGGGAATCCTAATTAACAGATGTTAGCATGCTAATGCACTAAACCAAGACTGAGCAAACATTAATAACAAACGTACCTGATCTACAGTCTATTCAAGTGTGTGTAAGTGGGTTTTCAAAGACCAGGTGAAATGAATGGAGATCAACAGACGTGGGGAACTAAAAACACACACAACAAGCTGCAGAGCTGTTGTAATCTCAGAAAACATTCAGACTCTGGATTAAAGTTCCTCTCCAGACATATTTCTGTAAAAATCCTCTGCTATGATTGATATTTTGTTTAACATGGTTTTCACACAAAAAATGGAAGCTCATCTCCTTTTACTTTCTGATTGAGAAATCTGGATCAGGCCTTGAGCCCCGCCCACCACCTGCTGGCTCCAGGTGGACAGGTGAAAGAGCAGAGAGCATCAAGATGGTTAGAGGAGGAAACATCAGAGAGACTCAGCCACATGTTTGAGCCTCAGTCAGACCCAGACTCAGATGAGGAGTCTGTTGAGACCAGAACCAGAGACTAGCAGATGTACCAGAATGGTTAGCATAGTTAGCATCTTTTATTTGTTTATGTTGTTTGTTAGCTTGTAACTGGCAGTGGCTGACACAGTGTTAGCGGTTGTGCTAATGCTAACTCTATCTCTCTGTACTGACAAGGTTTCAGATGTATTTAGTCCCTACCCCCCCTCCCCACCTGTTGACAGGATTGGTTCCTCAGGTTTGTGACGTATGAAACCCTGAATCCTTTTTTATGAGACTGTCATTGTATCACTGCAGTTCAAGGTGGAAACACTCAGTCATGGTGTTGACTGATTATTTCACTCATCATATGTCTTGTATTATATAAAAAACATTATATAAAAACATCATATGGATGTTAAAAAGGTTAAACTGGATTTTCATTGGAGGGAGGGGGTCTTTAATATTTTCTAACAGCGAGTGATGAACTGAAAGTGAAGTATGAGATACTTTTCTCAGTGTAGGTGTGTTGAAGTGTGGGCTGATGGGCCACATGATGAACAAGCAGATGATGAGTAAGCACCTGGTTTCTGTAGAGGAGGTGATGAGAGATCAGTGATGTCACCCACCTGGAGCAGACTGTCCAAGAAACATGATCTCACAGCAGATCTTCAGCTCAGCTAGAGACACTGAGACATGGTCTGTCTCTGTGCTGCAGTGACTGGGTGGTTGGATGACACACCCATGAGAGCATTGTGTTGATAAAATGTACAGTAAGGACACAGAGGCCATTTCAGCCTCCTGCAGGTGGACTGCTCCGATGATGCAGCGCAGGGAGCACATCTGTCACATTGCATAACTTTGGAAAACGACTGGAAGCTCTTACCTGCTTTTGCTTTTCATCTGGGTTCCACAGCGGCTGGGTTTCATTTACAGGTGAAACTCAAAAAATTAGAATATTGTGCAAAAGTTCATTCAAGTCAGCAATTCAACTTCAAATGTGAAACTAACATGTGATATAAACTCAGTACATGCAAAGTGAGATATGTCAAGGCTTTATTTGTTATAATCTTGATGATCATGGCTTACAGTTTTTGAAAACCCCAAATTCAAAATCTCAGAAAATTAGAATATTTGGAAAAGGTTCAATACTATAGGCTCAAAGTGTCACACGCTCATCAGCTAATTAATCCAAAACACCTGTGAAGGGTTCCTGAGTCTTTAAATGGTCTCTCAGTCTGGTTCAGTAGAATTCACAATCATGGGGAAGACTGCTGACCAACAGTTGTGCAGAAAACCATCATTGACACCCTCCACAAGGAGGGAAAGCCTCAAAAGGTAATTGCAAAAGAAGTTGGATGTTCTCAAAGTGCTGTATCAAAGCACATTAATAGAAAGTTAGCTGGAAGGGAAAAGTGTGGAAGAAAAAGGTGCGCAAGCCGCAGGGATGACCGGAGTCTGGAGAGGATTGTCAGGAAAAGGCCATTCAAAAGTGTGGGGGAACTTCACAAGCAGTGGACCGAGGCTGGAGTTAGTACATCAAGAGCCACCACACACAGACGGATCCTGCAAATGGGCTTCAAATGTCGTATTCCTCTTATCAAGCCGCTCCTGAACAACAAACAACGTCAGAAGCGTCTTACCAGGGCTAAAGACAAAAAGAACTGGTCTGTTGCTCAGTGGTCCAAAGTCCTCTTTTCCGATGAGAGCAAATTTTGCATCTCATTTGGAAACCAAGGTCCCAGAGTCTGGAGGAAGAATGGAGATGCACACAATCCAGGATGCATGAAGTCCAGTGTGAAGTTTCCTCAGTCTGTGTTGGTTTGGGGAGCCATGTCATCTGCTGGTGTTGGTCCACTGTGCTTTATTGAGTCCAGAGTCAACGCAGCTGTTTATCAGGAGATTTTAGAACACTTCGTGGTTCCTTCAGCAGACAAGCTGAAGATGCTGACTTCATTTTCCAACAGGATATGGCACCTGCCCACACTGCCAAAAGTACCAAAACCTGGTTAAATAACCATCAGATAACGGTGCTTGATTGGCCAGGAAACTCGCCAGACCTGAACCCCATAGAGATTTTATGGGGCATTGCCAAGAGAAAGATGAGAGACATGAGACCGAACAACAAAGCATCCTGGTCTTCCATAACACTTGAGCAGTGCCACAGGCTGATAGCATCCATGCCACGCTGCATTGAGGCAGTAATTCATGCAAAAGGGGCCCAAACCAAGTACTAAGTACATATGCAAGATTAAACCTTTCAGAGGGCCAATATTTCTCTGTTTAAAATCCCCTTTCTATTAATTGTATGTGATATTCTAATTTTTGGAGATTTTCAATTTGAGGTTTTCATAAGTTGTAAGCCATAATCATCAAAATTATATCAAATGAAGGCTTGAAATATCTTGAGTTGCATGTTATGAACCTATGTCATACATTAGTTTCACCTTGTAATTCTAATTGCTGGAATAAACGAACCTTTGCACGATATTCTAATTTTTTGAGTTTCACCTGTATGTCCTAACTGAATGCAGAGTACGACAAAGTAGGACACTGTATATCAAACATACACACTTAAATTATGTTTAAACATGAGGGAGAGCTGAGCAGAGCTGGAGAAGCTCCAAATCAAATACTACCAACAGCTGTAGCCTGAAGTACTAAGCAGGTTATCAACTGGATCAGCTGACTCGGGGTTTTCTTATCTGAGATGTTAATTATAAGCAACATCGTCAGAACCGTGAATGAAGTACTTCATATGATATGAGAAGAAACTCTGAGCTGATACCTGACATCCAAAAGTGATATTCAGCAAGGTTAATTTCCAATTATTAAAGTCAGGCTAAAGATATAAAAAGTAAATAAATAGAGGAATTATTATTACGTTTTTTACTGAATGAGTATTTCTGCACTTTTTTTGCTGCTTTTAGGATGATGACTCAGTTTTTCCACTGATCTGATTGGTCAGTAGTTTGGTTGTTGACAGGGTTTGATCTGATCCTCTAAAGTTAGGAGTTCAGGGTCAGTTACCATGGTGATTTACCATGGTAAGAAGTGACTCACTGTCGTTGGATTGAAAACCCAGAGTTTAACTCATCCGCAAAGATGTTCAGTATAGTTACAACATATATGTATGTATACAGTGTGTGTGTGTGTGTGTGTCTCTGTGTGTGTGTATTAATAACATACGTATGATATGTATTAAAGTTTAACTGGGAGAATGTGACTCCTGAAATTAACCCAACATCACAATCAATCTTTAGTCGAGCACAAATCTGATTACAGATAAATTTAATTTCCTTCTGTCATTGAGTTACTCACAGGCGCCATTCGTCATTTCAAACAGTGAAAGTGATAGATAAGAAAGTGAAGCCACTATTTTACTGTTTTGTTCACTGATCTCTGCTAATAAGAAAGAGAGAGAGAGAGAGAGAGAGAGAGAGAGAGAGAGAGAGAGAGGGGGGAAGTTCAAAGATGCAGTAGGTTTGTCGGGGTTGAAGCATTTGTCACATTCAGTGGCTGATTTTTTTCAGTCTGAACACATATCGTCACCTTCCTAAAATAATGGCCTAAGTCATGTTTTGACAAAAATGTTTTTTTTGCCTAAATCACCCCCTCATGATGCTGGCCACCTCTGGTAAAATCGCCTGAATCCTCAGTTGAGGGGAACATGCAATTCTACCCCCGGTTGTATAATGGCCTATGTCAAAAGTGTGACTCTTTTGTTGAGTTTTTTGTGTTTCCTGAAAAACCTGAAAAAATGACTTAGGCCATTATTTTAAGAGGGTGTCGATATGTAAGTTTTTCTGTTGTTGGATTCAGTGGATTCAGACATACATTCCTCTGACGTAGTGCAGCTTTAACTCACTGCCTTTACCAAACAGTTCCCTGTTAACCGGCTGCATCAGAGAGAAGTCTAAGAAGTGCTTCTCTTGTAAAAAACCAATTCCATTTCCTCCTCTAAAAATACCTCATCTCTTTTTAAAAGGTCACTGGTTATATTGTGAGATAAACCTCCACGGCTGTGTGATGTAATCCTGCGGGTCGGCTCAGTCTTTGTCTCCAGTCTGTGTTTGGTCTGGAAGGCAGGAAGGTTTTTATGAGGTGCGCCGCCGGACCGGAGAAATGGTCCAGAACTAACGTGCGCACTGAGGCAGAGCTGCTTTCAAAGGGTTAACAGCAGCAGCGATGACGGAGAGCCGCGCGCCTCACTGCAGTGTTTCTAAGAGACGAGCTCTCGGGTTGACCTGTGGCCCGCGGGGGGCGTTCACTGAGCAGGTATAAGAGCTACAGAAAAACACACACCCACCAGGGATTGCTTTTCAATTTACCAGTGATTCAGCCCCCTGATGTTTCCCCTCGCAGTCAAAACAGTCGAAAACTGGTGAAAACCCTTTTTATTTATTTTTTTAGCCAAATCCATCCTCCTTTGGGACCTCATGGCTTTGGTTTTTGGTTGAGCTTATTAGTTAAATTGTACCCAGGAGCCTCTGGGAAGCTGCTGGTTTGTTTGATCTGCTGGAATGTGGAAGATGTTTGGTACAAGGGTTCTCAGCTGAGTGATCTGACGTTTAAAACGCATCCTAACTTTGTGTTGTCTGTTAGGTGTGCTGCGTCTGCAGGTAGAAGGAGCTCCAGGGAAATTCATCAGGCTTATGTCACACTTCACACAAGTTTATTTTATTTGCTTTCAACTATAGATTAGTAGAAACTCATAGAGAGTTTTCTATGTTATTACCAGGGGAAATGTAACCTGTGATGATTTGATTGTCTGTATTTTTCTGTTTTGCTGAAGATGATGAAACTGTTTTTGGACACACTGGACACAAATGGCATCTAATCCTTGAACCTCTGAGTGGGTGTTTCCCACAGCATCTGGTGAGTCACAGCTGAGAGCTGGTGTTGCTAGGAGATGTGCTGTCGTGGTGCACTGACTAGAGAATATCTGACTGTACATTATACGACCACGTCTTTTTTCTCTTTTGTTAAAATAAACCTGGGCCATACTCGGGCCACATGCGTGTGTTCTTCATGACCCAGTATACACCCTGTTCCATGGCCTGTATACAGCATGTTTGTCAGATGCTACTTCCACATCTGAACCAATTCTGGCACACACACATAAAAATCTTCCAGCTGCCAGCCGACACTGGAGGATAACAGCTGGAATCTGCCCAGGTGTGGGCCAGACTCGGGCCGAGGACCCAGGCTTATCTTAGGCCAGAAGTTTCATCTTTCCCTTTACAACACTTAACATTTGGGATGCAGGTTTAGATTGTGTTCCAGTCAGAAAGTGGAAGTTAGTTAGCCTAGCTTGCCAATGTTAACACTGATTACTAGACATTACTAGACATTTGTTTTACCTCATGTTATATCAACACCTGCTGACTCACTAACAGCTCCTTTACACCCTGGGCTTGGTTTGTTTTGTAATTCAAATCACAGAGAAGGTATGGAGTCATGCTACCAATCAAATTACAGTACCAACATTCTCAGTCGCGACCAGAAATCTGTTTGTCCTGCGGTAATGTGCGATTTGCATTTAGCAAAAATTCATTTTAATTCCATGTTAATTTCCACCTGGACTTTAAAATCATCATTTCAGCACAGAAGAGAAAATGGCTATTGATTACCTCATGTTCTGTGGAAAATACCTGACTTGGTATGTTGTTATTTGAAATCTCTATTTAGCCATAGAACTGCAGCCAGAGTCACTTTGTCATAAGCCTGAGCTTTCAGAGTTGGCTGTTTTTGGGGTCATATCCTGTTGTGGTTTTTTCCTCTTGAGGTTAAACCTTTATTCTCTTGGAATGGGACATCTGCATTTTCAAGCATTTTTATATCATAAAGGTCCAACAAATCCTCCAACCTAAACAACCGTTGAATTTCTCAACTCTTACAACTCACAAGAAACGTACTGGACCTTTGGTGCTACGGTTAAATTAATAAACATGGGTAAAAGAAACGATGAGAAACGGGACAGCTGTCTCCTGTGTCAAAGTCCTGTGTTTTGTCGACCCATCCTTCCGCCCTGACCTCCTCCCTACACACACTTTGTCGCTCTCTGTACAGTCCCACTTCCTTCTTTGCTCCTGTAATAATTACTATAGTTGCAAGACATTGCATAATAATACAACGTAACTATGGGTTGATATAAGCTGTTAAGGGCCACCCATAGACTGTAAATAAAGATGGACGTAGCCTCTGTGACGTCACCCACAGGTTTCCTGAGGAGCGGGTTTGAATCTCAGAGTGTGCTGCTCCACTGTTGGGTTCTTGGCAGTGTCTGACTCCGCCCCTTACTCCCAGCTCATCCAAAAATGGGCAAAGGGGTGGGGCCAAGACTTTGGTGCATGCCGGTTTAATAACCGTGACAAGCATATGTTCTCTTTAGCTTCGTTAGACCAGCTGGACATCTTGCTCGAAGGTAACCCAAGGCTAAACTATTGGCTAGCTGGTTAGCTAGTGAACAAACTAAGCTAACAACCCGGGTATGGTGAGCACATATATATATATATTTGACAGCGTTTAAGTCATACACTTATCAGTATTAAATTATTGTCTCATCAGACTTACTGTGACACTCTGCTGTAACTGTAGCTTTTACCTAATGTAGAATTCTTAGCTTGTTTGTGCAGATCTCATTTAGTCCTTTAGTCAAGGTAACGTTCCTGGGTGCAAAGAAACACTGTAGATTTTTAATTGAAGTATTTACCATCCTGTTCAATGACACGCTTTTAAAACGGTGATTGACGTTCCAGGCTCCAGTGCTGACAGTGTGCTAATGATGCAGTGTGTGGAGAAGCACTAGCCTCAGGCCATTGACCAGCGATCACACAAACATGCTGACTGGATCACAGGCGGAGATCATGTTCCTGCTGCGCAGCAGTAGATGATTCAGAGGAAGGAAGATTGTAATTACACTGTGGTTTTCTACCTCAGCTGGAGAAACATCCTCCTCTGAGACATAACTGATACGCACCGGTCCAGCTCCAGATTGAACACCTCTCAGGTGTTCGGACCGAAAACAGCTCAGCGTGCAAGAAACACAAGGTGCTGGGTTGATGTGGGCAAGACGATGAGGGGAGATCCAGAGAGTTCAGTTTGACCAATAGATGCACAAAAAAAAAAAACACACTTTCTGGAACTTTTATTTCATAGGCAAAAACACTGAAGAGTAAGTGATGCTGTGGGTAACTGCTGCTGCTCTATTAGCATTCACTACCAACAGGAATATAAGTTTAATAATCTTCTTCAGGTGGGAGGAGATTCACTAGTTGGATATTATAACAATATGTGAGACTGTCAGTATGATATTGTAAAATTAAAAAAATTATTATTATTATCAAAATAATCTGAGGGGCCAAATATTATTGCTGACAGGCCAGCTTTGGCCCAGCTTTGGCCCAGCTTTGGCCCAGCTTTGGCCCAGTTTTTAAAATACCTGATGGAAACTATAGCCAATACAATTAAAGTGAGTTTTAAAAAAAACAAAAACAATTTTGTTCCTTTGACACATTTACCAGGAGAGTGGATGTGAGTCCTGAACGTCACTGGGACACTGTGGAAGTTTCATACCTGCTCGTTATCCAGCACTAAAATAACACAGAGCAGAAAAACCTCCTCAGTCTGCGTTTCTGCCTCTTGTGTTTATTTTCCCCTTTGCACCATGACTTATTAACCCTTTCCAACAGATAAGCTTGATCAGTAACCTCAGCAGCACAGATGCTGATTGGTCCACGTCTTGTTTTTCAGTTTTCATTCCATCCAATCATTTGTAGATGTTAACCACTAAAATAATTTCTGTACAGCTTTATTAGTTTATAGACGTCTTTAACAGGTGAACGTGATGTTAATCAGGTGACAACATCAGTGATCACTATGATAATGATTATATTAGGCCCGTCGTCAAGACTTGGGAGAACGCAAGAGTCAAACACCTTGTTCATTTTCATTTTCTGTGTGATTTGAATAAAGTTGTGTGAGATTCAGTTTCTATTTCATTATCACCTTTGTTTCTATGGTCATAATTATTTCACATTCATGTGACAGGTTGTCCTGAAACAATATAACTTACTTTTGTATTACAGGGTTGATGTTATACTATTATTATTACATGAGGAGACCAGGAGAACCAAGAACAGTAAAACATGGCTAAGACCTGGGCATGTTAATAATTAATGTACAGTGTTGTTAAGAATAGTTCAATAAATATATATTGCTACCTGATAAATAGAAGGATTAAAATAGACCCAGTGATTAGTGATTCATATCGTCCAGTACTTCCAATGATGGGCCTCAGAACTCCTGATCAATCACCTTTTAATGGTCACACAAAAAAACAACCTGATCAAATTATGAACAGTGAAAAGTGAGTATTTGCTTATTTCTGTAGCTGAACACTGGTGAGTGAGGGAGATGAGGAAACAGACTGCATATGTGACTGTAAATGATTGATTAACTCTCCTGAACCTCTGAAGCCTTTGTGGTGTGTCAGTGTTTCTGTCTCATCACTGCTCCGTTCTTCTATAAAGTGCAGGGCTTCCTGAGTCAGGTTATATAATCCTCCGCTGTCAGATCAACCATCTGTTCTCGACGTGTCGCTCACTCTGTCTGCTCTGAATTTTTGCTGCGCAGAAAGATTCATGACAACTACTGATCAAAAAGTTGGTATGGACAGTCATGGTCCCCAGAGGATGATACGCAGTTCTCACACCAGACGTTTGGTGAAACTGAGAACATTAACAATGACTGGTGGTGTTTATGTTGGCTCAAGTAAATGAAACATCAGTTTTACCAGTTTCCGTTCGATATATTTATTTTTTTCAAATTATGCATCAAATTGATGCATCTTATTTTTTTAGGACTGAAAAAGTTGTGCAAAAAATGTGTTATTCCTGTGTGGACTACAGCTGTGGTTCCAAACCTGTGGGCCAGGGCCTCCTGGTGGGCTGCGAAGGTGTTGCAAGTGGGCTGACAAATCATTTGCAAAACAGCAATTTTGGTGGAAAAATGTAATAATATGAAAAAAGAAAAAAAATATAAGTACTATTTGGCCTCTGTATAGTTATTGGGTTGGATGTGCGCCACTAGCATTTTTTATATTTTCGAATGGGATATGAGTTGGAAAAGATTGAGAACGACGGGTATACAGCGTGTCCAGATTATTTGGATCCAGTTATGGATCAGACTCTTCTGAGCTGCGACTGTTCCCTAATTCACCTGTGCCTGTTGATTGTGTTTGGACGAGACCCAAGTCTGATATTCCCACACAGACGGCTAGCTAGCATTAGCTATCCAGCTAGGGACAGACTGAACACAGCGGAGTTGGACACTGTTTCGTCATTGTAACCACTGTAACCAGAGGTAACACCAACAGGTTATTATGACCCATAGTTGCATTTTGTTGCTAGGCAACATCTAGTGGTCGTAGTAATGATGACAGGAGCAAAGGGAAAAGTGAGGTGACGTAGTATAAAGAGAGACAGAGTCCACGTCAGGAGGAGGTTGTGGTGGATGGATGAATATGACACAGGAGAGTGTTGTTCCATTCCCATGTGAAACTACCAGTTTATGTTGTTTCTATTATCCATTACCATTTGACAAAGTTAACCATGTTGTTTTTATTGTAACCATGACAACAAAGATCATCTAATGTTGAGGAAGTACTTATTTTAACCCAAATCACAATCTTTTCCTAAACCTAAAGATAAACGCACACCTGCGTCTGAGATACACAGGTCTGAGGGACACAGGTCTGAGGGACACACAGGTCTGAGGGACACAGGTCAGGGATTCACAGGTCTGAGGGACACAGGTCTGAGGGACACAGGTCTGAGGGACACAGGTCTGAGGGACACACAGGTCTGAGGGACACAGGTCTGAGGGACACAGGTCTGAGGGACACACAGGTCTGGGATTCACAGGTCTGAGGGACACACAGGTCTGAGGGACACAGGTCTGAGGGACACACAGGTCTGAGGGACACAGGTCTGAGGGACACAGGTCTGAGATACACAGGTCTGAGATACACAGGTCTGAGATACACAGGTCTGAGATACACAGGTCTGAGGGACACAGGTCTGAGGGACACAGGTCTGAGATACACAGGTCTGAGATACACAGGTCTGAGGGACACAGGTCTGAGGGACACAGGTCTGAGATACAGGTCTACATCTATGACACCAAACAGGTAGGAGTCTCGGAGACCAGAGGAGATGGGGCCTCTCTGTGAACTCTGCAGTTATGTAACACCTCTGGATGGTGCTGCACTGCAGTCTGAAGGGAAGCCCCTGTAATAGCTGCGAGATGAATATTTCAATAAAAGAGCTCTCCTTTTATTTTTTTCACATGCACTCTGGCTGCATTCAGACATGAACTGAACAGTGGTACTCGGTCTGATTGTGACATACAGTGGCACATAGGAACTCAAAAACAACACTAACCCGACTCATTAGAGTTTCTAGGGGAACATCTTCCTCTCGGTGTCTGTCGTCTCTTGACGCTGCGTTCAAAGTGAATGTGGGATTTTGCGGAGGTGGTTCCAGAACATCTGCTGTTTTTATCAGGGGGAGAGAAGAAGTCGTCTTCTTGGCTGTAACTGGCACTACTCCGAGCTGGTTCACCCTCAGCACTGATGTGGTACGAAAAGGTGTCCTCTACTCTCCATGTCATTTTATTCAAACACTGGACTGAAAGCAGAAGTAAAAAAAAAACTATTCTCATGTAATACAGGCTGATAAAGGTAAAGACCTTGTATGTGTCTAAAGCAATTCTTCTCAAAATCTTTTACATTAAGGACCCTCAACTGACACATATATGCCTTCAATGTTGTTGCATTGCAGGCACATAATAAATGATTCCCCTTGGTCTGGGGGACCCCTAAGAACCCCCTCAAGTACCCCTGGGGGTCCCCGGACTCCACTTTGAGAACTACCGGTCTGCCTGGTTAACAAATTGAGAAAAATAACAGTTTGTAACTAATCTGTATGGTAGATGAATAAGTCTGAAACCAAGGGAACTATATGCTTTGAAGTTTGCAGTGACGCCTGTGGGTAATCCAGTCTCCCTCCAAACCACAACCCCTGTGCCAATGTGTTTGAGGATTCGTGTCTGTTAATAAACTGGATCCAGTAGCAGAGAAACGTCTGCTATAAAGAGCTGGGGTGGGCGAAAACATCTCAGGCATTATTGTGCCAATAAACCCCTGTCCTAAAGTCTTCAACTGTGGGTGGTAACTCCGGCAGACCGCTGGTTGGTGTAATATTTACTGGGTGTATAGTGGTTACCATAGCTGCCGTTTGTGTGTGTGTGTGTGTGTGTGTGTGTGTGTGTGTGTGTGTGTGTGTGTGTGTGTGTGTGTGTGTGTGTGTGTGTGTGTGTGTGTGTGTGTGTGTGTGTGTGTGTGTGTGTGTGTGTGTGTGTGTGTGTGTGTGTGTGTGTGTGTGTGTGTGTGAATGGTTCTGATTCTGCCTCTGCAGCAGGCAGTGAGGAGGCTCAGGTGTCCAGGCCCTTCACCTGCTCGTCCGTGCACACGGCTGTGAGATGTGAGGGACTCTTTGTTTTGCTGGTAATGTTTGTTGAAAGAGCTGTAGTGAATAAAACGCATGCCGTGTGGTCACCACTACCTCCGTCAGAATGGTTGACGTATTTTATGGATCATAGGAGTGCGAAAAAAAAGAATAAATCTGTAAAACATTAAGAAAATAAATGTCGAAATAAAAGCAGGAATAAATAAGTAAATAAAAATGTGGAAATATAAAGAAAAATAAAAGAATTAAAAAAAAAAAATGCTTTTACCTCAGTGCTTTTGCTTTTCCTTGAAGCACCAAGCTGTGGGTAAGTCTGCATCTACTTCCTGCTGTCCACACTAAAAGGAAAAAAAGTGTGCAGGTATACTTCTCAGCCTGGACAGGACAGCAGGCCCAGTTGAATGACAGCTTGGCCCTTCAAAGAATAGCAGAAGCAACAAGGAAAAACAAAAGTAATAGGGAAAAACAAATGCAATAGGGGAAAAATAAAGGCAAAAGGTAAAAGCATTTTTTAAATTTTTATATATTTCCCTTTTATATTTCCACATTTTTAAATTTACCTATTTATTCCTGTTTCTATTTCCATATGTATTTTCTTATTCTTTTACAGATTTATTCTTTTTTATGGCCCTCCTATGACTCCATAGTTTTTGTGGAGTTGAGCCATAAAGCAAAGACACACTGACGCCACACATCCCAACAAAAAAAAAAAAAAAAATCCCTCTCTGCCCGTCAACCTAATTGCCACTTAATTATATTTGCCTCCTTCTGTACCCTCCCCTCCACCTCTGTGCTGAGAGAAATGCAATAAAACACATCATTCAGGTTCCAGTCAAAAGGCGGCCGCACTCAGCTGGTCCTCTGTGTTTGCATGGCAAGCAAATGAAATCAACCCGAGCTCTCAGAGAAGTCAGACACGTCTTATCTTAGACAAACTGAACTCAGACATGAAGGAACAACAGGTAAAGAATAACATCCCATGTTTGCTCACTGAGCATGAATCACTCTTTACTCAGTGTTAAATTCCCCCAGATTTGTTTGGTCTCAAACAGGAAATGTGTGTTGCACATGTTTCATGTTGGAGCCCCTTCAGACAGTCGCCTGTATGATGATGCTGCTGGTCTGGAGGCACCTGTGTTTCGAGTGTGTCATTTGAGAAAGCTTAGAGCAATGGAGATGAATGAAAGATTATGAAACAGTATAGGTGTATAGGTACAGGTGACTGTACTGGGGTGAAGTCTGACTGTCTTTCAGTGGCTCAGCCAAAGTCCAGACTAATACCCCAGAGAACATCTGTTCAGAGACCTGAAGATGACAGTTCACAGACACTTAATCTGACTTGAGAGGATCTGTCAGGAAGAATGAGATAAACTGCACAAATCCAGGTGAGCAAAGGTTGAAGACTACAACTGCTGCCAAAGGAGCTTCTACAAAGTCCTGAATCAAAGGTCCATATAGTCTAAAGGTAGATGTCCATGTGTTGTTTGATTATAAAGCAGGTCTAGGTTCTATATTAATACTGTGAAAGTATCAAATCTATGGGGCTAAAACAGTGACAGTAAAATGTTAACATCGAAAATAAATTTGGCGTTAAAAATACAAAGCCTCAGTCCACAGAGAAATGCACACAGCCTGTATTCAGAAACTGACCCTTAACACCAGCTGTCAGGACTTCTGGAACTTTGTGATGTCACAACAAAGCAGTCACCACTCTCAGCCACGCCCCAAGCCCCGCCCACCTTGATTCACCATCCAACCTTGCAGGATTTGGTTTCTCTGAGTGTTTACCTGAAATCTGCTATAATTTTATTTGATCACTCTGAAAACAGTCAGCCAATCAGAGGAGATGCTCAGAGCCTCCTCTCTAAGGTTCTAAATACTTTGTAAATAAGAGATTTCAGTTTTTAATTTTTTTATAAATTTGTAATATATATGTGTATATATATACTTTGTCATTATGGATTACTGAGAGTAGATTGATGCAAAAAGGATTTAGGGCTGAACAAAAAAAAATCATGCGGTTATTTTGACATGAGTCGTGATTATAGTGGGAATGGTAATTTTTTCATCTCACTTTCACTGGAAAAAAATCTAAAAATGATGATGTGATTTTTGTCGGGTCTTGTACCAAACAAACGCGTGTCCTCATACCTGGAGGATATGATTCACAGGCCGAGGGCGTCTCTGTAGCACCACAGTGCTTCATTTATTTTACCTTCATCAGAAGAATTTGCAGCTCCTGCAGTTTGGATGTTGCACTTGGCTACACTGAGATGTCAGTAATATTTCAGATGAATTGTTCAGTTCTAGTTTTATCCATTTGCCATTAAATTTGAAGTGAGCAGAAAGTGAAGAGTCTGAATACTGTCCGAACACCCTGTACACAAAGCACCCAACTAATGAGGTGGTACATACAGAGGTCACACAGAGGTCTCATTAGGACTCTAGCATCAATGCTTCCTGTTTGACTGCAGTGATGATCACAGACTCATTACAAATACATATGATGATTAATGGCCACTTTATAAGCTGTTACTTAATTAGTCGCAGAGGGGAAACACACGGTCAGACTTGTGTAATAAAGCCAGCCACAACTTTTAAAAGAAGCCCATTATGTGCAGTAAGAGTAATGCCATCAGCTGATGTAATGTTTCCAAGTGTGTTATCCACAGCGGAGCTCGGAGCTCTGGCGGAGGACGACTGCTGAGCGCACGGCGTCTATGGCAAACAGCAGCTTCAGTGTGTTTGACGCTTTTATGACAGATGAGGTCACAGTGTCCGTACGAGCTCACGTACCTCAGCGTGTCTTCATGAATGGACTACATTATAAACCGTGGTGATTTATTTCATGCAAGTGGCCGAGAGAGAGAGAGAGAGAGCAGTCTTTTTACGTAGTCACCGGTTGGCTGCCTGCTCCGGTCTCACAGAGCGGATGCTGTTAGTCCTCCAGCAGCTTCTTTCACACTGTGCTGTTGGGTTTTTCCTTTACGCAAACACTTCTAATAATTTATATAGCACTTTAACAAAGTTACAAAGTGCCAGATAAAAGGTCAAAGAGCCTGAGCATAGTAAAAGAGTACAGCAGCATAAATACAAACATCATATATCAACATTTTTGCTAAATGATCCGACAGTAAGTGAAGAGAGGCGATAAAATATGTAAAAACAATCATTTGGGATAAAACAATATAAATAAAACAGGTATCAGACATTACCAAAGGCTAAGAGAAAGAAATGTGTTTTAAGAAGAGATTTAAAGGAAGTTAAAGAGTTACAGCGTCTGATTTCAGTCTGGAGAGAGTCCCGGAGTGTCGGGGCTGTAATAGCGAACGGCTGCTCACCGTTCAGTCTCAAACCCTGACCTTGGGGTGACCAGCACGCCTCATTCTACAGACCTCAATTCTTGGTCGGACACATGTCAACAAATCGGAGATGTAATTTGGGGGAAAAGCCATTTAAAGGCTTCAAAGTCAGCAATAAAAGTTTCAATTCCACTCTGAAATTTTAACAGGGAGCCAGTGTAGGGAGGCCGGCACTGGAGTAATATGATTGTACCTGTTTGTTATGAGCTGCAGACGGTGGATGGAGGCCTGGCTGGAACATGATACCTGAATAAAGTGCTTCACAATAATCACGCCGAGAGTAGATAAATGCATGTGCGTCTTTTTGTAGGTCAGTGGTTTATAGAAATGATCCTGAGCTGGTAAAAACAGGACTGAACCACATGTTTGACTTGATTAGCTAAACGTAGGTTAGCCTCAGATATCACCCGGAGACTGATATAGTCACAGAGGTCACCAAGACAAAGCAAGACGCATCCCAGCAACACACAGCATACACTGCAGGGCCTGAACTGGGCCCTGCAGAGACCGGCTTCTCATGGTTCTCAGAACTCTAACCCTGGACCAGCACCGCGCTCAGTGAAGAGCCTGTGCTCATTAAGTATATTAAATTCAATTTGATTGTTATTCGTAGGAGAAACAGTATATTCTCATCTTTACTAATGGTATGCATCTAAACATAAAGTAATTATAATTCGGAGATACTTGTATTGTACTTGAGTAGCTACTTAGTACTTCTACTCCACCAGATTTCAGGCTGATATTGTACTTTTTACTGCATTACATTAATCTGGCAGCTGCTTGTAGTCATTAGATTTCTGGTTGAGTCCCAGAGAGGTGGAGTTCTCTGATATAGCATTAAAAGAAAAGAGAAATCATTAGTCTGTTTTGTGCTCTGGCCTGTTGAAGCTTGTATTAATGGAACTAAAGCCAACAGGATTTTCCCTTTTATGTTGTTTCATCATTGTTCTTTGAGCAGCCTTTTCATTTCTTCCTCCTTTTCCCTCAGGCTTCGTCTCTCACTTCTCCTCCATCATCTCCTCTTCTTGTCATCCCCTTTCTGTTTTCTCTCCTCCCTCCCTTCTCTGCCACCTCCCTGTGTCTGCTGTGACAAAGATTCATGCATTAAAGCCTCAGCTACGCCTCCTGAATACCAACCCAACTCCAGCATTCTCTGAGAACAGAGGGGCAAATTCTCTGTGTTTGAGGCATTTCCCTGTGACTCAGGACAGACCGACGGGGCACAGTGACAAATGAGTGGCTGAGGACTCCAACCTGGAAGCCCCCCACCCCCCCACAGAGAGCAATATTTCCTACTCTACCTGTGTGTTTTTTTTACTGTCTTTCCCATCAGGCCTCAGTAACACGGTCGTGATTCCACTGGAGGAGGAAACGATCAATATCATTACAGCAGACAGAGTTAGCCCCCACTGCCTCCAGTGAGCCATACTGGACATAAAGATGAATAACAGCTGACATTGCTACCATGGTAACCCCTCCAGAGCCCCTCCCAGCCTCTCTGTAGTTGCCATCCCCCCCGTATGTCTGCTGTGTGCACTGTGGTGCAGCAGAGTCAGTCCGGACTGAGCAGACTTCAGTCAACAGTGAACATGCTGCAGCCCCCCTCCTTTATTTTGACCTGTCATTATTATACCTGTTGGTATGATTCAAAACTGGTTTCACAGCCTCGTTCTAGACCAGACAGGCCTCTGACAGTGGGTCTGGGCTGGTCCCTCCTCTGTCCATGTTGGACATGCTCAAACTGTCCCTGTGCCATTCTTTCCTTTCTTGATGCAAACCTTTGTCTTAAATTCACACCTTCATCATCATCAACATCCAATTCACCCAAATACTTTTTTTTAAAATGTGAATTTTTGCACTTTATATTCATGACATGCTCTATGTAAAAAGACTATTAATGTTCCAAACTCACAATTTTATCAATAAAGCAATCATCAAGGTCTGAAGTATTTTCTGACGGAGTTTGAGGATGATCCTACCATGAGTAAATCAAATTGTAAAACATGATATTTCCTGTTGCCACTCAGTGGCGCTATGAGTATAACTGAATATTGGCATGTAGATGTGTTCAGGTCGGCACTTCAAACATATAGAGTTTGGGGCATTTTGGACAACATGTGCTTGAGTTTATAACAACTTCCTTTTTCATGGCAGAATCGCAAAAATTGCAGCGGGCCGGCCGTCCAACGAAAAGTTTTCACAATAAAGCGAGCCGTTTTGCCACACCCATGGGTAAGACCCATAAAACATGTACATTTACACCAGGCCTGAAACGTGTGCAAAGCTTTGGAGCATGTTTAGGCCCTGAAAAAGCCAATTCATTTTTATACACCAGGAAAATCCACACTAACGAAACACACCCTTGCTGTTCGGGCCCTAAATCTGTTCTATACGCTGTTAGGAAGGGCGATAAAATCAGTGTCAAGATATTGATAAGAGCACTTTTCCAAAATGCTGTCATACTATTAGAATTACCGTGGAGTCATTTGTCGGTTACCAAGGTGTTTTGGGATCAGAGCTCCTCTCAGTGTGTGTGGGCATCCACTGACGTCTCCCTCATGGCACAGTCAGGTGGAAATTTGCTTCACATAGGTTGAACAGTGCAGGACAAATATTTGCTCTTTTTTCACTTCACGAGTTCGTCCTGATGGAACACTGACACTTGACCTTTGTCTACAGTCTTGTTTTAAAACAGAAATAACTTGAGTAGAAAAGAAGGGAGGGATGCTTCACTGTGCTGTACTGCTCCCAGCCCCGCCCCCCCCCCCCCCCCCCCCCCCCCGCTTTTGGCCACACCATGAGTTCATTTTGCCAAGTGGATTGAGGCGCACTGTGCACGCTGTAGTGTAAGAGGAGTAAGTGGAAACACCTGTGAGGTTGTACAGGGTGTACTTTCCTAAAAATACCTAAACGTGTTGTGAGATTTCTTTTTTTTTTCTTTAATTATCCTCCAAATCTAATCATTGATGTGTGAGACTGGTTTATTCTGTCACAATGTTTAATCTCAGATAGGAGTATGAAAGAGTGTGCGTGTGTGTGTGTCTTTGTGAAGAGGTGGTTTATTCGACTCTGATCAGTGCTCAGCTTCCTGTTGACCACAGTGTTTCTTCTTCTTCTCTCTCTGTGTTGCAGTTGAAAGAGAGGTGGTTCAGAAGAGGACCTTCACCCGATGGATGAACCTACACCTAGAAAAGGTTTGTTGACGCCTTCATGAAACACACAGAGAGGAGGAACAGTAACCGTGGTCTCCACACTCCAGTTATTACAGAGCTGCTGCTTCCTGAGCCTCCATTCACTGCCCGGGTGCAACAAGAACATTTCTTTTATTGGCCTCTCTATCCCACCCCACTCCCACCCCAGCACAGGGTAGCTCCAGCATGAAACCCCCAACCCCCTCCTCAGTGTACGGGTTTGACACTGCAGCTGAGACGTGATGGAGGCCACGTAACAACAGTTGCACACTCTCTAAATTATACATGTGGTTGTGTGGAGCTGCATTAAAGTTTCATTCACTGTAAAGAGTTAATCTGAGAGAAGCGTGGTGATGTCACAGGTCCACACCGCACAGCTAGCTGCTGCTGTGTGTAAACAATGAGAGCCCCGTCAGTGAAGGGGACTAGAAACTAGTGATGTATGGAGGCCCAAAGGGATCACACAATACATAAATATATAAATGTGACGTTTTGTTGTCACTCACAAGGTGAAAACAATTCCAGCCTCACTGTCACAGCTGCTAATTCATTTTTTACATTATTATATATTGGCCAATATTAGTCCATATTAGATTATCAACATACAGTAGATATTGTCTGATGAATAACGTGAAATTATAGTTCAGAGATGTCGAATATATGTTTGAGGTCCTTTAGAAACAGGACCGGTTCCTCAACACAGCGCGTCACTCCCGTACTTGGGAGACCCCTGTTCTAAACAGGAGTCCCACACCTGGGATTCAAAGTTTTACTGTTCTTGTTCCTGCTTCCTGGGCAGCTTTACAGGATTAGTTGAAAACAGAATCATTATTTTTTTATCTATTAATCTAATTTTCTGGTTTAGTACATTAATTGTTTTCTATATAAAATTTCCGAAAATAGGGGGGGTGCTTCAGTGAACTGAATGTTACAACCCTTACAGTATCTTACTTGTTTAACTAAAGCTTTCAAATAAATGTAGTTGAGTAGAAAGTACAATATTTCCTCTCACCGCATTTGGCTGACCGATGGTGGAAATATGATCACTCAGTCACTCAGTCAGTCATATTTGCCATTATATGCCTGGCTGTGCTGTTGTAGTCCAGCCAAAAAGGTGAAAGACTATCTAATCCACCACAGACACACAAAAGACTATTAACATGAAATAATAAACCCTATATTGATCTGAAAACGTATCTCTACAACAACTAATCCTCCATTGTCTCACTGCTAATGACTGAGCACCGGTGTTTGCTAACATTAGATCATATATGACATTTATGATGACTAATTCAGAAACTCAGAGGGTAAGACAGTAAAGCTAGAGAGTTAGCTACTGCTACTTACATTGACCTACAGTGCCAACAGTACAGTGAGAGCACAGATTTGAGGGTGATGTTCAGCTATCATTCCCATACCCATAATTCGAACCCTGTCTATGTGGAATCTACCTGCAACTTGTCAAGCTTTATGTCAGACGCTGATAGGCCACTGTGAAATTGTGAAACAAATGAAAGTACTGCTGCAGTTCCCATACACCTGAGCGTCAGACCCACAGAACTCCTGCAGAGACTCACTGATACTCTGAGTTTCTGTTTTCACTCCTCAGCCAGGAGGGAGTCTGATCAAGTCTGCTGTTTTCTCTCACACAATGAGCCTCTTCTCTTACTCTCTGTTTGGCCCTGCATCAAATCTCTGACCCAATAACAGACAATCATACATTTGTCTTCTGTCATCTTGGAAAGTTACAGACACTGAACCCCTCTCCCCCCCCCACCCCACCCCACCCCCTGACGTCACCCTCCTGCCACCGTTCAGACAAGCTCACAAATGCCTGAGTTAGTATTGACTTGTGATAACAGGCAGTGCACGCTGTGGCTGACTGACGACTGATGTTTAAAGATAAATCTGCAGGTTTGCGCTGCCGTCATCAGCTGGATGTTTCACTTTCACTCCATTTTCACAACATGAACATCTCCATATATGTTTTTACTGGAAGTGTGCAGCAGTTGGTGTCTGCTGATTTCCTTTAACTCCGCTCCGCCGACAGACGTGGCCAGAGGCATCATGTTTTCAGGTTGTTCACGCTCCATACTCGTGAACGTGATATTAATTATATTATATTGTTTCATGAAATGATCTAATTATCTAATATATATATTAGATAATTTCTTCAAAATTTGGTACAAATGTTCACTTGTCACACCTTTCTGACAAAGGTCAAAGCAAAAATGGGGAAAATGCTCTGGCTTATTTTCATCTGCATAGAGCTGAGCCCAGGATGAAGCAACGGTGTCCCTGCAAAATAGTGTCTGTCGGGTGAAATATTTACATATTTCCTGCAACTTGACTGGTTGGTGGAGGGATACAACCGTCCGGAGGTGATTCTAGCTCTGTATTTCAATAGAATCACAGTTGTTTCCCTGCACTCACTGATGTGAAGTGAATCCAAGTGAAGTTTTTGGCATGACCGCAATTGATATTGACTGATGATATTTCCACCACTGGTCAGCAGAGTGCCGAGCCTCAGTCTACTGAGCCGCTCTGGTTTCCCGGCTGCTCGGGAACTGCAGGGAAGAGGAGGAGCACTTCCAATACACTGAGCCTCGCTTCTATTACAGCAAATAAACTTCTTTGATTCCATGTATCATTATTACTAAAGGAGGCAGGAGAATAACTAAACATAAGACACACCAAGCAGAGAGAGCAGGAGAGAGAGAGGGAGAGAGAGAAGTCATCGGTAATGAGGCTTCGTACTAACGACTATGACCAACTCTACATATCAAACAGAGGGAGTCAGACATAAAGACCTGCCTCTAATAAAAGTCTGTTACGTTCTGGAGTTGAAATAAATAAAGACTAAACTATCCAGATGGAGGCTGTGCTCTGTGTGAGAGATATTGTGCCTCGGGCCCCGATGGTTCACCTGGTGGAGCACGAGATATTTGGGCTTAGTTCTTCCTGAGTGGTGGAGGCAGACAACCATGAGGGGTAATTCTAGTTTGTATATGCATGAACTGCAGTAATATCTGTGGCCTCATTTATGCACATATGCATCTTGGGTTTTTATTGTCTACTCCCCTGAAGCTGTTTGGTTTCCTTTTATAAAAAAAAAAAAAACACCAGATGAAAAAGACTTGTGCACTTTGGCAGTTCAGTTATAACAAAGACGGTTTATTTGAAACACATGGATGTGTCGTGTTTAGAAGCTACGAGCTCTCTTACCCACACAAACCATTCAAACTGATCAGGGATTAGTTTATTAACATCTGGCTTTTATGCAGTTGGACTCTCTGATGCTTCTTGGCTGCATTTACACTCACATCTTTTAATATTCAATAAACATTTGAAGACTTAGACAATACATCTGTGTCATGGTATCCTGTTTTATATTCTTACCTCTCTCCTCTCCACTCATGCTTCCCTCTTTCTTTCTCTTCATCCTCAGTGTGACCCACCCATCGAGGTCCAGGACCTGTTCCGGGACATCCAGGATGGACGCATCCTCATGGCCCTGCTGGAGGAGCTCTCTGGCTGCAAGCTGGTCAGACTCTTTGCACTTTGTTTCCACACAACTGCAGCTCTCATGGCAATATTGACAGCAGCAGTATTCATCTCATTTAATTATAAGTTTCTCATTCTACATCATCTTCCAGCTTCATGGATTCAAGAAGTCCTCCCATCGTATTTTCAGACTCAACAACATCGCCAAGGTCCTGTCCTTCCTGGAGGAGAGAAACGTGAGTAACACAGTCACTCGGCTGCTGCGCCGCTCGATGATTGGCTGCAGTGTTCTCACATGTGCATTGTGTGTGTCCTCAGGTGAAGCTGGTCAGTATCGACGCAGCTGATGTTGCCGATGGAAACTCCTCCATCATCCTGGGTCTCATCTGGAACATCATCCTCTTCTTCCAGGTAAATCTCATTTCCTCTGCCACATCCTCTTACTTTAAAACCCCTTCACCCCCTCTCCTCTGCGCTCTGAGTTTCCACCTTCCCTCCCTTTCCTCTGCCTTTCTTTTCACTTAGAACGAGGTCAAGTGTAAGAATAAAGTGTCTGCTTCACGGCCTGTGCACTTTCCATTCATAAAGGCCCGTCAAAGTGCAGCTCGCTGGGTAGTTTATGTAACCCACACTGTGGTTCACTGCCTTGGACAGACAGCATGAGGAAACACTGTCCTCTCAGTCCGCTGTCTGAAGCTGAGAACACTGCCAGCTCTCAGCTGGGATGAATGGTTATCATCAGCAAGATGTACTGAGCTTTTACAGAGCCAACAACCAACTACAGAATCCTGTATTTTCCTCTCTCGTTATGTCTGACACTTGGCAAACTTACTGCAGGTCTTGCAGAGAGAATACCTTGGTTAAAGATATTAATATGAAAACTAAAAAGCTAAAAGCTAAAAATGCTTATCATTATCTTACGCTGTAAACATGTCAATTGAATAAATGTGTCTGTGAAAGCTTTCCTTGCAAAAGGAGTGATGGAGCAAAAGGAAGAGAAGGGAAAAAAAGATATCCGTGCAGGTGACATTTTAGCTCTATATCAGAAACAATCTCTGTCCATACCAACACACCTGAAACCACATACATACATGACCAACCACACTGGGCATGTGCGAGCCAGTGTTAACAGGGAGCAGATTGTCTACTCTGGCTCTGATCAAGCTCTCTACAGTCTGAGAAAATAACCCCTGAAGGTGTCAAACTTGACTACAAGACCTTGTGCATGTTAACACACAACATCTGTGTCTTTACACACCAAGTGAGTCCTGACATCATTTATAATTTTACTGAGAGCAAACACTTTTCCTGTGATTTAAGGGGGGAAATGGCTTCTTCTGTTCTTCCTGTGATGCTTCTTTCTTTATAACAGAAGGTAAAGGAAAAGAATTCATCCGTCTGTAGTGGTCGATCTCATGTCCACAGCAAGGCGACAGTCATGTGACAGGCAGGTGCCTCAGTTCCACCAGGAACCTGAACAAATTCAACACCCATATGAACGCGGGGTCTGCATGGGCCAGCACAGGCTGGTTCTTACAACATTAGTAGCATAATGGGGAATATGAAATCGAGGTTGAACCATGCCAGGGACCAGTGACGTCCCGCCAGGACAAGCAAGGCAAGCAGTGTTTGACTAGCTAAAGCTAAAAATACACAACAATTAGAACAATACTGAAGTGGAAGTGATATCTGTCCTTACATCTGATCTCAGAACAGCATTCTGTCCCATAAAGGATCCTGCTTTCAGCCTACTTTTCACAGGCTGAGCAGAACTGACCATGATGAGTAAACTGATCTTTACGTGTAAAAAAAAAAAAAAAGATGAAGCTCTCCTTTAATTTCATCTCTAAGGTTTCAGAAGAGATTCTGCACTGGACAGACTCCGAGTGTTTTCACAGCTTTGAGTCTGTTGAAATGTTTGCTTCATGTGTCATGGATGCAGTGGTAAGCATGATGTAATAAATCTTGGTGACTGAGCCTTTTACCTGTCTGTTGTCTTTTCTCAGAGCTGTGGACCAGAGCAGATTCTGGTTAATACCTTCAAAAGTTTCTGAGAGATGATTTTTATAATCAATATTCAGCAAAATGTTTGCTCAGGTGAACCAGAAATCCAACTTTCTGTCTCTCTCCAGATTAAGGAGCTGACCGGGAACATCAGGAGCCAGTTCCCGTCCTGCTCCAGCCTGTCGTCCATCCCCACCAGCTCCGACTCTGACGCGTCCCACTGCAGCACGCCGTCAGACGAGAGACAGTCGGCGTCCACAGCCATGAGAGAACACGGCAAGGCCATTAAGAAGCTGCTGCAGTGGGTACAGAAACGAACGCGCAAGTGAGTGTGGTCTGTCATTTTCAGTTAAAATTGTTTGATTAAATCTTACAAGTCTGAACGAATGTGACAATCTCTTAGTTTTCAGTTTTTGTTCTACTGAATATACTGTATATTAAATAGGGAGATGCTGACTCACTTGGCACAGCAACAACAACTTCATTAATTATTTAAACCTTCTGATGTGGCATTGTGATCTTACGGTAGCCTTATTTACCTTTATGCTTTCTGCAGAGCAGTTTCACTATCTGCTTCTGGCAGTGTGTGTGGGTATAGACCTATATATCTGAGTTGTTGTATCACTGTCTTTTTTAGACTCCACAGTGCTTCATCAAGGTGACCTTGTTTTGACCCTCAAATTCATTTTAAAGGTGGAGTAATCAACTCTGGAGAAAGACTGTGGATATTTGAACTCAATAGCAAAACAAATACACTAGTCCCTTCAGTTCACCTTCAGAAGCTCCACCCCCTCAGAATCATGGCCACACGTTGCCCAGGCAATGACAGTGGCTGAATCCAGAGCATCTTATACAGCAAGGAAGTGGATACTGTCTCATGGCTGAAGCTAAACAAACCTTATAACTGGAGAGAGTCAGTTGTTTAGATTGTGTTTCCAAAACTACAGTGACAGAAGAGGGGACCATAGGTTTGTAGCTAAGCTAACAAGGAGGTAAAGTTAATAGCATTAGCATAGCATTTTCAAATTATTAATTAAACCAAATAAATTCACTGTGCTAACAAACTTGTGTTTCTAGGTTTTGGTGGCTATAAAACCTTTTGCATGTTCTACAGACAAATACCACACGATACAGAGCAAATTACAAGAAACACTAACTAACATGCAGAGAGGATTAGACAGTTTCCCAGAGTTTCCCCACCTGCTTGCTAACTAACCAGTTGGGGTTAGCTATCACAAACTTTAACTAACAGGACAAAACAATAGGCTACTGACCTATTGGCAAAGCTAAAGTTACCCACCTGTCAAGCAGGAACAGAGCAACCTCCGTATCCTTCTTCATACCTTTCAAGTCTTAAACATTTCTTCACCGTAGCCGAACTGGCTGTCAGGAAAAATCCCAGTGAGCCAGTGGATCATCAAAACATCCATCAAAATTTTTAATAGTTCTTACTGACCCAGTCAGTCTCTGCCTGCCCTGTCTGCGTGCCTGTCATTCAGGGGGTGGGCTGTTCCCAGCAGATAAGTCCAGGGCTGAATTTCTTTCCCAGTCTCCGACACTGTAAAGCCTCTCCGATGTTAACTTGATCGTAGCACTTCTTTTTCAGTTTTTGTTCTTCTGACCTTCTCGTCTTTGGAAGTTTTTTGGCCAAATCTCCTCCTGATACGTCGTCGGTCTCTCATTAGCAGTCCATACAAATCCCATTCAAAACTCCACATGGAATAGTGTTGTGTGTCTCGGTCCAAGCCGCTTTGTTTATTTCCCATTTAAAGAGGCAGGACTGTGTAGGAATATAGGTGCTTCTTTCAGCACACACACAGACAGCTAGTGGACTATGAGGACATATTCACTGAAATTGACAAAAAAAGTGTATGAGATTAGAATCACTGTCACATCCCTAGTGGTATCTGTTCATTTAGATAGTTAGATTCAATTTGAGATATCTGTCTCAGCACTGGAATGTGAATGGAATTTAGACTCTCACCAGAGACAGTGCCATTCTTACTCTGGATAGTAAAGAAATAGTTCCTTTGAAAATTGTACGTCTCATTATAGGTATGGTGTAGCAGTTCAGGACTTTGGGAAGAGCTGGACAAGTGGACTGGCCTTCCTGGCTGTCATCAAGTCCATTGACTCAAGCCTGGTAGACATGAGGAAGGCCCTGCTGAGGAGTGCCAGGGAGAATCTGGAGGATGCCTTCAGGATAGCCCACTACAGCCTCGGTATCCCACGCCTCCTGGAGCCTGAGGGTAACAAGAAAATAAATCTTTTTAAATATTAACCTAATCTAGTTACTTTCCACATTAAACCATGATTTTTTTAAAAGGAGAGTGTCTGATGATAAATATAGTTTCCAGATGTTTCTCTTTCCTATAGTCTTTCACTATGAGGGGAAAAAAATTAAGCCAAACCCATATTTATGTTGGCTTTTCTGACATTAGACAACTTCCGTGGAAAAAGGTAAAGCAGGATGTGCATTTGATATCTTTCTCTGTGCTGATGTACTCTTTCTGTTAATGTGACAGAATTCAGATCAGACTTGTGCAGTATTAGAAGTGTTACAGAAATGAAACAGGTCTAACTCAGTGAGATTACTGTCATGACTTTTACAGAAGAGGGACTCCTGGTTTTACTCAGACATGAGACCTACATGTCAAATTGCCAGCACATTTGCGTAATAAAGTGCAAGTCTGAACAGGTCTTATTACTCTTAGGAGAAAGCTTTATTGACATGGGGACTTTTATGTAAAATGCCAGTATGATGATTGTTCTTTATTTTCCCAGATGTGACTATCAACCCACCAGATGAACAATCCATCATGACATATGTGTCACAGTTCTTGGAGCACTTCCCTGGTATAGAGGAGGTAAGCGTTCTGGCTTACAGTTCATGGGTGATTGGTGTCTGACATCAGATTTTGACAAGACATGTGAGCACTGATTGATTTCTGCCAACTTCCTTGTTTCTAACCCAGCCGGAGGAGTCCTGCCAGCTGATAGAACGAAGCATCTCTATGGGTCGACTCAACTTCCGTGAGATTGACTCCGACCGCATAAGGAATGGCGCTCACGGAAGCAGAGTGAAGGAGCGGTCATTCATGTTCCAGCGGGACTCTACCAAACCCGCACCCAAAATTTTAATTTCCTCTGTGTCTGAGGACAGGAGTGCCACATCACCCCCGTTTAGGCAGGCTGCAGCTCGCTCCTGGTCCATTGAAGACTTTCTTGCAGATTCCCCCCACATGGGAGACACCTCCAGCAGTGTGGTTGAAGACTCCAAGGAACCTGTCAGTGAGGTCTTAACCAACTTAATCTCTAACTCCCCACAACTGTCTTACACTCATTCACCCACTGACTCTTCAGTGCCTGAGTGTGGAAACACTGAGTCAGTAATTGGTGACTCAGCGATCAGCTCACCGGACTCTTGGGTTGAAAGCGAATTTGGGGTGATGCCAGAGAAGTTTTCTGAGAGCCCAAGCGATAGTTCTTTGTGTGACAGTGGAACAGCCTGGGATGTGTACCGTGCCACCCCAGTGGAGGTTACTAATCTTGATGAAGGATTTGTCCCATCCATTGAGGATAGAGCATCTGATGAGCAGTCGATTACTGAGTCATATAACGATGAAGGGATTTACTCACTGAACTCACTGGAGAGAACACAGGAAGAAACCCAAGGGCATTCTGAGAAAAAACAAGAGGAAATACTCAAAGAGAGCGAGGCAAACCTCAAAAGCAACAACCAGGACATGACACTGGATCAGAGCAATGCTGAAATCGCAAAAAAAGTAGACTCTAAACAGATGGATAAAAGTCTGCTTCAAAAAGAGCAAGTACCCAGAGAGCAAGAACCTTATTTTGATGCACAAGTCCTGCCCGACTCTGGTGCTAATGATTTCCTTGAAACTGATGAAACTAATGAGTCCCTAAGCTCCAACACTAAACTACCACTCCCTGACCATTTTGAAGAACCTGTGAAGCAAACTGGTGTTGAAGAGAGCACTTCCGGAGTATCAGACTTTGTAAAGGAAACTGTGGATGCACAGGACCACGAAGGACAAAGTAACGGTCAAACGGAAAGTCTGATTAAAAGAAATAATTCTGAGGAGGCTGAAGTGGAAACTCAATGTCTGAAAACAGGTTCTTCTGTAGAGGAGAAAAGAGAGGACCCTAGAGATGAATCATGGACTGTTAAGGAAAGGGATGAAGGTGTTGTAGAAACACAAGATGAAACAAATGAAGGAGTTCTAAGAGACTACCCAGATCCTCAAGAAATCATTACGCATCCAGCCAACCAACAGGGAGCACCAAGTATTCCTCTGATCTCCATCTCCAGTGAGCCAGAAGAGCAGAACGAAGAGGGAGCATGTGACCCAGAAAGACAAGCTCATGCTGGGGATGAAGAGGTAAACCAGCCAGAGGTAACTGGATTTAATGGAACTGACACAAATGTCAACAGCACCCAAAATGCAGATGAACGGAGGTGTGACTCCAATTTCATTGATGACAAAAGACCTGCTGAGATTCCTTCCATCTTGATATCAGAAGATGATAATTCAATAGCTTCAGAGCAAATAACGGACATAGAAAATGGGCATTTGGATGACATAGATGAACACAATATCAGGAAATCGTCAGATATAAACACATGTGATCCATGCACAATAGATAACATGGAAATGACTGAACAGGAACGTGAGTTTCCTCACAACAACTCTCAGACAGATAACATTGATGAGGACTTCATTGCTCAGTCTCCTACAGATGATAAATCGCAACCTGTGAATACTGAGCAGGACAAACTGGGCGACAGTGAGAAAACCAACACACAGCAGAGCACATTGGATCCAGTCAACTCAGAACTGAATGGTAAGATGGGGATTTCATGTCATGAACTAGCTAATGCGCCCAGAAACATGGACTTCTTTTATGCAGACTTTGATCGACGTTCTCCCACAGATGATCTTGATGGTGACCCTATTGAACCCATGGATCTGTTCTACCCAGACAAAGAGGAGCCCATGTTAACAGAGCTACCTGATACCGAAATGCAGAGTTGGCCTTCTGTTTTGAGCGTATCAGCTCTCCAGCCAGCGCCAGCTTCAGAGAGTCTACCAGATGACCAACCACTCGACCTGCCGGGTGAAGACTTCAGGAATGGAGTGCATTTGGTACAAGAGGATGACAAGGTAAATGCAAGTTTATTCAGCAGTCCCTTTGTACAACCCAACCTTTTCAGTGTCACATTAGCTTCATGTTTAAGCAAATTAAGTGTTTCAGTTTTTTTATCATTGTAGTTTCTGGACTTCGTTTGATGAGTTTTCATTGGCTGAGCTATTTGCATGGCTCTAGACATGGAAATATCGTCTGGTCAGTTGGACGGTCCATCAATTTGCTCCAGACTGAAATATATTGAATTGGTGGGGATGGCATTTTGATCCTCAGAGGTTGAACGCTAAAAACCTTTTCCCTGTTACCACTATGAAGGTAACACATGTGGGTTTGGGTGAAATATTTCGATAACTTTTGGACTGATTCCTATGAGATTTGGATGAATTTCACTACCTTTGGTGATCCCTCGACTTTCCATCTAGCGCTGATACTTTGGTCTCTGACCAAATATGTACAAAACTAATCACATTGTGACCAGGCGTGGAGCCCCTGAATTTCTAATCTTGTGTCAAGTTAAATTGGGGGCTGCATACCCCGCTGTACTTTGTGTTTAATGCTAGTTTGCAAATGTTTGTATGGTAACACACTTAAATCCAAACCACAAATTGAGTCAATTTACAACATGAAACAGAGAAAACAGAGGAACATTCTCCAGTTCAAAATGCAGAAATTAGGCAGTTATTCTGCTGAATGAAGTTAAACCAACAGAGGTCTTGGTACCGTATTGCATAAAGGCAGATGTCCATGTGTTTGTTGATTATAAAGCATGTCTAGGTTCTAAATTAATACTGTGAAAGTATCAATCAATCAATCAATCAATCAATCAATCAATCCATCAATCCATCAAAATCTGCTATATTTTTTATTACTCAGAAAGCAGTCAGCCAATCAGAAGAGAAGCTCAGAGCCTCCAATCTTCTGATTGGCTCACAGACCTGTTGTTACTAGAGCTCCATAGAGAAGCCTGAGAGAGGAGATGTAAAAATACACTGAGATGGTTTTTGGATCTTAAAACCACAAATATATCTTCTTATGGATCAACACTTCAAATAAAACACAGGAGAAGAGGAAAAGATGGGACCTTTCATTATCTGGGTATTTTTTCTTTCACTGTAAAGTGAGCGGCATCATAGAAAACACTGCCTTCACACTGCCTGTGTGTGTGTGTGATGGTCCAACTGCCCAAACAGGAACATGAAGCAATGTGACACTTCACACCTCCACAATATCACACCTAACAACCAGATGACCCGCTGATATTCATTAAGCACAGGCACATCATTCTGTTCCACTGATGGGTCAGTGTGATGAGCTCGGGCTGTTGTTCTGTTATCATGAATCATTTATTTGAAGAACGAGATTGAGAGTCAGGGGTAAACCAACAGTGAATACTGGGTGACAACTTTAACTACATGTTATGTAGATTTTAAAGCATCGAAATCCCTCCAAACGTTTATTTCACCTCACGATATAAACGTGTTTGATTCAGTGACAATATGACAAAAAGTTGATTTTGTTTTTCTTATGAGGCTGATGCTGGAGGAAAGGTTAAGAGGTCATTTAAAGAAAAAAGGTTAATCCTCTGGAAGTACGAATGAGGTCTTTAAAATTCTGTGGTAATCTATTTCACTGACATTTATGCCCAAGGGTGGCGTTGAAACAAGAAAGCTCATAGAGTGATCAAAATGGATGCATGAAGTGCATGAATCTGCTCTGTAACGTTCATGGCAATTTGCCCATTAAAATGAAAGTTTTCTGTGTAAACACTGTCAAGTGTTGGCCTGAAGGTGGCACTAGAGAAAAGGTCCATCAGAACATTACGACTTTAAATCTGTTTTCCCTCTAAAAAGCTAAAAGGTTTCTCTCTCATCGTTTCCTGCTCTTGTTAGGCGATCACTAAGACCAACGAGGAGACCAGTAAAGCATCTGAATCCCAGGAGCAGAGCTTGTTTCCCGGGGAGAAGACGGGAGGACTCTGGGGTGATGATGATCCAGCAGATGGCAGCAGTATGAGTGGGGCTGAACAACAGAGCCCGGGCTCTGCCAGGGAAAACACAGAGCCTGTGAGGTAGGTTTTCTATTCTTAGCCAGCTCCCTGGTACACTGAGAAACACACATTACCCAGGGGGAAACCAGTGTTATGGCAATGCATGGGACTGTTCTGACCCGGCCTCTCTGTTTGCTCCCATATTTCCTTAAAAGTACTGAACAAAGTCTCTGTAGGTTGGTGATGGAGATGAGGACGGGCCTTATTAGGGGTTGAAAGACCGTGGCTTAAAGAAAAGGACGAGGATTACAGAAATCAATGTCGTTGGATTAATTAATGCCAGAGAGCTTGATTCTGTTCATGTTCAACAGTGGAATTAAAATGATAATCCTTGAGACTTTCATATATCAAACCCACTTTTGATGCTTTTTATGCTTTGTATTTAAGCTGCTCACATATTCTGTTATTTCCTCTTCATGAATCAGTTTTCATTGTCAAGTCTGTTTCCACGTGGGATTCAGAGGAAATGATGGATACATCGTGAAGACAAAAACAAACCTTCATGATACCATTTTATGTAGCACAACATTTTTGAATGCTTTGTACAAAAGTGGGAAGAGTCATATTTGCAAATATTTTTTTATCTCCTTATCTCAAGTTAACAAATTCATTATCCCGAGATAACGAGATGTTATTAGGAGAAAATTATTTTTTGTTATCCTGAGATAACAAGATAATTATCCCGTTATCTCAAGATAACAAAGCTTGTTTTCTAATTATAATGACTTCTTGTTAATCAGAGATCAGATGAGCCAAGCCAGTATGTAAATGAACTTTTAGAGCTGTAAAGTGAAAATGCATTGATCAACATCAGAGAATATTTCAATCAAGGGCAGATATCAGTCTTTTCATACAAGATCCTCATCAGCAAATGAGTTACTAAGGATTGTTGCCAAGGAGGAGGTTGTTTTATGTGTCCTGACCTCCCTGTTCTTTTTCCTCTTTTCATGACCAGAAGGATAGTTCCCCTTCACCCCCTTTGGGGGGGCTGACACAACTTGTGTAGTTATATGTCTTTGTATCAAAAATCTTTGAGGGTAAAGCTTCATTTACAATAAATGAAAATACCAGCTAAAAAAGAACGTCAATGAAAACAAGCATATCAATACAAGGAACAGTTGAAACAGGTACAAACAGAAGTGAAAAGGTCAGAGATTAAGAATCTAAAATGACCAAGAGAGAGACAGTGCAAAGAAGTCTAAAGCAGATCTTCCAAGCTCAGTATGAACTCAAGGGGAAATGGAGCGTGAGCCGGTCATTAGTCCTGGTCTAATGTGGTCCAGATGGCCAAACTAACATGAATGAAAGATTAAAGGCAATTTTTCAATAAGGGTTTTGTAAATAAACAAATATGTATGCAAATCTCCCCTCTCAGAGCGAGAGGACCATCCAGCGTGAGCGTAAAGGGCTGCCTGGCTCTCTTGTGGGACATTTCAGGTGCTCTCGGGGGCCCTCTGGTGGCCACAGGGGCCCTGAACAGGCACTTGGTTTTAATTATGTGTCTGGCCAGATCTGGTGTGTAATACAAATGTCCAACTGTTTACTACCCGTTAGTTTCCAGTTACAGCTGTTCTTTGATTTTGCTCCAATTTATTCCTTATTTTTACCACGGTCTCACGTTTACAGCAGTGTCTGTATTTTAGACAGATGTGGGCAGAGGTCACGCCTCCTTTACTTGAGTCACAGTACAGATCCCCCTGGTCAAATATCACTCCAGTACAAGTGACAGTTGTTCAGACAAATTTTAGTGCAGGAGTACTTGATCATAAAAATACTGAAGTATTCAAAAGTAAAGTTTTATATGTCAACTCATTGTTGTTTTGTTCCACATTTACAGAACCTAATGACTTGACACAACCCTACTGACTGACTGACTGACTGACTGACTGACCGACTGTAGAACCTGTAGAATATGATACAATGACTGTAGACATGGACATAAACACACAATTTAATCAACAAAAGGAGCTGTAGTCGCTTTCATAATTTTAATGAAAAATGTGGTCGCAATAAACACAGCAAACATTTCAGACTAAATGAATCTTTCTTTAATTCTAAACCTTCAAACACAGACTTCAGATCAGACTCATCTTTATCTAACGTTGCCATGGTTAGGACACTGACAGGTTGTCATGACTGACAGTGGAGGAGTTGGCTGTGATTGGTTTTTCTCCTGTTGGCGGCCAGCTGGTGAACACAGCGGAGCATTTAGCAGCTGAAGAGACCGATATCTCAACTTACTAAGGCCATAATATGTCAAACGTGTGTTACTTTCAACTTTTTTTGGAGTTCTATGATAAAAAAAAACAAGATGAAATACAGATGAAACTCCCAACAGGAAGAATGAGTTCTTGTTGTGGTGGTGAAGGAAACAGGGACCGTTTTGTTTTCATACCTGTATTACTATGATCTGCAGATGTGTAAATACTCATAACGGCTTTCCCCGCTGCGTTGCCTGGGTCTGCTCTCCGCTGATGAGGCCAGAACTAATGGATTTTGTCCTTTTCAGGAGTGTCACCAAAAGTTCCAGCAGACCAGATGAAAGTCACATCCCTCCGGTTCTCCGTCACAGAAAGGGGGCTCATCTCACTGAGGCTGTGGTTAGTTTGACACTCCATTTCCTTCTCCGCGGAGATCTCGCTGTCCCTGGATAAATCATCTGTGCCGTCGCAGTTCACTAAGAGTGTGTGTCCGGTGTTTTTCTCCACTCACAGGACAAACAGAGAGCTGAGACCGTGGCGACCAGGAAAGATGACAATGGTGACTTTTGGTAAGAACGTGGTCACATGATTCAGTTCCCAGTCCTTTGTATGAAGTGATACATCCGTGGCTTTTCTCGTGGACGCGGCATCTCAGTAACAATATTTCAGTAACGCCTTGAAAGAACTTCTTCAAATGTGGCACAAACATTCGCTTGGACTCAAGGATGATCTGATTAGATTTCCTTTGTGGTCAAAGGTCAAAGGTCAAGGTCAGTGTGACCTGAAAAAATACTTGACGGATGGTTCATATTTTCTTTGACTCTGGATAAACAGGATGTAACCTGAAACTAGTCTGAGTTGAAGTGGCAGACAACCACCAGGTGATTCTAGTTTAAATCCTGGCTTCATGCTCCAGTGCTCCAACTGGTCACCAGTATATTCTGAGATGGAGCATTAAACACATTATTTAATGGAAAAACTAAAACTTACATTATAAACATTTAAAATAAATATTATCAGCTTGTAGGAATATGGTCACTGTGCACTTGAAGGCCTTTGGAACACACCACATCTCATTTAGTCGCAGACTCTAGAGGGGTTGAGTTCATTCAGTCTTACTCATTGAAGCCTAGTTTAAATTTAAACGGGTGATGGGGTTTGCAGTGGATTGTGGGACAGCAGAGGTTATTTTTTGTAGAACAGAGAAGCTTTGTCAAACTAATGTGACTGAGTCAGTGCTGAACAGCAGACAGCCAAGGACACGGTACTAATATTAATATTAATATTAACTAATCCAAATGAGACGTTTTTGTCCTCTGACTAATGACAAGAAGCTACTTGCGTTGATAAGCTTGTGTTATTTTTGTGTCTCCTCTGAACTTTTTCTCCCTGTGTCTGTGTGTGTGTGTGTGTGTGTGTGTGTGTGTGTGTGTGTGTGTGTGTGTGTGTGTGTGTGTGTGTGTGTGTGTGTGTGTTGTGTGTGTGTGTGTTGTGTGTGTGTGTGTGTGTGTGTGTAGGAGGAGTGAGAGCTGGGAGCTCTATCTGCTGCTGCTGCTCTGGCTGCTGCTCTACTGTTTCTGGCTGCTGCCACAGATGGACCTGAAGACACTGCCCAGCCTGCTGCTGAACCTCGACCACTGAACACACACTCTCACACACACACACACACACACACACACACTCACACTCAAACACACACACTAATACACACGTAAAAATAAAAAAGAGGACACACCACACACATATAGCTCAACTGCCACTCATCTCTGATGTATATTTCAAAGTACTACAGCTTTTCATGAGGTTTTGCTTTTTTTAGCTTTTGATGTGGCTTGAAGTGTGTGATCTGTGTGACGAGGAGCAGCAGAGGGAAAAGTCCTGATGCTATGAACGTGAAGTAAGAATTTCAAAGGAAAAATTCAAATCTTACAGGTAAAAATGTTACAAGAATAAAGTCATCATTTTACAAAGTAAAAGTCTTGATAGAAAAAGTAGAATCTCAAGACTAAAGTTGAAATATTTTGAGAAAGAACTCACAAGTTAAATTGTAATTCTAAGAAAAAATGTCATGATAAAGAATAAAGTCATTATTTTAAATTAAAGTTAAGTCATTAAATGTCATTAAAGTAAAAATAAAATTTTTATTAAGTTGTAATTTTATAAGAAAAAGTCAAAATATTTTGAGGATAAATTCATTTTATTTTGTGAAATAATAATAATAAAAATAATAATAATAATAATAACAATGCACAGTGTAGTGAAAATGAATTTGTAATTCTGAGAAAATGTTAATAATGATAATATTAAACTAGCAACTTCACTCTGAAATTACTTTTATTTCCTTTCCATTTTATTTGTGCAACCTTTTCTCAAACTTCCTCTCATAACTTTACCCCTGTTTATCAGAATATTACAAATTTATTTTTCAAATCTCCAAACAGTGGCTCCGATATCTCCACTGCAGATCTGCTCCTGTTCTATAGACGCTGTAGAAGTTTGTGCTTTATTGCTGTGCGAAGCAGAACGAGTTGACTTTGTGAGACGATGTGACTGTACAGCTCACTCTGATTGTAGATAGAGATATATGCTATGGATGTATGTATGCACAGTTGAATAGCCATTTAACCCAGATGAAGAATTGAAAAGTGAAACGGCTTCAGGCTGATGATAAAAAAGTTTAGTTAGTGGAGCTGAAGCAGGAAATATATATATTTTACACTACTGGTCAAAAGTTCTAGAACACCTCCATTTTTATACCTCCGCCAGCCAGAGCCAGAGGTGTGTTGTTTTTTGGGTTGTCCATCCATCCATCCATCCATCTCATTCTTGTGGACATGATATCTCAGACAGAACGTCTTCAAATTTGTTAAAAAATATTCACTTGGACTGCAGGACAAATTGGTTAGATTTTGGTGGTTAAAGGTCAAAGGTCAAGGTCATGGTGACCTCACAAAACATGTTTTTGGCCTTGTGAACGCAGTATCACGAGAACTCTTCAAGGGAATCCCTTCAAATTTGGCTCAGGGATGAGACTTAAGTGGTCAAAGGTCAAGGTCAGTGTGACCTCACAAAACACTTTTTAGCCATAACTCAAGATGTCACGCAGCAATTATGACAAAATGAAAAAAAAAAAGACAAATGGTTGATATTTTATATGATTCTGTATAAAAAGGGATGTAACCTGAAACTAGTCTGAGCGGAGGAGGCAGACGACCTCGAGGAGGTGATTCTAGTTCCAGCTGTTATTTGAATAGACATAATTCAATGTCTCAGTTTTTATGAGCAAATATACAACTGGAGAGTTTAAAAAGAAGGAATCATGGGACCTTCTTGTTGAACTGAATTTATTTCAAATTTCAGTGAGAACTGGAAAAATGGTTTGTTCTAAACCTTTTGACTGGTATGTGATAAAGGCTTTTTGGGCTCAGCCGTCTGAATGAAGGGAGGGGGGAGAGGAGGGGGGGGTTTATTAAGGATCTGTTGCACTTTTGAAAGAGAATGCAAACTGCCAAAGATAGTTTTGGAAGTGCTCATACAGAAAAGTCACGACTCACCACAAGCCCAGTAATGTTGTTTTTAACACGTAGGAAGTCATATCTAACTCTTGTACTGAAGCTTCACCCCAGCTCTCTGTTGTATAATAGCTGAGGCAGAATATGTATTTGTAATATTTTATGGCTCATAAGATGTGTGAATGGATTTTTAAAAAAGTTTTATGATAAAGAAGTGTTTTATGTGACTGAGCTATGCCTGAGCTTGTCGACGGAAAGAGAACGCTTTAAAATGAAATATCTTTCTATATGTTATTTTTGAACAACTGTCTGTAATGAAGGGTTATGACAAAGTGATAGTAAATATTCCTCATTTCATCACAATCTGCATCAACAAGCACAACTCTGCTTCCACACCAGCCGCCCGCTGGGTGAAGTCTGTTTACTCTGAGCATCAGTCCAGCTCCTACATCCACTGAGGGGGCAGCAGCAAAAAAAAAAAGCCATTCATTCATTGAGTTCTGTACAAACTGGGTCGTCCCTACAGCACAGTGCATCATGATCATGTCTCATGTGTGTGTTTGGATGTGTTCTTGCCCTTTTATCCTTGTGAGAACTAGAGCTGTGTCCCAGCTCCATTCTGTTTCCTGACAGCCTGCAGTACGGGCTGAATGCTAATCACACTGTGCTGTTTTTGTTTTAGAAATCAATGTGCTTTATTGTTTTGTACTAACAGGAAACTTATGAATGCCACTGCCAACTGCACTTCACAATAAGACAGCAGAAAAGGTTTTCTAAAGATTTAAGACTTGATGTGTGTGACAGTGGACAAGGATTAGCAGTGGGAAAAACTCATAATGTCATGAAAGTGAAGTAAGAATTTCAAGGGAAAAATTCGAATCTTACAAGTTAAAAATGTTACAAGAATAAAATCATAATTTTACAAAGTAAAAGTCATGGTAGGAAAAGTAAAATTTCAAGACTGAAGTTGTAATATTTTGAGAAAATACTCACAAAACAAATTTTAATTCTAAGAAAAAGTCATGTACAAAAGAAAATGTCACAATAAAGAATAAAGTCATTATTTTAAATTGAAATTAAGTCATTTAATTTCGTAATAGTGAAAATATTTTAAATAAGTTGAAATTTTATGAGAAGAAAACTCACAATGGTATAACAGTCCAATTGTAATTCTAATTTTTTTTTTTATAAAAAATGTCAATAAAGAATAAAGTCATATTTTTTAAGTTAAATTTCATCTAAGTAAAAATAAAAGTTAGATTAAGTTGTAATTGTATGAGAAAAAGTCATGTGTGAAATGAAAAAAACAATGCAGTGTTGTGAAAATGAAATTGTGATTCTCAAAAAGGTTAATAATAATAAGAATAATACAATACAGTTGTATTTTTAATTGAATTTATGAATGCCAATGCCAACTAAACTTCACAGTAAGACAGCAAAAAAGATTTTCTTAAGATTTTTATTATAGACTTTAGACTTTTATTTTATATGAAATGTTGGTTTGACAAGACAATTCCAACTAAAGGTCCACCCACTGATACCACCTCCTTTCTAACGCTTACAGCAAATCAACAGTCACACAGTGTAAAACGTTTCTGAAGTATCCACCATCCTTTCCTAACATTCATGTTCCAATTGCCTAAACACAACCATGAAAACTTTACTCATGTTTTTAGTCGCTACAATCAGAGATAGACGGTGGTGGAAGTAACGAGCAGAGGTGGGAGGAAGTCACAAGTGCAGGTCACACAGTTACCATGGTAAGAGTCAAGGAAGTCAAGTCAAGTCATTGCTCAGGTAAAGCAAGTCACAAGTTTTAACCTTCAAGTCTCAAGCAGGTTCAGAGTAGATGTGGAGAGGGAAGAACTCATTACATTTTGCTGTGGATATTGTTTTATCACTTTCTTTAATGTGTAGGATTGTTTGTCCTACTGAGTGCCATTACCATTACTACACATCTGTATGTGGAACCTGCAACGTGCTCTCTCTTCTCCCAATATAAATTTTTGTATTTTTGGACTTAACCCCTCCCCATGATCGCTGCCTTGTGCGTTGGCCCCTGCTGGTCTGCCACGTCCTAATAGGTTGCCAGGTTTGTGGGCATGGCGATAAAAATCACCCGCTAATGCTTCAAAAAAACAAATGTAACTTCTAGAAAAATGGAAATATTTGATTAAAAAATAGTCAAGTCTTTTATCAGTGTTGGTCGAGCAAGTCTCAAGTCCTCAGATCTGTTAGTTTCTGAGTTAAGTCCCTCATCTCTACTAATGAGTGAAAAAAGTACCAGTCCAACAATAGAAGGTACCTAAATACAAGTAGAGTAAAAGTCCTGCTTTCTTAATCATACTTAAGAATATGTAGATGTTTTTACTCCTCTGCGCCGGCAACTGCATATTGTTGAATCCAATATATCAGGAACGCCCAGGTGGAATTTCATCACTTCTGTCACACTGTGACCTCATTAAAACATATTTTTGGCCATAACTCCCAAATTCATGCACTAATTATGACACATTTTAACTCAAATGTCTATAAGGATAAAATTTAGCGATTACATTTTATATCCAAAAGATCAAAGGTGATTGTAGTTTTTTAGAATCTTAAACTTTAACTAGTAGTGGAGTAATAAGTACAATATTTTCCTCTGAAATATAGAGTGACATTAATACCTCAACATTGCACAGTACTTTAGTAAATGTACTCTGTTACTTTCTATCACTGGACATCGGTGAACAAAGGAACTTGCAGTTGACTGACAGTCTGCATGTTGCTGATACATTCCACTGAGCGTTTTGCATCTTTTGAGATCTATTCGTGACAATGTTTCCTCATTATGGTGATTAAAAAGAATGTAATAATGGCAGCATTTCATTTCACAGTGTATTAGCTGTCACTAATTAGTATGTAAATGAATTTCGAAGACACAGGCTTGTAAGAATCAAATGGGTTTAGTCTGTATAATGACTTATTTGAATATACTAAATGTTGTGGTTTTTGCAGTGTGAACACACTACAAACACTCCTGCTGGTATTTAGTATGGAAATGGGACACGGCTCAGTTTTACAGAATAAATTATGTACGTCCTCACTTCAGCCAAGGGCTCGTTTAGATGTAGGATTTGCCTGAAGAGTTGTACAGAAGATCAGTAAAGAGAATTATCATTGTATAATTGTTGTCTGATTTTTGTCATAATGCATATTTTTTCTTCTCACGATCATTAAATCAAAACATGTATAATGTGATAATTATCTATGATTAGCCACAAAATAATAGAATATTCACCATGTAGTTTTTTTTCCCCTAAATTTTCCAGTTTTTATGATTGACAGTAAAACTACATCATTCACTATATTACAATCATGGAAACTAGGATTTTACAATCTGCTGTATAATTTTACTGTTATATGTTCAGGCACAGTCTCCAATCCCTGCATTCATATTATAGGGACATTACACTGTTTCATTGGGTATTACAATATCTTTTTTAATCATTCTGTGATCCCAACCACAAAAATAATAACACCCATGTGCTTTACAGCCTTACATAGAGTTGAGATTACAATTGGAATAGAAATCAAAATTAATATGGTCATAGATTTAAAAAGAGTTCACTTCAAGTTTCAACTGGAACTGCACTTAAAATTAAAATAAGGACAAGATTTAGAGGAAGTTTGGCAGCAAATTCATCTCTGTGTCTCCAGTAGAAAACTCCCTCTAATGCCTCTTTTCCTGCTGACTGGTAATTCATTTGCAGAATTTAGCGTTATCCTAAATGTGAGTTCAAAGTGAGTAGATGTCTTAATTTTTCAGCCTTGTTTAATAAGGGAATGGGAAAACTATTGATTTGTACCTTTTGGATTGCAAAAATCTTCGTACTGAGGATAATACTAACTAGCCACAACAGCTTGACCTGGAGTCCCAGTGCTTCAGAGTCTGGGACTGGACCTGAGGAAACAGGGAGGACAGTAGTTTACAGTCTTTACGAGCACTGTGTGTGTATGTATTTGTTTGTGTCTCCAGTGGCCATGCCCCCCCCCCCCCCCAACTTCCCCTCCACTACCACCATTGAAAGGACTGACCCAGTAAAAGCATATTAGCTTTTGTATTAGAACCTCAATCATTCTCATTGTTTCAACAGCACCAGTCAAGTGCAATAAATGATGTTTTAAACCCTTTGCCTCTGGTTGTGTGTGCTTTGTTTTCACTCCTTATGGCACTGGCTGTTTCTTTAGATGTCTATGACTCATTTAACTGAATATATACTGCTATGACTGAAGTCATTTTGCTGTATATCATGTCAATTTCATGTAAATATGTTTGTCACATAAGGGTTAGACTTCTAGAGTCATTTTTTTAAAGATATGTTCAGACCATCGAGTGTCAGTAGAGATGGACTTTGCCTCTGTGATGTCACCCGCAGGTTTTTAAAGCTCAGAGTGAGCTGCTCAGAGTGAGCTGCTCCGCCGTTGCCATCTTAGCAGTGTCTGACTCCGCCTCTAACTCCCAGTTAATCCAAAAATGGACGAAGATGAGGGGGGCATGTGGTGCCGAGAATTCATTGCATACTTTGTTTGTGGCAAGCATACGCTCCCCCACCTGTCACTCAATTCCCCATATCTTTAAATCTTAATGAAATGTAAACAGGTGAGTTATATAAACAGGTGTCATGAAGGAGGAAATTAGCTCTGAACATGTTTATTTCTGCTGTAAAGCTGGACATTTCAACATGGGAATAACAAAACAATGTATGTAACACACTTTATTTTAATTAGTTCATTTCATATTTTAATTACTTCAATTCATTTTTCTACCAATCTCTCAAGTAGAGAAAGGTCTTCCTGTCCGTCCTTTCCTCTCTCTGCAGCCTCATGTCTTCTGTGATGAGCCGTAACACCTCATGTCTCTTCCTCCTCCTCCTCCTCCTCCTCCACCTCCACCTCCACCTCCTCCTCCACTGCTGCACTTGGCCCTGGTGTGTCCTCAGGGATGGAGGCAATCAGGACAGGGGGTGTGATGAAATGACTCTGTCCCAACACCTCATCCATTAGGAGAAACCAAGGCCAAGTAGCAGTGGTGGGGTTTGTTGCCTTACCTCAGAATTCTTAGTCCCAGTGAACAGGTGTTGAAACAAAGTAAGGTTTGTGGTACAACTGGAGAAAGGAAAATGTCCAAAGAGATAAAAATTCCAGTGACACTTGTAGTAAATAGAAGCCGTTTGTTAGACTGATGTGTTTCGGCTTTATTTCCTTGTTATCAGCTCCGGGTGAAGGCAGGTTGCCTAGAGCCAGCCCTGCAACATTATTCAACATGTATTGACTAATTGCATTACAACAATCTAATCCTGCTGTCCTTTGCTTTTGTCTGCCATTTTCTACTGTGCCAGCACCATTAAATGTGCTTGTTAATATCTTACTACTGTAATTCAAGAAATGCCTGGAGACACACTCTTCTTTCCAAAGGTGTAGTTAAATTCAAGCAGCGTGCCATGCCATGTGCTCATGGAATCACTGTAATCTGTAATTTCATCTCGTCAAGTATTTTAAAGCCGCACCTGCTTCTCACTCACAGTGTCATACAAGGAGCTTCCTGCACAAATGGAGGTCATTACCGAGCTCCACGTGAGCCTGAGCCCAAAATGTGACTGAGAGGATGCTTTCCATTATGCTCAGCGTGGACTGCTGCTATTGGCAGGCAGAAGGCCCCTCTCCCTCACCTGTTGTAAGAGGCTGCTGCAGCCCATGAAACACAGGCTGTCTTTCACTGCCCACCTCTGGCTGAAGTCAGGAACAACACCATCATGATGGGGTTTACAGAGAGCACAAAATCAATACTCCGGCTCCCTCAGGTGGTACTTTGAAGACATTGCCACCTTAACTACACCCTTATATAAAAAAGCCCATTAGACATATCTAACCATGACTCCTATAGCACAGATTTTTCAGACTGTATAAACTGTTTCTGAGATAATCTCTGCTTCACACTCAGTTACACAAAGTTGTATTTAATGGTCACTGTAGCAACTCCATAGCAACAACTGGAAATGGTCTGCCTTGCTCACGGCAGTGGTTGTTCTCGTTTATTAAGGTTTTTCAATTGCATCCTCTATAACTACACTCTGAGGTACTCGTAAACTTTACTTACATATAGTTTAGGTACTTTTATTCTAGTCTTTATATTGACTTCAGCAAATGGAAACATCTGGATCACTTTAAAATTATTTTATTAAAACATTTTGTTTTACATGACAGTCAGTTTTGGAAAATAGAGACAGTGTTCAGTTGGTTCACTTCGATTTAAAACTTTTAACTTTTAACTTTAAAACTTTTCCTCTTCACCTGTGTTTTATTTGAAGTGTTCATCCAAGAGAAGATATATTTGTGGTTGTAAGACCCTAAAACCATCTCAGTTTAGTTTTACATCTCCTCTCTTAGGTTTCTCTCTGGAGATCTAGTAACAACAGCCAATCAGAAGAGAGGCGGCTCTGAGCCTCTCTTCTGATTGGCTGACTGTTTTCTGAATGATCCAATAAAAATATACCAGATTGCAGGTAAACACTCAGAGAAACCAAATTTAAAAGTAGCTTTTCTTTAAAGAAATTCATATTTTCATAATTTAATTAGCACCAAATTATAGGGTGATTTTCAGGAAAATGGTATGTTGTGTGTAATGTGATAGAGGTAATGTAGCATCTTCACTTGTAATATGGTATTTTTGCTTTGTTGTTTTACTATATTGACAAAAGGAAAGGCTCTGAATAAAAAAATAATGTAGACATCATGCACATATCCCTTTTCACATGCTTTTTAGACAGAGCTTGTTTCTGGGTAATCTATTATTGCTAACTTAGTATGAGTAATAACTATGTGCCAGGGGCTGCCCCGGTGACTCATCTGGTCATGGGTTTGAATCTGACCCACATTCCTTTGCATGTCATCCCCTCTCTCTCTCTCTCCCCAACCTTCCTGTCTCTATCACAATAAAGGCAAAAATGCTCCCCCTCCAAAAAAAGAAAGTATATTCTGTGTCAGTATTTGCACAAAAAAAATTATATAATGTAAAACATTTGATTCACCCCAGAGCATTAAATTGTTCATACTGTCAACAGTAGAGTATTTAAACAAGTTGACACATGACCACAGTTATTTCATGATTTAATTTGAATTAATTCATTTAGCACACCTGGACAATTAATCAGTTTTTGTGTCACTGGCTACAAAACAACAGCACGGTGGTTGAAGGAGCCAGCTGAGGAAGTCCAGCACTCTCTTCCTCATGTCGACTTATGAGTGAGCTATAACAACGACCACAGGCTCAAGAGGGGGGCTCAGAGGAGCTGGTGAAGCTTTATCCACTACAGATTCTGGTTCTCTGGTGGGCTTCTGGTCCTCCTCCAGGCTGGGCCTTTCATTTCTGTCCTCCTGTCCTAGTAATAGGAGAAGTTTCATTGGTGGTGTCAATGGAGCTGGGGGGAGCTGGCCGGTGGTCCAACGAGAGGTCGAACAGGGGGGTCAGAGGTGTCAGAGAGGCAGGTGCTGCAGCAGAGTCTGGTGCTCTGGTGGATTTTGGGTCCTTCTCCATGCTGGGTTTTCCACAGCCGTCCTTCCTGGCTTGAACCTTGGTCACAGACGCAGGCTCAGCAGGGGTGTGTCGGTGGAGTTGGAACTGCAGTGCAGTCTGCTGCTCTCGTGGATTCTGGGTCTTCATACATTTATTGTAACTCATTAATAAATGGTGATGTGTTTTATCCTTTTACCAGTTATGAATGTTTGTAACTGATAATAAATGGTTGTAAAATGAGATGAATAAAACATGAAAAGGGATGGAGGGAGAATCACAGAGATGTGAACAGTGGGACAAAGAATGGATGAGCAGTAAAGGAATGTTGGAATGCTAAAGTCCTGAAGAAGAGAACAAGCAGTAGGAAGCATCTCCATATTAATTTTCACTGTGCACAACAATCTGATCAACAGCTGTGATTAGAATGAGGATGGCTGCAGAGAGCATGACAAGGTAAACAATACTTCCATGGCCTTAGAAGATGAATCTGGTCATGTGATATGATCATGTGATCTGCCAGAATTTGATCTGGCAGATGAAAGTGTTTGACCATTAAGATGCTGACAGTGGTTCATTGATAGTAACTGAACAAACATGTGATGAAGCAGCAGCTACAAATGCCGATGATGGAGAAAACAAAGAAAGCTCAGTAACTAATGAAAGATGAGGCTGAACAGTTCAGAGAAATGTGAGCTCACTATTTGGCAAGCAACAAGACACTGCTGGCCTTTTTATCTAATGTGTTATAACAGCTTTTACAACAGTTAGTTCCCGACCGAGCAATTTGATTGGACGAGAGGCATTCCATGAGTGCTGATATGGAGTAAAACAGCACTGGGACTTTTAACTCATGTATCACTCCGCCTCACAGGTGTTTTATTAACCGTTAATCAGCGTTACATTAACGGTCGTTATCTATCTTAGACTGTAACAAACCTTGATAAAAGTATTTCCAGAAATAACATTTGAATTAAATGATGTCTGGTCGTCAGAGGAGGATGGAAAGAAGAAGCCTGGATTCTTCAGTCCACCTCCAGGTGTGCTCATATGACATTGTCAGGTCAGGAAAATGTTTATGTGTTGCAGCTGTGATTAATTTCGGTACAAGGCCGCTCAGTACAACATCACTCCCTCTCCGGTGATATCGCTTAATTATAAATGATTTATTGTGTCAATTAGTAAACTAGTCATAAACCATTCTCACATTTTTTAGGGTGTTCATATTGTAAAGTGTTACCTGGCTTTTTAAACCTTTGCTCTCTCCTATGTCAAAGACAATGACAATGACATGTTTTGCACATAGGGTTTCACATGTTGGTTATTGATTTTGGGGTCACAAGACATAATTCAAACTCTGTTTTTCTTCTGTAGTTTAATATAATTACTCAGTGGAGTACAGGGCCTATTAGGCAAACGTCTCTAAAGATCGTTTGAAAGTAAAGAACGATTCACTGCTTGTTTTGGCACAATTTGTTTTCAGTTTGTAGAACAAAGATGTGCAAATTAGAAATTTGTCACGTTCAGCAGCATTTTCACAAAACCATTTTAGTGCGCAACTTCACTGTGACAACTGTTTCTTCTCAGTCTTCCTTGAAATGAGGCCAGTGACAGAGACTCCAGACTTCCTGCACGTTACGGGGGACTGGGATTCTCGTTCACTTAACTACGCTCACGTGCCAGAGCGACGACCGGCAGTTACGTAGTTTACGTTCTTTTTTTGGCGTAGCAGAGGCCCAGGTGAAAGGAAGTGGTCCCACCGTGGACGAATAGCCACCAAATCGGGACAGCAAGGGTGAATGGCAGTGAGGATATCCAACGAATGATTTCAACTCTTTTTTTTAGCCAGGACGATCAATCGAAAAACACACATCGGGTGAGTTTACGTGCCGAATTGTGCGATTTGTCTTTATGGAATACTCTTTTGGATGTTTTGGCCTTGCTAGCTATTAGCTAAAGCTAGCTCTCTGGCTGGGTGACATGGTGATGGTGCATGGTGGCTGCAGTTTCTGTTCAGACATTGTGTTGCATTACACGCTGTAAAATTTTGGTTGAAACCAGGTTTCAATTTAGCTCCATAAATCACCCAGGCGGGAGCAACCCAGCACACCCAGGCATGTGTAGAAAGCTGAGACAGTAACTGGTTCCGGACAGGCGCGATCCCTTTGGTTTAACACTCGCTAGCCATGCTAGGTTAAGGTACCCTGTTGAACGCTGAAAGAGGGTTGCATTGCAGTTTTGCGACTATTTGCCGAGTCGGTAACGTTATGTATGAGGCTATTATGCTATTCTAGACATTACTTACTTAATTTGTTCCAAGTCTTTCTCACAACATCGTACCAGCTAAGCTAACCTAAAGCAAATAAGCTGATTTGTCATTAACTTGTTTGTTACTGTTAGCCAACGTCACGAATCACACTTCCCCATCATTTATCAGGCCCAGGACGTTGAAATGCTTCATAGTTTAAGATAATTCAAAGAAGGTATCTCTAGACATTATGCTTTATGGTTATATGTGTTAACGCGGCTTACTAGTTATCTATAAAATCATGGCACAAATTGAGCTGCTTAGTTGCTAACTAGCCAGCTAATGTTAGTCAGCATGGTCTCTGCTAGTAACTAAAGCTGAATGGTCAAGTGTCCAGCTACCAGGCTTTTAATGACCATGTACGAGTCCATACACACATTTAGAGAGGGAAGGTTACTAATGTGGTGTTTGAAGACAGATGAACAGATGGACATGTGTTAATATCTGGTTTAATGCTGTGGAGAGCAGTGAATTGTAGCAACCAATATACTGGTACCGAGGTCACATAGTTTATGACAGATACTGGCTGTAATGCAGTAAAAATGTATTATTATGGCTGATGTTCTGGACAGTGTATGCCTTTGTATGTCATTGTATGCCTCACTTGTTACAGCTGATACAGAGACACTCCCATGTCTTCTTGACAGAAACCCTTGTCCAAAACTGGTAGACAATGGCAGATTGGGGTAGTGTCATGAAAAAGTTAGACATTTAAGGCAGATGAAGGTTCCTGCAGCTCGTCTCAGACCAGAACTTGTTCGTAAACGTTATATAATGATGTAATTTCTGTAAAAGACTGGTACTCTGTCAACGTAGGTCCTACTACTTCTGAAACTCTTCCTACATGACTCAAAACTGCACAGAGTTCCTTAACGGGTACAGTGTGCATAGGGTCAAGAGCTAAATATCTGAATGTGCAAAGTTTGTGTTGTGGTCTAAGCTTCTTAACATGTAGGCCAAACAACGAATTATTATGCTAATCTGTTAGCATATGTGTGGGTGTATGTATATACATATATACATATATACATATATATATATATATATGTGTGTGTGTGTGTGTGTGTATATGTGTGTATTTAGTAAGTTTAAGAACAGATGTTCTCAGGTGACACAGAGACAGATTGGCGAATGGTTTGCAACTCTTGTTTTAGTGGTATTTGTCGCTTCTGTGTGTTTGTTGATTCTTGGTATACTGCATCTGTAAACAGTAGGTCACTAATGTTTCACTGACTAATGCTACTTCTGTCTGGCATTACTATTACATGCTGCTGTGTGATTTATAAACAGTAAGGCACTTGTGTTTTACTGTCAGATACCACTTGTTACGGTCTCATCTCACTGCGGTGCAGAACAGAGAGGTTCAGGAGATCCTTTGTTTCCACTGCCATCAGGCTATACAACACCTCAGCCAAAGGAAGTGGACTAATCTAATTATTATTGTTCATTTGTTATTAACTGTTATTATTATTATCAACAGTGAGCTAAGTGACACATGAATTTCCGCTAGGGGATAAATAAAGTGTATCTCTATCTATATACAGATGGTGTGCCACACTTGTTTTCATATCAAAAGCCTGATTCTAATGATACACTGGCTTTACTGGTGATATAACACTGCTATCTGATTGTTAGTGGCTCCCCTTTGGCATATGCTGCTGCTTTGGTAATGGTGCGCCAAATGCAAGAATATCCAACTACAGCTGCAGCACGAACATGAAGGTTTCTGGTCAGGTGGGGGTTATGCTAATGGTCGTAGTCTGAAGGGGTGCGATGGGAAGGAGGTAGGGTTTCTAGGGTTTGCAGTGCAGCAGCTGGACCCTTCTTGTCAAATGCAAACACCTACTTTTCTTTTAATTTATACAATTTCTGAAATGAAAGTAGGCTATATATTACAGTTAGCATTAATGGACAAACTTTGTCTAGTGCACACTAAATGCTTCCCATACAGGGAGATTATGTAGCTATGTAGCTCCTTTGCTGAATGCAGGTGGTGAAAAATAATAAGGCCTTCAAAGTACATAAGTCTTAGCAGCAAAGTGTAGTTTAAAGTTTAAAAGTAAAATTAGCTTGCCCCCTGGTTTGGACTGATGTATGATTACATATGGCATTTGAACATTTATTGAAATGAAACCATGTGTGAAGTGTAGAGGGAAATATCACTGATTGATGAAGCTGTTAAAAACTCAAACACATGAATGGTGACCTAGACCACACACTGCTGTTTGTAAGACGTCTGACACCAGAAAGGTTTGAAACCACTGGTTTAATCTTTGTATTTTAAAAGCTTGTTATATTATCTGAGGTGTCAAATCTTCATCTTAAAAGTAACTAGTAAGTAAAGCTGTCTAATAAATGTAGTGGAGTAGAAAGTACAATATTTCCCTCTGAAATGTAGTGGAGTGGAAGTTGTTCCCTTGGAATTATAAGGTTCTATCTGACATTTTTCTTATAAACAAGGTTCATAAGAAAAAGGTCAGCAGTGCAAATTCAGGGCAAGTTCAGTCTTTATTAGTTGTTTTAGACAATATAAGACTTTTTCTGACCTGCTACACTTATTTGCTGTCTAAACTATTGACACTTACACTGTTACAACATTAATGTTATGTTTTAAAATAAATTAATGAGTAAACTGTTTGAAAATCGTTGCTTCTTTTCATGTTTTTCAAGATAGAACCATATAATTCCAAGCAGAAAGCGAATTCTCAGGATTACAAGGTTCTATCTGCATTTGACATGTTCCAAAAGACCCCATTTACAAATTTGATAGGATTTTGATATTGTATGTGTAGTATACATTTAGGGTGTCTGTCATTTTCATGTATGAAAGACACCTGTGTTGCTATTTGGAAAGCAAGAACTTTAAAGCTCAATAACTCAAAACCAATCGGAACACAGATAGAACCGTATAGTTCCAAGGGAACAAATCATAAAGTAGCATCAAATGGAAATAGTCAAGTACAAGTACCTCAAAATAGTACTTATGTATGATGTCTCATCCAAAAAAGACCAAATATTGTATCTGCCTTTCATAAAGAATGGCTTGTCCAATCTCTGCGGATCACATATGGTTACAGAAAAGGTAACGCTTAAAATGTATGATTGCGGCGAAAAAGTTTGGGTGCACCTAAATTATATGCTTGTGCACAAAAGACAATTGACTTCTCTCACACTGCCAGACGAGTTTCTCATCATACTGACAGGACACAGTCACACAACTGCAGGGAGCAACGTCATCACAGACACAGTGCTGTGGTGCAGTACAGACTGGTAAAATGGATCTGTCAATGTCATTCTAGGTTGGTGCTCCTGTCAGTGTGGGAGCCTCCATGTGTGACGCTTCGGTCGGTGATTGCGTGTTTTTAAAAACTTATTTCGCGGCTGCAGCTCGCTCTCAGCTGAAGGTGTTTCTGGTTGAACAGCACCACGGTGGACAGGTGACGGGTGTGTTTACAGTGTTGTGCTCTGAAAGAAAAAAGGAGCGAGTTCACCCGGGTGTTGTGTTTACATCACTGCTGATTGGAGCTGGAGCCAATAAATACCTGTGACCTGGGAGTGAATGCCGATTGTTCCCTTTCGCATTCACAGCAAAAGCCCGATGTTAGCGGAAATTAGCAGGTTTTCTCCAGTGTAAAAGGGGCTATGGAGAGGCAGCAAGATTAAGATTATGTTTTTAATTGAGAAAAAAGTAAAAAACATTTTTTACATTGCTGACCAAGTTGTCCAAGATATTCTCATTTTTAATGACACCTGTTTAGAGGATAAAAGTTGAGCAAAAGGCTTCAGCTGCAGGATAAACACCATGGTCTTCCTCTGGTGGTCTGAGCATTGTAAAACTCTAACATCAGGATTCACAAGAAGAAGAATGAATCAAAGTACAGTAGCAGGGATGTGACAATGGTATAATTCACACAGGGCTGCACATGAAGCTGTGGGTGACACCTGTTGATGCTGCCTGCTGTGTGCAGCTGGGTTTTACCTTTAGACAATACCTAAGAGGGTTACTGCAGCAGTGTTTCCCCTACATTGATTTATTTGCAGTGGCTGGTAGCTATATCAACTTTGAATGACACATTTTGATTTTCATTTTTTTTCTATTAACTAATTTTAATGGTTAAAATTAGGGATGTACAATATGCAAAAAATCATATTCAGATTATCTTGGCAGATATTGTGATTGCAATTTCAGTTGGAATGGTTATTTTTGCATTTCATGTTTACTGAAAAAAAATAAATGATGATGCTTATGTTGCACAACAATGTCTTGACACATTTTACCTTTATCAAAAAATTGCCATATTGTGATTTTGATTATGTTTGGATTAATTGTGTAGCCTTAGTTAATTTCTCAGCCCCTATTTGCCCTGTTCTCTTTCTCACACAAACTGATTGTCAACAGACCTGTTTGTCATGGTAGGACTGGCCATCAGGAGCAGAAATCCTGCCAAGTTTTTACTGGCCCTGTCTGTCTCTTTTACTGGCACAATTTGTTATCAACCTGGTTATTATTGGTTTTACACAATGTGAGGCAGTCAGTCATTAATTTGTCACAAAGCAGCCTACTTGGCAATTCACGTATTTGCAGTGGAGCACCTTTTATATACGAATATATTTAATAATGAATGTAAGAAAACTACTCTTCATGTCAGTGTGTACAGCAGCTACTGCCACAAATAGAATCTAATTCAGTGGGAAACGCTGTGAAGCTGAGGGGAACTTCCTGCAGGGCTGCACATGACATACTCCACTTTACAGTACATACAAGCCATCAGTGTTTAATCACTGGATTAGAGTTGTTGGTTGTATAGTTTTCACAACGTCAGTTTTCCAGGGTCAAGGAGATTATGCAAAAACACACAAAAACTCTTTCAGTTTTCTACTATCATTTCAAAACACTGAGTCGTATAAACCAATATTAATATTTTTCTGCCTGAAACACAAACTTCCTACCTATGCTGACAGGATGCGTTTCCCCAAGATTTTTTCAACAGTGGTGCTTGTGCGTGCGTATGTGCGTGCGTCCACCAGTGCTCGATGCTGGATCTGTATTTATGTGCGTTGGTGGAAGAAAAGCTTCGAATGACTGAATGGTCATAAACAAGATTATTCATGTTTGCCTTGTCGTGTGTGTTTGTTCACCAGAATCCCAAAAGCTGCAGTCATAAATGAACACGGAGAAGTACTCAGACTTCTTTTATTGCACATAAATAGAAACAGATAAAATAAACTTGATTAACAAGTCTAGAATAGAATAATAGGATAGAATAAAAGTGTGAAGCTGTGAAAAGAGCTGAATGACTGTAAACCCTCAGAGGTGCTGTTAATGTAGTGACATTTCAAGAAGACTGTTGTCTTCAATTAGTGTCACAGGTGTCTTGAATCTTATAATCAGTCATTCAGCCTATTTACATGGAGAAAAGTCCTCATTGTGTGCACCACACTGAACATGGATAAGAGAAAGAAAAGATTTGTTTTAGGAGATAAGGAAGAAAATAAGCACCATACATGGTCAAGATAAAAGCTACAAAAGCAGCCTGATGTTCCTGTGACCACAGCCGCTACTGTTATATTGACATTTAAGTTCAATGATGGGATCGTAGCCAACCTCCATGGATGTGGCCCCCAGAGGAGAATTGACCCCAGGCAGAAGGACAAACTGAATGGTAGAAAAGGAACCAACGAAAATGTCACTTGCATTTGAAATGTTGAGCATCAGGTTGTGTTATTTTTTTAATCAGCTGCTCCTTTTACATAAAGGCTCGGGCCTGACTGCTGGGATTGGTCACAGCTGTGGGATCTTCACAGTAGAGCTGTGCAGTCCCGGGTGGTGATCGTATCACTGTAACTGTGGATCTCTCTTCCCCCTCCTCTGTGTGACTCCAACATCTGACACGTCTGTTTTTGTTTTGCAGGGCTGGAGGATCCACTCACTGTTCCCGCCTTTCCCATCTGTGCAGAGGTACGAGGGCTAACATCACTGTCACATTACTGTCACAGTGTAATGATCAGTGGTAACAGAAGCAGTCTCCGTGGTGCACAAGCTCACTTGAATGTTTGCTATACATACATATATATACATACTAACGTAATTCTCATTGAAGTTGCTATTTTGTAGGTAATTCAGAATTACATTTATTAGCAAAATGGCCTTTTATATTGTCATGTGTGATAGTGTTATTTAGACATGCTCTCTCTGTCTGTGCTACATCTCCAATGCATGATTGTAATACTGCTCTGTGCTTCGGTGTTTCAGGTCTATTCCAGCTTAAATGTGGGGGAGCATCCGGAGTTAAGAGATATTTTATCATGAAGCCCAGATTAAATGTCTGCTTACCCAGAAAGTCACAATTACTACCTGTAAGTATATCTATATCAGAGCAAAGCAGTGAAATGACAGTCGGACTCTTTGCAAACCTCTTTTCTCCAATTATGAAAAATATCACATATCAGGAAGAAACATTGCAATATTCAATGTTATCAAATATCGACCCGAGCCTAATATCGGTTATTGCGTCATTCTCTGCTTCTGTTGTACATTAACGCTGGATCCCCCTCTCCCTCTCCAGTGAACTTGTGAAAGGAAGAGGAGAATGAAATGAGATAAAGTGGAACGACTGGAGGAGCCCAGCCCCCCCTTACCTCCACCGCTTTGAAGCATGGCAGGCTTACAGCTTGTCACCCCTGCTACGTCACCCATGGGGCCTTTCTTTGGTCTGCCATGGCAGCAGGAGGCGATCCACGACAACATCTATACACCTAGGAAATATCAGGCAAGGAGGCTTCCAGCCACATGCATGTGTTTACTAGTTGCTTGATGTGAAGTATACACTGTCCTTCATCAGTCCTGTGTGTAAACCTGAACCTCCTCCACAGGTAGAACTTCTTGAAGCAGCTCTTGAACATAATACTATCGTCTGCTTGAATACTGGCTCAGGGAAGACCTTTATTGCAGTACTTCTAACAAAAGAGCTCTCCCACCAAATCCGTGGACATTACCAAGGAAATGCGAAGAGGACTGTTTTTCTGGTGAACACAGGTACTTGAAGTGCCACGCAAGTGTCCATGATGTTTCGATGTTTCTATTTTTCTCTTGCATAGAATATGAAGTAATTAAACTTGAATTCTTCCACGTCGTCCAGCTTCGTCTGTAGTTCAGCAAGCAGCTGCAGTCAGGACTCACTCTGACCTCCAGGTGGGAGAGTACACAGATTTGGGGGAAACCTCAGCATGGACTGACCAAAAGTGGAGTGAAGAGATAATCGAGAATCAGGTGAGAGTTTTTAATGCCTCTATGTTGTGACTGTCTCACAGCAGCTGATCCCACAAGCCCTCAGCTCCGGAGCAGAAGCAACATCAATGAAAGTGTATATTCCTGCAATTAATTCTGCACATGTTCAATGTCATTAGAGTTAGCTTGTAAATTTGAGACAAGACTAGGTCTGTAAAAAGCATATTCTGTGTAAATGAAGTAGAACCTGTCGAAGGTTTAACTCTGAAAAGTGTCTCTTCAGACCTGCACTGAATCACACTGTTGACAGTAAGACTGTTTTCTCTCCTACAGGTGCTGGTCATGACCTGCCACATATTCCTGCACGTTCTGAGGAATAAAATCTTACCGTTGTCTAAAATCAACCTGGTGGTTTTTGATGATTGTCACCTGGCCATCACAGACCACCCCTACTGTGAGATAATGAAGGTGAGGATCTGCTCTCAGAGGGAAACTCATCCTTTTTCCTAACCGTCATATAAGAGACATGTGAATGACGCAGCTCTCTCTCTCTCTCTCTCTCTCTCTCTCTCTCGCTCTCACTCACTCTCACTCTCTCACTCTCTGTGCAGCTATTTGAAGGCTGTTCATCCGGTCCTCGTATTCTGGGTCTCACGGCCTCCATTCTCAATGGAAAATGTGACCCATCAGAACTGGAGCAGAAGATCCAGAATCTGGAGAGAATCCTGAACAGCAATGCTGAAACTGCCACTGACCTTGTGGTCCTGGACAGGTACTGTCAGCCCATTTATTTACACTCAGTGAGATCAGCAGTTTGAGAACCACTTAGACCAACAGTCATGAAGCTCAAAGTCACTGAGATCACATGTTTCCTCATTAACTGAATCTGCTGGAGTTTATACATTGCTGACACATGATTGGCTGATTGGATAATACATGAATAAGCAGGTGTACAGGTGTTCCTAATAAAGTGCTCGGTCATGAGACTGCCACTGTAGGTGTGTGCTGAGAGCTAACCCCTTTTGGGTGTGTCGACCTGTTTCAGATACGCCTCTCAGCCCAGAGAGGTGGTGTTGGACTGCGGCCCGTACTTGGATAAGAGTGGCCTCTCCTCCCGTCTGCAGGTGGAGTTGGATGAAGCGCTCCACTTCCTGAACGACTGCAACATATCTGTTGCCAGAGAGGACCGTGATCCCACATTCATCTCCAAACAGGTCAGAGCAACACTCCATACTCTTCATACTTTAAGATGTTCAGTTTTCTTCATGTCACATCAGAACTGTCTGAAGTTACTGCTGATGCAGTTTTGACACTTCCTGCTGCTGTTAGCAGAACTTTGTCAGCAACACAAGAACATATGGACATATTTGATCAGTTGGTCAGTTTTAGCTTGACTTTAACTTAAAGCAGAACTGGCCACAGTGATCTTCTAGATAAAGAACTACAGATGACAGGCTCTACTGCACAAAGGCTTAGTCCTACCCGCAGCAGCAGCACCACCAAACCAAAATGCCCAAAAAACAGACTGCTTACCTATGTTTCTCTGATAACTTATGAACCAGATGTTCAGGAGGTTTTCATCTGGGTCAAATATAGAGTTGAAAACCACCAAGGTGTAAAAAGTGTATGTGACTTAAACCTAGATAAAAGTCAATGTTGAGCTTCTGTCAGACAAACACACTAACACATGATCATAGAGGATATGATGTCACTGACAGGCGACCAATGACACAGAGCATTACCGTCACCAAAATCACAGATTTCTCTGGTTTGAAAATTGCTGGAAACATTTGGTAAAATGTAAGAACACAACTCAACAACATGAGTTGAGGAGAAGTTGGTCTGAGTTTATTGTAGTGACAGAAAACAGAGTGATGTGACCAGTCAGATGTTAAGTGCAGCAGAGGGTTGTGTTTGAGTCAGTGATGCCTTGATAGTCCCTAGGATCCCAAAACTACTACCCATCAAGCTGCTGCTTCCACGGTCCCTGTCCCCTCCAGGTCCTGAGTGACTGCCGGGCCGTGCTGCAGGTGCTGGGGCCCTGGTGTGCAGACAAGGCAGCGGGCATCATGGTGCGGGAGCTCCAGAAGTACATCAAACACGAGCAGGAAGAACTGAACCGCAAGTTCCTGCTCTTCACTGACACCATCCTGCGCAAAGTGCACGCCCTGTGCGAGGAGCACTTCTCCCCCGCCTCGCTGGACCTGAAGTTTGTCACCCCCAAGGTCCTGCGGCTGCTCGAGATCCTGCATGAGTACAAACCCTTTGAGCGGCAGCAGTTTGAGAGCGTGGAATGGTACAACAACCGTAACCAGGACAACTATGTGTCCTGGAGCGACTCAGAGGATGAAGATGAAGATGAGGAGGTGGAGGCCAAAGAGAGGCCTGAGGCCAACTTCCCCTCGCCGTTCACCAACATCCTGTGTGGGATCATCTTTGTGGAGAGGCGTTACACAGCTGTTGTCCTCAATCGGTACGGTCATGTCTTCATGTTGTTTGGACTTTCAGGACACATGTTGTGATTTCCAAATATGCATGAAAGGCATTTGTAGCAAATTAACCACAATTTTAAATACACTGTTTATAACAGAATTCAGAGGCCTGCCTCTGCATGCGCAGAACATTTTACATAATGAATGATAATGAGAAACTGTACAATCTCCCCGATGTGTTATCTTTGGCACACACTCACTCTGTGTTTGTTCCTCAGTCTTATCAAAGAGGCAGGGAAGCAGGACCCAGAGCTGGCTTACATCAGCAGCAACTTCATCACCGGCCACAGCATCGGCAAAAACCAGCCACGCAACAAACAGATGGAGGTGGAGTTCAGGAAACAAGAGGAGGTACACACGTCCATGTTCTTGTTTCACACACTCTTTGTTCTGAATGTTGTTGGTGGGGCTTGTTGACATTTGGTTCAAAATTTGTGTTCTTAAAGTGATAGTCCAGGCAAAATCCCCCTCTGTTTTATTTACTGACTGTTTGAGGCTATTCTTATGAACAAATAGCTGTTTAAAAGAGTGCAGTTTTCCAATTTTAATTATAACTTCCATAATTAACAGTATTTAAACAGGCTATAGCAAATTAAAAGGTGAAGCTGGGGACTAACCCTAATGACAACTGTCACTGGCAAATGTCAGGTGAGGTCAGATGCGTACACGAACTGATGAAGCCTCTTGGATGAGAGGTGAAACGTCTTCACAGACAAATAACCTAGTCCAGTTGTTTTCGATTTACAAAACTCCTTTAGGATACTATGACCTGGACAAATGAGAATATACACAGGCTGATCATAAGAAGATATATTTGTGGGCGGGGCTTAGGGCGTGGCTGAGAGTGGTGACTGCTTTGTTGTGACATCACAAAGTTCCAGAAGCTCAGTTTCTGAATACAGGCTGGATAGTTAGATATATACTTTATTTATCCCCTAGGAGAAATTCATGACTGAACAGGCTGTGTGCATTTCTCTGTGGACTGAGCGCTTTGATACTTTCACAGTATTAATATAGAACATAGACCTGCTTTATAATCAACACATGGATATCTACCTTTAGATTATATGGATCTTCAATTCTGTCAGCTGACCAAACAGAACTAGTTAATATGCTGCTGCTGTGCATAATAGGTTGACAAGCCAGTGACAAAACAGTGAGGATCAATGGAAGAGCAGGAGGCGGCTGCACCATTGGGTACTGACCAGCATGCACCAGCATCTAAACCCACCCCCCCCCCATTCCTCACACAGGTTCTCCGCAAATTCCGGGCTCATGAAACCAACCTGCTCATCGCCACCAGCATCGTGGAGGAGGGTGTGGATATTCCAAAGTGTAACCTGGTGGTGCGGTTTGACCTGCCCACAGAGTACAGGTCCTATGTCCAGTCTAAAGGCCGAGCCCGGGCCCCTGTCTCCAACTACATCATGCTGGCTGACAGTGAGAGGACCAAAGCCTTCGAGGAGGATCTCACCACCTACAAGGCCATAGAGAAGGTGCGCTGCTCTCTCTGTACCGTGTGACGTAGTGAGTAGTCAGAATAATGTCAGGAGTCATTCCTAATGGATGTTACGTTAGTAGAAATAGATGAATGTTGGAAAGTGAATGAAATATTGATGACAATCATTTAACTTTTGAGCAGATCTTGAGGAACAAGTGTTCAAAGTCAGTGGAGGTGAGTGAATTCGAGGTGGAGCAGGTGCTGGATGATGACAACATCCTCCCACCCTACGTGCTGCGGTCTGAGGACGGAGGTCCCCGAGTCACCATTAACACGGCCATCGGGCACATTAACAGGTGCGGTGATGTTTCTTCAGTCCTCAGTTCACAGAGAACACGAGCACAGATCTGTCAGCCTTTTAATGTCACGTCTCTTTGACTTTGGTGCTCAGGTATTGTGCTCGGCTGCCCAGTGACCCGTTCACCCACTTAGCACCCAAATGTAAATCTATGGAGATGCAAGATGGACGCTTCCAGTCTATGCTCTACTTACCCATCAACTCCCCTCTGCGAGCTCCTGTTAAGGTGAGGGCCATTGATTTCATCGGCGTGCACTAATATGGTGTAAATCTAGATGTCACTTGAGTTTTACTCATTTGATGGACGTGTCTGTGTTTTCACAGGGTCCTACAATGACCTGTGCCAGACTGGCAGAGAAAGCAGTTGCACTTGTATGCTGTGAGAAACTCCACAAAATAGGTAAAGCCACAACTGAGATGTCACAAATGCACGATGAGGAATATTTACTGTCAGCGTCTGCAGATCTTTCACCTACATCTGTTTTTGGCTAGTTTATCTTGCTTCCTCTCTTCCCAGGTGAGCTGGATGATCACCTGATGCCGGTGGGGAAGGAGACGGTCAAGTATGAGGAGGAGCTTGACCTTCATGACGAGGAGGAGACCAGCGTCCCAGGCCGGCCCGGCTCTACCAAGAGGAGGCAGTGCTACCCTAAAGCCGTAAGAAAGTCTTTGCCAACAGCAGTATGACTGTGGAGCTGTTAGCAGTAACTATAATGCAGGGCTCCAGACTGCGACCAAAATAAACACACGTGCAACTATTTTGTGTACAAGTGAAAATTACACATGGTAGCATATATGTGAGTGCATGATCATTATTCATCAGGCTGTTTTGGTGCCCTGTGTACTGCGTTGTAGTTGAAAGTAGCAGTCAGTCTGAATACCTACACTTTCATCAGAACGCAGGTGCAGACAGGGACAGGCAGAGACTCAGAGCTAACTCAGTACCATAGTTGTGGTATGATGGCAATGCTACGTTGTGTGTGTAGTGTAGGCAATGAGGCCTGTCTTAACTGAAGTGTCTTAAGTGTTTAAAGATGTCTGAAATCTCCTGTAGAGTTTTGTAAACAGTTTCTTCCTCCTCCAGATACCAGAGTGTCTGCGGGACAGTTACGCTGTGCTGGAGCAGACTTACTATCTATACGTGATTGGGATGGTCCTCACCACCCCTCTCCCTGATGAGCTCAACTTCCGCAGAAGGAAGCTCTACCCACCGGAGGACACCACCAGGTGCTTCGGCATCCTGACTGCCAAACCCATACCTCGCGTACGTCACCTGGTTAAAACCGCCCTCTGTTCTTTGCGAATGTCTTTTTATTGGTCATTGATGGTAAACGATGCTTTCCTTATGTCCAGATCCCCCATTTCCCGGTGTACACCCGCTCGGGTGAGGTGACCATCTCCATCGAGCTGCAGAAGTCCGGTTTCACGCTCACCGCGGCCCAGCTCGACCTCATCACCCGCCTGCACCAGTACATCTTTTCCCACATCCTCCGTCTGGAGAAACCTGCACTGGAGTTCAAGCCCACGCTGGCTGACTCGGCTTACTGCGTTCTACCTCTGAATGTTGGTGAGTAGAACAACACCTGGTCAAGCTGGGTGGATCACGTTTGTTGATTACTGATTACGTTTAGCCCTGGGCGTCATGAGGGAAATCTCATAACTCACGGTTCAATATTGCAATAACGATAGGACTTGTGATAAAGAAACAAATATTGAAGTGTGCATCACAGTTCCCGTGTCTTCTTCTACTGTTGTGCTAGCTATCCTCACTGTCAGCTAATGAAGCCCTCAGTGTGTGGAGGCTCATGGTGAGGTTGCAGTAGTGAGACAGTGGAGGTTCACTCATCAGGTGTCACTGCATAATGTTATATTTATCTTAACTCATCAATACAGAACGGCTTATCCAGCTCTTTATTGATACTCATATTGGTTCTTATTAATATTCTTAAAGAGAATAAAATTTTCACAGGATTAGAATAAATAAAATTAGTTTCTAAAGCAGCAACAATAATGTTTACAGCAGCAGAGTCACTGTGTATAAACTCAGTGATATCTCTATGGAAACAAGAGTAAAATGTCAATAAGCTAAATAGTATTCCCGACGTGAAAACAGTAAGTGAAGCTGAATGAAGAACAAAGACAAAGGTCACTATCGGCCATCTCCTCCGTCCTCCTCCCTCTGCTGCAGGTAACGTTGCTGAGTGGGGGATGGGGTGGAGCTGGGGGTGTTAGAGAACATTCAGCATAGTTTTTTTTCTGGTTCATTTGGCTCATTGCGACCTCATGGTGCGTGTTTCCCTAATTCATCGTTTCATTCTTGTGATGTGTTTATTGCACATGTTCATATTGTGATGAGAATGAAAATACGATTTATCAGTAAGCACTAATTATGTTCTCCCGTTATTTCTCTCTACTCTGGCTCATCACTTCGGTCAGTTGGGGACTCCAACACACTCGACATGGACTTTAAGTTCATGGAGGACATTGAGAAATCTGAGGCCCGCACTGGCATTCCTACCACTCAGTATACCAAGCAGAACCCCTTCACCTTCAAGCTGGAGGACTACCAGGATGCTGTCATCATTCCAAGGTACCGCTGCACCGCATGACAGTACTGGACTTACCTTTACTGAGAAGTGGATCTTTGTCAGACAGCGCAGGAACTGTTTTAAGGTTTAATAACCTCCTCTGGTCCTTGTCCCAGGTATCGTAACTTCGACCAGCCTCATCGCTTCTATGTAGCTGACGTGTACACAGACCTGACGCCGCTCAGCAAGTTTCCATCGCCGGAATACGAGACTTTTGCTGAGTACTACAAAACCAAGTACAACCTGGACCTGTCCAACCTGAACCAGCCGCTCCTGGATGTAGACCACACCTCCTCCAGGTGAGCAGCACAGGCGTCTTGCCAGTCGCCACCTGTCTTTATCTCCTGCAGGCTAGAGGCTTTCGGCTACTAGCATAACACACATGACTCTCTCACTGAACTGTCAGATAGTCAAGTTGCATTGTGGGTTATGTAGATGCCAGCTTTTGAGAAGGAACAAGGTGTGGAATAAAAGCGAACATGTCTCTGGTCCTGCTGCATCGATTTTTATCCTTTTAATGCCTCTGCACCACAGACAGGTTGTCCGTCTGTCTCATCCTCATGGGCATGATATCTCAGTAACGCCTTGACACAGTTTCTTCAAATTTGGTACAAGCACTCACTTGGACTCAAGGATGAACTGATTAGACTTCAAAGGTCAAGGTCACTTAACAAAACACTTTTTAGCCATAAGTCAAGACTTCACACATCAATTATAACAAGATTTCACACAGGCATGTAACCTGAAACCTGTCTGAATGGTTTACAACCGTGAGGTGGCAATAGTGAGTTTGACTAGTATTTTAGTCTAACAGTGCAATTCTCTTCTCTTGTAGATTGAACCTGTTGACCCCTCGGCACCTGAACCAGAAGGGCAAAGCTCTGCCCCTCAGCAGTGCAGAGAAGAGGAAGGCCAAGTGGGAGAGTCTGCAGAACAAACAGGTTTTTCTTTCTTTCTTATTGACTGTGTGTGTCTTTTTATCCAGATCTGATTTTAACTGGTGTTTCTGTTTACATGCTATTCAGATCTGCTAGTTTCTTTAGCACTTACCGATGTATTCTGTCTCTCCTGCTCTCTCTCCTGCTCTCTCTGGCATGTTAAAGTAGCATTTAACCTTTTTGTTTCATTGTGTATGAATCTGTGTGATGAAATGAATTTCTTTATACAAAGCTGCTGTTGGTATAAACTTGGTGTGTGTGTGTATGTATGTATGTGTGTGTATATATATATATATATATATATATATATATATATATATATAGAAATGAAAAGGTGATGTAGCTGGAACTCAATCCACACACAATATATATATATATTGTGTGTGGATTGAGTTCCAGCTACATCACCTTTTCATTTCTGCACTGTAACAGTCCCAGTCTAACAGGAGCGTTGTGTTTGACAGATCCTGGTTCCAGAGCTGTGTGCCATCCACCCCATCCCAGCCTCCCTGTGGAGGAAAGCAGTGTGTCTACCCAGCATCCTCTACCGCCTCCACTGCCTCCTGACCGCCGAGGAGCTCAGAGCCCAGACGGCCAGTGAAGCTGGAGTGGGAGCCCAGACCCTCCCCCCTGATTTCAGGTCCCTGCTCCACACACACCACATTGAAACATGAGTGAATCGTTTTTTAAGAATTAATACATTTCATTTATTACAACTGCTGAATCTGGAAAGAGCAATGGCTACACTCTTATACTGGAACACAACAGTTTGTCAACTGTCAACCACATCAGCTGATGAATGAAGTCCAGGCAGGTGTCCTATATGGCACAAAATCCATAAGTACTTATTTATCCCCTTACACATATTGGTCCAGTGACCTGTGTTGATAGTTATGTGTGTAAAACAAGTAGCTCGGTCGACCATTAGTGTGTAGACTTGACCGAACCAGTGTCCCATCAGTCTAATGTAGACGGTCTCCTCTTGGTTTGCAGGTATCCAAACCTGGACTTTGGCTGGAAGAGATCTATTGACAGCAAAACTTTCATCTCCTGTCCTGAGTCCTGCAGCGAGGATGGTGAGGGTCACTGTAAGCACCAACAGACTGTAACCCTCGACCACAGCTCCCTAACACAACCCAGTAGTCACCACTCTGCCCTGCCTGAGCAGGGGCCCGCCACGGCCCCTGTGTCAGGAGACGCCACCTGCACCAGGAACCTAATTAACGGCACTGCCCTTGTCGCCGACTGTGACGACAGTAACCACCAAGACGAGCACCTTCACCAACATGACAATTGCCAACGCTCCCAGCCCGGCTCGCCCGGGCCGCGGAGCTCTGAATCAATACAAATCACTACCTCAGTTCCTGTGCAGCCCCCTCACAGCTTGAAGAAGCCCAGCTCCAGTCCTCCGCAACCTAGTGACGAATGTACACCTGGGAGGACCTCAGACCACACAAATAAAGCTACCTCAGTCTGCAGCCGGGCAGCCACGGGTCCCAATGCTCCCACAGCACCTTCTCCTGACCTCGCCACTGGCCCCCAGCACAGAGCCCAGACGGGAGACTCCCCCAAAAGCCTGGGGCCCAACCCGGGCCTCATCCTGCAGGCCTTGACCCTATCGAACGCAAGCGACGGCTTCAACCTGGAGCGGCTGGAGATGCTCGGCGACTCTTTCCTGAAACACGCCATCACCACGTACCTGTTCTGCACCTACCCCGACGCTCACGAGGGACGACTCAGTTACATGCGCAGCAAGAAGGTGAGATGACTTATTGATAGGAGATAACTGTGGTCATCATGGACAGTTTGGACACATTTAATCAACCTTCTATGAGCGTTGTGCTCATAGAAAGATGTGTTTCCAGCCACGTCTCATCACTCTCTTTAACAATAAGTTTGTTCAGTTGTCATGGAGATTCTTATCACATGACATTAGTATGACGTTCTGTACCAGTTTGTAATGAAACTGTAATGAAATCAATAACTTCAGAAGTTCGTTGTTGATCTTGGAAACAGCTGTTGACAGATTATTCTACTTTCAAGTACTTTTAGTAGCAGTTTTGAAGCTTTCAGTGAAATCACATGATGTTCATCAGAGTTGCCATGGATATGTAGATGTTTTCTTTTCTAAACACTTGAGGACGTCTTTTTCATGTTGGTTCAAAGAAAGTCTGAAGAACTGTGTCATTTGTCTCTGATTACAGGGAAAACAGACGTTGTTCAGAGACAGAAAGTAAAGTAATAACAACTCATTTCTTTGAATTTTTAAAAACATAACCAGGTTATTATATTTTAGTTACATTGTTTTGTTGAGTTTACAAACAGTTTTTGAGTTTGAGTTGAAAGAGCTGCTACAAACAAAAACCCTGTCCTGTGCAGGACAAAAAACCTTCTGTAGGAACTGGACCCCGGACTAAATTTAGTTCCTCTGTGATGGTTCCAGGAGCTTAAAAAGCCGCTGTCCTGGGGGGTAGTTCTTTTTATTGGGCAGTGCCACTGAATCTACGTACAGTGCACGTTCAGCAGTGTGTTTGCCTGTAATTTACAACCACACACCAAAAAAACAAATGTAAGATTTGTACACGTTCAGCTGCTGTGCACTGACTGTAAGACTCATGGTTACATCGGCAGGTTGAATTGATTGATTGAACATACCACCAACATACTCACTAGGAAAACAAAGGAACTATGAGAGCTGAAAAGTAGTGTCTGTTACTTATTTTGTTCATATAAAGTATTAAAGCTAACAACAGCAACTTTAGTGCACCATCTTTGACTACTTAAGATGCGTTCAGGCACAGTATTGAATTGTAGGTCACCTGCATTTCGGATGCGCTCAGAGTCCATCGCACAATCGCTGTAATCATGTGCGTAAAGGGAAAGATAATAGACTTGATGTGTAAAATACCAGATGTTAGACCTCCTGTGTTGAAACGCTCAGGGCGACAGTGTGTTACAGTGTGTAATGATAATGTGTAAAGGTGTTGACTTGGCTCTTCTCCAGGTGAGCAACTGTAACCTGTACCGTCTGGGGAAGAAGAAGGGGCTCCCCAGCAGGATGGTGGTGTCCATCTTCGACCCCCCCGTCAACTGGCTGCCTCCTGGCTACGTGGTCAACCAGGACAAGAGCAGCACCGACAAACTGGATTCAGGGGAGGTGAGTAAGACTTCCTGCTAATGTCACACTGCACACTCCTTCACCTCACTGCTGCGTTCACCTGTGTCTGCTGTGAGACTGAGTGTGCAGGTGCTGGAGTCGCACATCTGCATGTTGAAGGGTTAGACACAAGTTTTTAGGGTGTGTTGATGCTTTGTGAGAGCCCACGCAGCACAGCACAGTTAGTTTTGGTTCTGTTCGTTAGTTGAGTGTTATGATGATGTCAGGCCACTAGAGGGCAGGCTTCCACCTCGTCTGACAACGCTTTATCTTCCACAGCCTGTAACCCCCAGACCAAACATACATATAACAGGATTAATGTTGTAAGTGAAAATAAAAAAATATATATAAGATGTTGATGATGTGTGTAGCACTTACAGTACAAGAAAAGCAGCTCTAAGTGCATTGATATGAAACAACACAGTTACAGGTTTAAACAAAATGTAGTAAAGAGAAAGCAACGGGATCGATGGGCTCTGCCCACACACCCAGTGAGTCTCATCCCCATCACATACAACAACAACATCATTAATACACGTTCAACAGGGTTGTATATCATGAGATACTAATAAAAACAGATTCACTGGTACAGTTCATCTTTTTTTTTTTCTTTTATCTCGGGTGTGTTGTTGCTTGTTCTGGCCCCAGATGCTCAGTCAAAAGAAACAATGGTTGAATATTAATATTATAGTGTTATTTAATAACCATTATCATTAATATTAACTGGTCTCTTTTTTTGTTTGATTAATCAGTTTAATCTTTTAGTCTAAAAAAAGTTCATATTTGCTAATGTCTTCAGTCCAAAAGGTATTTATATAACATATAGATTATATAAATTGTATTTATATATAATTTATTTATAAAACCTAGAATTTGCTGCAGATGGATTTTATATCAGTTGACTCATCGATTAGTAAAGTTGCAGCTCCAGTTAAAAGATGATGGTTTAAACAGTGTCCTTCCTTAGTGGGATGAAGTGTTAATGATCTTTTTCCCTGAAACTCAATATTATGTTTTTATAAAACTGAAATAATTATTTCTGACTTCAGTGCCATTTATTTCATGTGAGGCTGGACCCCCCAAGAATGTCTGATCAAGTTTCTTTATGATCCCGATCCGATGCTTCTATTTGCCTAATTGTTGGTTAGGTTGGATATATAACAAATAAACGGGTTAAATCACAACCTCCTCAGTGTAGATTATGATTTAATAACAACCTGTGTGTGTTGTTCCAGTTGTGGTGTCAGAATTCAGCCACTCTGGCACGTCCTTTATTGTGCACAAAATGTTTTCACTGTAGAACTCAGCTGTGGTAACAGGGTAACACTTAGGCCGACACCAAAGTAGACTATTTGATCTGCCTGGTTCTAGCTGATACAGATCCATTCAAATGTCTCAATCAGCTGTGATGGTGACCTTTAGGATCTGGATCAGGACTTCTCTAGTGTTTAAGCTAAGATACACTGTGACACATCCTGATTCAAGCTCAGACAATTATTATTATTGTTAAGTAAGATGATGTTATAACATTTGGGTATTGCAGTTGTCTTCATTCAGAGCTTTATTTTTTTTTACCTGACCTGTAGGTAATGATTGATCATTTATAATTGTAACAGATGCTCTTAACCACAGTGGAATAGCAGCTCTGAGTCATGGCTTTGGTTTGGCAGTATCTCCTCACACAAACAGTCAGCTCATGTTGGTTCCCCTGCAAAACAAAGGTTATTTTACTTGAACACTTCTCTCTTTCCCGTTTGTCTCGGTCGTCCAGGCCAAAGAGGAGCTTCTGGCCAATGGGCGATCTGAGAACGACTTTGATGAGGACGATGAGGAGGTCGAGGAGGTGGACGAGGACGGTGAGGTGATGCTGAAGGACGAGCCAAAGGATGAGGTCAACATGGAGGACGATCTGGAGTACTACAAGGAGCACATTAAGTTCATCGATAACATGTTGTTGGGATCCGGTGCTTTTGCTAAAAAGATCTCCTTAAGCGTGTTCCCTCCCTCCCCCACCCCGGCCTCTGGTTCCTCCCCTGCCATGGAGTCTCCATACGAATGGAAGGCCCCCAAGAAGCCTCTCCATCCCACCACAGCCCACTACCCATCGGAGCCGCCGCCCAGCGGGCCCTCGGCCGAGGAGTTTGACTACAGCTCGTGGGACGCCATGTGCTACCTGGACCCCAGCAAGGCGGGGGAGGAGGACGACTTTGTGGTGGGCTTTTGGAATCCGTCGGAGGAAAACTGCGGCGTCGAGCTCGGCAAGCAGTCGATCTCTTACGACCTGCACACGGAGCAGTGCATCGCAGACAAGAGCATCGCTGACTGTGTGGAGGCTCTGCTGGGCTGCTACCTGACCAGCTGTGGAGAGAGAGCTGCCCAGATGTTCCTCTGCTCACTGGGCCTCAAGGTGAGTCAGGACCTCCCACTGTTCTCTCGATAATTCAATATTCGATGCAATGAAAAAGCTGGAATAAATGAATGAACACAGGCACTAATGACTAGGAACATGATGGTACAAACTGAATAATTGCTGAGATGCTCTTTTTGTGAAACGAGGAATGAATAGTAGTAGCATCACTAACAAAGCACAACACATTACATATTCTGTAAGGTGTTGTGCTTTGTTAGTGGTGCTACTATTCATTTAGGTCAACACACAGACAGATATATGCAGAGCCACAGATGTCACAGAAAAAAGTAATAAAGCATTTCCTCAATTTCATAATTGAATGGGCATTAAAAACAGGACTTGTAAAAAGAATTTATAAATGAACGATTAATCCACCAATAAATACCCTAGATTTAAAAATGGATTTACAAAAATAGCCTAAAACTCTCGTTAAATACACCATTTATGAATACATTTATTAATTCATGAATAAATAATAGAATTTAACAAACTATTTTGAAAGGCATTTTAAAAAAGGGAAAACATTCCTTGATTCCTTCTTCAATTTCCATTTTCCAGCTGCTTTTCCTTTTCCTATTAGTGAATCCATCATTCATTCGTCATTTAGCTTCTCCGTTTAGCCTTTTTTGTGACACTCTGGGCCTTCAGTGCTGGTGAAACCCACTGGTTAGCTCTCTAACCAATCAGAGAGCTTGTTACATCCCATGACCAACTGGGATCGTTTAGCCTGGTTTTAATCCAGGTCTATATTCCTATTGAGATAAAAATAAGACCATGAGAACTGAAGTTATTTATTGATGGATGAATCGTTCATTTATAAATTCTTTTTACAATTCCTATCTTTAATGCCTATTAAAATATGAAATGAAGGGAATGCTCTATCAATTTTCATACAGATATTGTAGCAGGTGGGATTAGCTAAATCTAAGGGTTTAAAGTTGAATTCATAGACCAGAGATGCACAGAAGATGAGTGTGAACACCACAGCAAGGACACACAGATACGTTTTAAACAATGTATTGAATTGCAATAATATTAGATTGAGTAATTAAATGAATGAATGAATTAATTAAATTGAACAAACACACAGAACACAAAAACAGGCCTTTTTCAAGTCAATTAGTTTCCAAGTGTTCAAGGTTCAATACATTCTGAGTGGGAAAGAAAAAGGCAGGGGGGTAACGAGATGAAGATGAACACACCAGTGACACAGGAACGTCATGGGTGGAGGGGGAATTGTTCTCTACCTCGCTGATGAAACATTTAAAAAAAGTTGTGGACACATGTAGGCTGATGTTGGGGGTGAGACAGAGTTAATGGTATTGATTAAGATCTTGGGATTATGGGAGTTGTTAGTGATGAGGTCAGAGATGTATTTCGCTCTTAATATCTTTACTGCCTTTTCATGATTGTAATGAGTGACCGTCAAAATATATTTGAAGCTCATCAAGCTTGGATTTCAGCTCTGCTTTTCTGAGCTCTCACCTGAGGGCTCCAGTGGTTTCATTAAGACGGATACCATCGGATACAGTCAGAGAGTGCAGGTGTTGATTTCTGCGCAGATACCAAACCTGGTACCAGGTCACTGCACCTGGCTGTTGTTCCCCAGCACATGACTTCATCTGCAGCACCGAAGTACTGAGAGTCTTTTTTATGTTTGACGACAGGTGTTACCGTTAGAGAGGGGCGCCCTGACAGGAGCGTTGGTGCAGAGCCGTCAGACCACAACCATCGACCTGTGCTACGGCTGGCTGAAGATCCCGCCCCGCTGCATGCTGGACCATCCGGACGCAGAGCGGACTCTCAACCACCTCATTTCCGGCTTCAAGAACTTTGAAAGAAAGATCAACTACACCTTTCAGAACAAGGCTTACCTCCTGCAAGCCTTCACCCACGCTTCCTACCATTACAACACCATCACAGGTTAGACCTCACCTCACATCTCACATCTCTGCTCTGTTTTACTCACAGTACAGTTCAGGTAATGTGTCTGATAATCATCTGAGGAAAAGAGATGTTGTGACCGTATTTCCTGCAACTTAGCTGGTTGGTGGAGGAAACAACGAGGAGGTTATTCTAGTTTTTATTTTGAAAAAAGTCTTAATTTCCCCAGAATTCATTGTACCACAGTTCAGCTTAAGATAGTCAGGAACTAAACTGCTTTGTGCAATGGATGAATTTAGACATAAATCTAAAGTTGGACTATTTGTTCTAAGATACAGTCAAAGTCTGTCTTTGTGGAACCAACTGACATGTTTGACCCGACATCTGATCAGATGCTGCTCAATAATCTCAAAAACTTCCACCTATTCCGAGGGAGAGTTGAGTGGGGACCGTGGAGGGACGGATGCCGTGTAAGGTGAAGCAGACAGGTGGATGCTGGTGTTTGTAGCTGTGGTTTGTTTCTCTGATTTAGCCACCAGCAGTTGCAGCAGTGTCTGTTTACAGCTAATTAAGGTACTTGGAAAAAACCCTCAATGCTTGACTGCTGCTGAGTCATAACTCAAAACTGAACAAATAGTTATGTTTGTTTCCCATCACAAATAAACCTCAAACAGGAGCAGCTAATTCAGCAGACTTTTAATGGTGCCAAGAATAAACAGTAGAGTAAAGTTGTAGCCCACAGCCGACTCACTGAATCCATAAAACTACAGCCTGACTGAAACAGGATCTTGGACACTGATGTGGATTTGTTTGTCACTCATTTTTTGATCTTGTAAAATGATGTTCACAAATAATTCCATTGTTAGTAGTTGAAAATCAACTTTTTTAAAACTGAAATAAAACTGTAGATATTCAAATTTGTACATGTGGGGGAAAAAAAAAAAAAAAAAAAACCTACCAGTAGTGAGGTTACACAAAGACGCTGTGAAAAAACACTGTGAACAGATACAAAGCAAAAAACTACTGAAAACTGATTGGACGGTTTGTGGCAGTTCTGACATGTCAGTGATGTCACCACTGACATCATCTGTCACACAGTCTAATGTTTTATTATATTGTCTGTCCTGTTGTCGTGGACACGATATCAGAGTAATGCCATGATGGAACTTTTTTCAATTTGGCACAAACATTCACTATGACTCCAGGACAAACTTAGATGTTGGTGCCCAAAGGTCAAAGTCAGTGTGACCTCACAAAACATGGTTAATATTTTCTATAACCGGATAAACAGAGATGTAACCTGAAACTAGTCTGAGTGGAGGAAGCGTACAACCACAAGGAGGCCATTCTAGTTTTTTTTTTATTTTATTGACATATCCAAATCTTTTCTACACACGTACAAGCTTTAACTCCTCCTGCAGGTTTATTTACAGGTTCACAGAGATTTATTTACAACTACACACTTATGAATTATTTGTCAACATCACTTTACAAGATCAAGACTCAAAAATCCAAATTGGCCTCAAACATCCTTACTTTTTCATGGTGCATTCAGGTTAAGTAAATGACTGGTGTGAAACTAGAAGCTGTCTGTTGTGCCTCCTCCTCAGATTGTTACCAGCGGCTGGAGTTCCTTGGTGATGCAATTCTAGACTACCTCATAACGAAGCACCTTTATGAAGACCCACGGCAGCACTCCCCTGGCGTGCTGACCGACCTGCGCTCGGCGCTCGTCAACAACACCATCTTTGCCTCTCTGGCCGTCAAGTACGACTACCACAAGTACTTCAAGGCCATCTCACCCGAGCTTTTCCACGTCATCGACGACTTTGTGCAGTTTCAGCTGGAGAAGAACGAGATGCAAGGCATGGACTCTGAGGTGAGTCCTGTTTCCTGAGAACAGATCCAGCATCAGTGCTGGACAACAGAGCCCTGCAGGGAGAAACTTGATCTTTGCTGTTGTAGCTGTTTTCCAGGATTCAGAAAAAATCTGCCTGAACAACAAGGCCGTCAGCTTTTATGAATTTGTTTCAATGATTTCAGTCCTGAAGAGAAAATGCAGTTGGATTTAATTTGCCTGGAAATGGCTATCTTGGCATCAGATCTGCTCTCTCTCTGCTTGAGATGTACTTTTCTGCCTTAAGGACAGCAGACACACACACACACACACACACACACACACACACACACACACACACACACACACACACACACATGCTGCATGACACAGCTGAAGGAAATGAAGAGATATGCTGCAGGAACATGGCGCCGGTCCATCGCTCACTATTCATCAAAGAGAAACAACAACATGATGAAGCTGTGAATGTAGCAGCCTTTAAACTGTAGTGTCACTGCTTTAACAGACTGTGAGTCGGCTGAGAAATTTTTTTACAGTTTTTTTTGTTTTTGAAAATGTTTAAAGAACAACCAATCAGAATGTAGAGGTGCTCCACTCTAGAGAACACTAGAGAACTCAACCGTGTTAACTTTAGTTCCCATCAAACTTTTGTTCACAAGCACAAGGGAGAAGATTTTGATAATCACGGGGGCAGGTTTCCTCATCCTTTACAACATGTCCCTGTTTGAAAACAATTCATAAAAAAGGTGTCTGACACTGTAGGTGTTCCAGGTGAGTTGGTGAAGTGATGCCTATAATATTTTTTGTGAAGGAAGGAATTGCTAACTAGCGCCATAGCATGCAAAACATTTTTAACATCTGATTCTTTCATATAGTGACATGCTGCAGTGTAAAAGAGGGCAGCGCTGCAGGACCAGCAGGAGTTTATTTCAGCTGATACTGATCCATTAAACTAAACCAGGACTGGTACCAGACTCCAGACGTTTCTACACTGCACATAGAATTTACCATGATCTAATTATTGTTTAACATTTGTTTCAAATGTTTAAATGTTATTATTTAGACAGTTCCACCACATTGATGTGGATTTTTTTTCACGTGAGGCAGCTGACAGCTTTGTGCATGTGTGTGTGTTTGTGTGTGTCTCTTTCCAGCTGCGACGCTCTGAAGAAGACGAGGAGAAGGAGGAGGACATTGAGGTCCCTAAGGCCATGGGGGATATCTTTGAGTCGCTGGCTGGAGCTATTTACATGGACAGCAGGATGTCGTTGGAGACGGTGTGGCAGGTGTATTATCCAATGATGAGGCCACTTATAGGTGAGGAGGAGCGGGAGCATGTTTGTTTGTGTAGTTTTTATTTTGGACACATTCAAGATGTCTTCCGCTTGTGTTGAAATGTTGAAGAAATGAATGTTTATGATGTTGTCACCTCCTGACCCGTCTCCCCACTTACAGAGAAATTCTCTGCCAACGTGCCACGCTCGCCTGTGAGGGAGCTGCTCGAGATGGAGCCAGAAACTGCCAAGTTCAGGTAGGAGATCAGCTGATTTCTCACGGTGCTTGTGATGTGGAAAGGACAGATACTGAATTTCTTTCCTAACTTTCCTAACGATGCACAGAGGAAAAGTCCGACCAATCATAACAGCCTAAACTGGTGGTTGCATATGCATAGTCAACCCTATCAGGTCCAGTGTGATTGTATTTTTTGTAATGTACACATACGACAAACTTTGTATGACAAAAGTCGCCATGAATAATTGATGAGCTGTCACTGGTCTGAAATCAGCCAGTCACAGTGAGTTTCTGTTTTTGTCCAATCGTTGTTCAGTTACTGTCGGAACTGTCCGTCTGTCCCGCTCTCGTGGACATGATATCTCAGCAACGCCTTGATGGAACGTCTTCAAATTTGGCACAAACATTCACTAGAACTCAAGGATGAACCTATTAGATTTTCACACAAATGGTTCATATTTTATTTGACTCTGGATAAACAGGGATGTAACCTGAAACGAGTCGGAGTGGAGGAGGCAGACAACGAGGCTTAAAGTGATTCCTTAAGAATAAGATCAAGATAAGGAGAAAACCTTAAATTCAGTGAACATTTTAAGGAAACCTTAAGGAGAAGACTTAAAGGTGTTTTAACTGTTTTTTATTTTAAGGAAATCTTAACTTAGACCTTAACTCGAGCTTCAGGCCCCTGGCCACTATCAGGTTAGTGTGTGCACAGTCTGACCCTGGTCCCTGTGCTCTGTTTGCAGCCCTGCAGAGAGAACATACGATGGGAAGGTGCGGGTGACGGTGGAGGTCGTCGGTAAGGGCAAGTTCAAAGGAGTCGGCCGCAGCTATCGGATTGCCAAGTCGGCGGCGGCACGGCGAGCTCTGCGCAGCCTCAAAGCCAATCAACCTCAGGTCCAAAACAACTGAGCTCCTCCTCCGAGCTCTCAGCATATTAGCACCGAAGCTACGGACGCTAACAGAGAAAAAAAAAAAAAAAGCAACGTCGGCTTCCCAACACAGCAACACGATGCTAGCCCTGTATCTTCAGCCTACGATGGCACAACCAAGGCAGCCAGGAACACTGTGTGGAGATGCAACAGAAGAAGCAGACTGATCTCACAACGGATTTCACATCGGATCTTTTTTTTTTTTTCTCCTTTTTTTTTGCGCAAACACAATCTTTACTTTCCCTCTCTGCTTTGTGTAATCACATGAGTGCTTTATTAACGTTTAGTTAAGTGTTTAAAAAAAAAAAAAAAAAAAGGTCAGGTCGCAGTGTCTGTTCCTCAGTGTTTTTTTTTGTTTTGTTTTTGTTTTTTTCGTTAACCTCTATGACAGTGAGATGAGGCTTATGCTTATTGTGTAGTATTAGATTGTACATAGTTCAATCAAAGGTGTAAATCAAAGTATGTAGGAAGAAAAAATTAAAAACAAAAAACGCTAAACTCCTCAGCCTGTGCACTAGTGCCAGTCAGTTTTAAAGCGGTTTTTAAAACGCTAACGGCAGACGTGGCTAACAGATACCACTGGAACAAAAACCTGGTGGCACCTCTGTCTGAAATCTGTCTTGAAATGGTATTCTTAATAATTTTTTGCACTTATTCCATTAGGGTCTGTTATTTTGAGAATTGTGTGGTCACATTGACACCAAAATCATATTTGTAGCAAAGTATATAGATATATATTAAAAAAAAAAAAAAATATTAAAGACATGAATGAAATTCTCGGCCTTCGATGCGAAGGCTCACCCTCGTATCCTGCAAGATGGATAGGAATTTCAACATTCCCAGTTACTGTAATTTAAACTAGTTTTTAAACCGCACTTGAGGTTGCATGTTCTTGTAGCTTACGTATAAACCACGACAGCTGGACGGCTTCTCTAAATGTTCTAAATCTATGGATATATCCAGAGCGCGTGCGAGTGACGTTAAGATGTTTATGGCATTATCCTGGTGATTCATATGTTTTGATACCAAGAACCGAATGGAATTGAATCAAATCATTCTCTCGCACTAGATGTCTTTCCACGGAGCGACTCATCCGGTTTTGATATAAGAAGAGGAAGACATATCACACGTACAATATGCTGCAGACTTTTCTACTAATTGGATAGAACCAGAACCTTTTCAGATACAAGTCTTTGTGAAAAAAGGCCAATTCATTTCAACACACTAGTGTTCCTCACATCCCGTACCTACCAAAGCTATAGCAGATGTGACACTATGAGGTTGAAGTCAATTCCTAGGGATAAGGATACCAGCCTTTTTTTTTTTTTTTTTTTTGGTTTCTTTTCTGACAAATTTTTGCTTCTTGCTAAATGTCTTTTTGTTTCTCATCAATAAGCCCTTTTTTTCACTTGAATACCTCAGTTAATTGCATGCATTTTCTTGTCTTTTTTTTTTTTCTTTTTTTTTTTTTTTTTTGTTTGGTGCTATGTTTTTGTATTAAGCTTGAATTTCTCATCTTTTTTGCACTGTAACTATAATACCTCTTTATTTGACTTTTTTTTTTTTTTATTTTATTTTTTTGAAATCTGTTTGATGTGGTTGTCCTGTTCGTCAGCCATCAAGCTGTAGAGGAGAGCTGCGTTGTCGTCCCTAACCCTTCCCATACTTGAGGTGATGAGTTTTTTTTTTTTGTTTTTTTTTCTTGGGGGGGGGGCATAGGAAGTGTATTCTCTGCACATAACTCATTTTATTTACTCATTCATTAGCTCATAGTTTCATCAGTTGAGAATCAGTTTTTGAATTCTGGGTAAAGACGAGCAGACGAGGGTCAGTGTCTGCAGAGGTGTTATCAGATTGCACTCTTCAACTTTAGAAATAAAACACAGGCAGAGGGAGAACTATGGAAGCATAATGCATTCACTTCAGTTAAACAATCTGCTGTTTTTCTGAATCAATGAGACAATTATCTCGTTAATTAAAAAAAACAACCAATTAAATGCTTTTTCTGAATTAACAAGATTATCTTAGTATTCTGAAAGAATTCTCATTTATTCAGAAAATAATTTTTTATGAAAACTTTTCTCTAAAAATCCAGTTTTCAAGTTATTTTCGTAGTTTTTCTGAATAAAATCAGAAAAACAGAGCAGAATTTTTTTTTTTTCTCAAGTGAATGCATCACGCTTCCGTAGAAAACACTTGTTTCGTCAGAGAAGACCTGAACCTGTGTGTCAGTGTCGCTCTCTCACCCGATCCCACCGTGATGCTTCTACCTCAGGGGACGGCGCGCTCAGTGCTCGTTAGTGGACGAGGCTGCAGTTCAACTACAGTGACACACTTTTTACTGTGACAACTGTAACACACACACACACTTACACTGAGTCACGTCTGGAACTTCAACAGTGTCAGCACAGACTGGATCTGCATCAGACTCACCTGTCCAGACCTGTCACCAGAACATTGAATGTGTGTAATGAGTCCCTGCGCCCCCAGGTGGTCATTGTTTGTGGTTGTGACTTCAGCACAATATTACACTGAAGTGATAGGGGACCTTAAAGTTGCATTATTATTCTTATTATTATTATTATTATTTGTATTTATTTATTTTTTAGTCAGCAGCTCTGATGTGTTTTCCACCTGAAGTCCAGTCTTCAGTCAGACTTTAGCTCTTAGTGTTTGTGTAGTGGACACAGCCAAGATGCTAACATGTTAAATGTTGTGCAGAGCTGCAGAGCTGGTGATGAAGTCACTCTGTGACCCAGTCATGTTCATTTGAGGGAGTATTTATTCATGCAGCTTTAAGGTGACACGTGACTCAGGGTTTATGTTGTGTTGAGTTAGAATCTAGTGCTGAGTCATGTCAGTTATTTGCCTCAGTTAACAAGCCTGTGTTTCTCCTGTTTTCGCTGATCTGAGACCAGGAGCTCCTCAGGCCAGACCCGGTCTAAACCCTAACCCAAGTCTCAGTTTGGATCTGATGTTTAGAGGTTCAGGGCGGCATGGACTCAAGTTCAACTTAATAGCGGTATTTGAATTGAAAGCTCCTGCGTTCACATTCATACTGCAGCTTTTAAATGTGTTATTTGAATTAGATTTAGTCTTGTGGATCCGGTCTTTGCTGGGACTGGTCTGTCCTGGTCTGTCCTGGTCTCTGGGTGCCAAACACTTCATATGAATTAGTGAAATCCTTCAGTTCAGTTGAGAGTGCAATCTGTCATGACTTCATCGTCTGACCCTCTGTAGTCCACCTACACCAACCCTGAAGTCTTTACACACACACACACACTCAACACACTAATTATCCGTGGGACGGGGGGGGGGGGGGGGGGGGAATACTAAAAGAAGAATGTGAAATCACTCATACAGTGCCACGCCCACTCTGTTTTGTTTGTGACTGACGAATCACAGGATCAGAAATAATCTCGTCAGACACACGTGGCATCAGGATCCAACCACCTCGTTTTGTTTTTGTTTTTATTATACTGAGGAGGGAGGGGGTGTGTGTGGGCAGGGAGGGGCGGTCCTGCATTATTCAGAGCGGCCTACGTTTTCTCGTACTGGCAGATTTTCAGTTGTTTTTTTTTTTTTTTTTTTTTTGTACATGTAGCACAATTGAGCATTGCACTTGGGCGCCATACTTTACCTCATGTCAGAGTGTGAAAGGGAGTGAAAGGTGGAGGACAAAAAAAAAAGAAGTGTATATATGATGCCGTAATGTTAAAGAGGACTAAACTTGTGGTTCAGTCTTTGCTGCTGTTTCAATCGCTGGTATTACACAAACTTATTTAAGAAGAGAATAAGGGGCTTTGGGAGGGGGAGACAAAATGTGCCTGCGACTTATCACCTGATAAATACACTGTAAAAAAAAAAAAAAGAAAAAAAAAAAACCTTTGCAATTTGGGGCTAAAACGTGTGGACGTCACGTGCACTGACGTCCTGCCTTAAACAGCTGTTGTGAGTCAAACTTCCAGTCACTTGAATGATGAAATGATCTTGATTTGATTCTCCTCTGACTACTCTGATGTTCCCAGCCTCTTTTCTACTCCTGTCATCTGTCAGTTTGGACTTTAAGACAAACCTCCCCAGCCCTTTATTAGGACTTAAAGGAAAAATCCATTCAAACTAAATCACAGAGCATGATAAAGTGTTGTTACATTGTCACACTTTCTGTGAGCTGGGGCTGTCACTTCACTTCTTTCTTTTTTTTTTTTTTTTTTTTTTTTTTTTTAAATCTAAACAACTGTTTTGTATTTTGACAAAAAATTTAATATTCAATCTGTTATAATTCAAAATTCTCAGTGAACAAGTTGTAAATTAGACTTTTGTTCTTTTCATTCATGTAAAATACAGTAAACTTAACAGGTAATGATGCCTTCTGAAGATGCACCTGCCTTACAGTAGTGAATGTAATCATGTCTAACACATTACAAGTTTGTGTTTGGTTTTTTTTTTTGTGTAGTGACAGCCCTGATGATGTTGTTGTTGGGCTTCCAGCTATGGCTGAGGTTTGTCCACTGTTCAGATTCAGCTCCTGAGATGAGACACAGCTGGAGATGATGAGGGAGAAACAGCTGCAGGAGGAAGCCCTTTGTTCATAAGCATACTGAAATCTGATGTTTGCTTTTTGATGGTTTCACATTGTTGAACTTCTCCATCACACCACTGTACAGTCATTTGGTACAACGTGAATCACTGTGGATGTAATTAGGACTTTTTGACACTAGTTGATTTTTCATCAGTCTGAGCCATGAAGCCCTGTACAGGCAGATTCACACCTGTGTCATATTTTAAAGCCCCATATTTTCTTCTTCTCCTGTGTTTTATTTGAAGTGTTGATCCATAATTAGATATATTTGTGGTTTTAAGAACCAAAAACCATCTCAATATAGTTTTACATCTCTCAGGCTTCTCTCTGGAGCTCTAGTAATGACAGGTCAATGAGCCAATCAGAAGAGAGGAGGCTCTGAGCCTCTCTTCTGAATACAGGCTGTGTGCATTTCTCTGTGGACTGAGCGCTTTGATACTTTCACAGTATTAATATAGAATATAGAACCTAGACCTGCTTTATAATCAAACATGTGGACATCTACCTTTTTTCTTTACTGCACTCTTTCCCTGTATCACCATCTCCTGAACCAAACAAACTCACCAGATGACAGGAAGTGATCAGTTTCTGTAAATTAAGTAAAATTATCAGTACAACAATGTAAAAATACTACCTTTCAAAGTAGAAGTCCTGCATTCAAACTCATACCGCAGTAAAATGTTTGGTTTTAACAGCTGCATTAACAGTCAGATTCTTTAGTCCAGTGGTTTCCAACCCGGGGGTCGGGGCCCCTTCAGAGGGTCACGTGAGAAATCTGTGGGGTCGTCAGATGATAATTAAATTATGATGCACTTTTTTTTTTTTTTTTTACTTTTACTTTTATCTGTGGTGTTTTTGTAAAATATTGGGAACATTGAGTGAGAATGTATGTAATGGGGTCTCAAGCCAAAAAGACTGGGAGCCACTGGTCTAATCTTTAATAACACACTTCTGTTTTATGAGCTTATCACCTGTTTATTATACAAAATTTGAATCTGAAAAGTAACCGCAGCTGTCAGATAAATGTAGTGGAGAGAGAGGAGCAATAATTAGAACAATATATAACGTGTAGAAAACAGAAATACTTAAGAAAATGTACTTGGTTACTTCTCACCTCTGCAGCTGCTGTGTTTTATCCAGACCAGGACATGTCTCTTGGTGCAGGATGTCGTCTTCGCTCAGTGCAGCCCCTGGTGGCCAGAGGCTACTACACTGCACCTGAACATCTGTCGGGTTTGTGCTGACTAATGAAAGAGACGTTTGTGGGCGAGGTCTGGGAGATGGTGATGCAGGATCGGGATGATGGTCCTGAATTGGGGCTAAGACCTCTAAAACCAGGAGTTACTGAGGTTCAGATGCAGCCAATTACTGTCGATGTTTAAAGTTTGTCAACAAATCTTCTTTACATCCACCCTGATTCAGACGTCCTCATATCTGTGTGTGTTTTGGGTGGATTTTTCCTTTAAGGTGTGTTTAGAGAGTGTGAACTGTAACGCCTCTCACAGACAGCAGAGGCGGGGTGTGATAAGGATCTCTTCTGGCAGCAGATGTCAGTCTCATGAAGCCAGCATGGAGCACGGGCGGAGACTGTTCTCCGAGCAGCAGAACACCAGCAGGGCGGAGCTAAACGGAGCGAGCGATGAACTGTTTTCAGTATGAGGAATTATGGGCCATTACAACCTGCAGCAAACGTTAAAGGGACATAGAATATGGAATAGAAATTGAACTCCTCACTCATACTGTAATACCGTGCTGCAGTGGTTTGCGGTCTGCACCTTATGGATCACAAATACCTTTAATTTTTTTTTGTTTGAATTTTGTTTTCTTTTTCTTTTTTCTTTTTATAATTGTAGCCCAGTATATCTACAATAAAAGTAATGGTATGGTCATTCACTGCGGCTCCTGTGGGTTCATTAAGATGTGATGATGAATAAATGGAATCGTGTCCTAACTACTGGCCAGATGTTTGTGACACATGGAAACTCCTGTTGGTGTTGGTGATTTTTCCTCTTAAAGGGACAGTGTGAGACAAAAAAGTAAATATAAATCTCGTGTGTGAAGTACAGATCTAGGTCAGGACGTTGTTTACTCCAGCAGAGGGAGACAAATCACTGATATGTTTTTATCATTTGTTTTAATCGATACACAAAGAATTGGGGAAATTTGTGCTGGAACTATTTCTTTACAAACATCTGAGCGCAGTATCTCACACAACTCCTCTAAACTAGACTGTGAATAAAGATTTCTTCATGTTTTGTTTTAAAACATTTAAAAAAATTATTCATATTTTTTTTTTGTACAGTGTTGCAAATGATTTGGCTCACATGTAACACTATCGTGGCCCACCGGAGGAGCTGCAAGCCAGAGGTTAGGACCACCGACTCGCAGCCTCTGTGACGTCACCCACACAATTCTGAAGAGCGGTTTTGCGTCGCTATCATTCCAGTGCCTGACGCCGTCTAACTCAGAGCTAATCAGAAAATGGCCAGTGAGGTGGGGCGTGCGTGGAGCTGAGACGTAGAGGAACTGCAGTTGTTGGCCCTTCAGCGTCAAGCTTCAGTTTTCTGCTTGGTCTTAAGCAAGTCTTTGAGTTTTATAAAGGAAAAGGCTTCAAATGTGAAGACTTACTACAGGATACGTGGAGGTCCAGGTTGAAGTAGGAATTCGTGCTGTGACAGCTGGGGGGGAAAAACATTTTTGGACCACAAGTATATGGATGGGAATGACATGTAACACAGGTCCCTGTCCAGACATGGGCTAATGCTACATAGCTAATGTTAGCATTAGCAGCTGTTTACTAACCAGTCTAGAAGAAATTTGAGTTCAGCATCAAACTTCATTCCTTTACTCACCAACAGCTGTCTCCAGAGGTGGAAACAAACACCAATGTTAACGCTTGTTTTGCTTTTATTTCCTTTACTCCTTTTTCTACTACTGATGTTAGCATGCTAACCAGCTAGCTTTTGCCGGACAAAGTCTTAACAACAATCACCACCATCATCCCCACCTGCAAGAAGCCATGTTCAACAGCAGAGGAAACTTACATGTAACACTTTTAACCTGAATTATCCAAATTACCATGTGCAGAAATGAAGCATGCACACTTGAAGTGAAGTTAAATGAGTTAAATATGTAGATTAAGGTTTGTCAAAGTGTGTGTTTTATCTATGACACTTCATCTCCTCCTGAAGTACTCTCACTCCTCCAGGCGAGCACAGTGTGTCTTCATCATCTGGCCCTGAGCCTCATCAGCATCACCCACTATATTGGCTCTGTCTGAGGCGCTGCTGACCACAGCAACTTTAGCTGGCCCCAGGGACACATGCAGCAGGATCAGTTAGAGAGCAGGTTCAGGATCAACTCATTTTTCAGCGTCCTCATACTGCTGCCATTTATTATCACTATCAGTTATTTATTAATATTCATGTGTGTGGTCTGGCAGGTCCTGAAGTTGACCCTCCTGCATCACTAAACTGAGCTGGGATCCAGTCAGCAGCTGTTTGCTGATCGGATCGTACTGTTCCATGGAGTGAGGGTTTAAGGCCTCAGGGACTCAGCTCTGATGCAGTGGAAGCAGAAAACAGGTTGTCAACCTCTGAGGTACTCTACACTTACATGCTGCAAATACACACAACATGACGGAAGTGTTTCCAGGGGACACTAAAAAGTGATGAACCTGCCCCCTGTCTGACCCCCCCCCCCTTCACCTTCCCTCCCTCCCTCCCTGCCCAAATTTCTTTCACTTACTCATTTATTTATTTTTTCTTAAATGTTTCCTTTATTTTTACTCTTGGTTTTTTTGATAATTTTCCTTTTTTCTCTTTTTTATTCATTGGGCCTATATTAGTTATTACAAATTAATATTCATAATATTTGAATGTTGTATGTTTTATATAATTGATTTATTATTAGTGTTATTTTCTATACAACAGTGTTTGTGTATTCTTTACCTCAAGGCCTTCTTTGAGGACCTGGGGGATGTTCCTGCTAAAATAAATAAATACATCAAATAAAATCATATATTTCTATATGCATTGTTGTATCCAGACTGGGAGAAATGAGACACATTTGTTGCTCAATGCTTTGAACTTCAAAAGTCACAATTGGACATTGAACAACAAGTGCATCCCGTTCAGGTTCAGGTTCAGGTTCAGGTTCAGGTTCAGGTTCAGAGTATTTGCAGCTCATTTGTTTTCACACGGATGAAGATGTTTTCTGAATTTGCATGTGTTTTCTTAAGTTGCAGTGCGTTGAGCTCTCAGGGCCACCGTACTCAGCAGCATGAGTTCATGTCTCATCTCTGGACAACATCCTGAACTCAAGATTTATGGATGATAATGGACACATACACAAGTCATGGAAATCTCACTTTATACAATATGGGACCTTGAAGGATTAAAGCTAAACCGTGTGTTAAATGTATTTAAGTGAATTTACAGCCCAGCATTGATAAAGCTGTTATCTGCATCACATCCGTGTGTTTTTAATTTCAAACTGTGTCTGGATCCAACATGTCAGCGTCTCAGTGGAGCTGGATGCGGGTCAAGCTGGTGGTGAGCAGTGGAGGGTCGGGGGGGGGGGGTCTGCTGTTTGGGAATGAGCAGGCTTAATGGTGACTTATGGCCTGTGTTGATAGTGTGCAGACGGGTGCTGTGTCACATGAGCCATTTATTCTGTGCTGTGAAAACAAGAGTGAGTGGAGGGATTGGGGGGGGGCCTTCATTGTTTCCCTCTGAGAGGAGTTTAGTGCTGATGACCCCAGTTAGAACTGAAGTGTGTGTCACTCAGCACACACAGCTGGAAGCAGAACAGTGTGGCTCTGTGGCGTTCAGGGACAGTTCAACATATGGACCGAAGCCTGAATCAACGTTTCTCTTCCTCATTTCTACTTGTAAATCTGTCAGCCATCTTCTCTCCTGGACATGCGTCTCAGTTCCTGTGTGATGACCTGTTAGTATGCAGGGTCACTGATGGACCTGGTCCTCATCAGTCCTGAGCACATCCAGGTGAGTGAGTGTTCTGCAAATGAACATGACACGCTGCTGCAAACCTTCCTCCTCTTTCTGTGTCTCTCAGCTGAGTCACAGTGTCACTTAAAATTTGTGCAGAGACATGAAGCAGCTTCATCAGTAGCATAGAGAGCAGAGGGCAGGTGGAGCTGGTGGAGTACAACCAAGCAACAACCTTTCTGAAGAACCAAAACTTGCAGTTCCTCTAATGACCACTAGAGTCTGGCTCCAACAGTGAGTCGATCTCCACAGACTCCCATGTTAGGAGAAATGAGGGCGTGGCCTCTTTGAGTGACAGTTAGGTGAGTGTATGCCTGCCACAAACCAACACGCACCAAAGTCTCAGCTCCACACATGCCCCCCCCCCCCCCATTTTTGGATTATCTGGGAGTTAGGGGCGGAGTCAGAAACTGCCAGGATGGCGACGGTAGAGCAGCTCACTCTGAGCTTCAAAACTGCTCTTCTGAAACCTGTGGGTGACGTCACAGAGGCCACGTCCATCTTTATTTACTGTCTATGAGTAAAACCTGCAGGTGGAAGATGGAAACTCTCGGTTCAAGTTCCCCGAAGGTCCTGGAGGTCCTGGAGGTCCTGGAGGTCCTGGAGGTCCTGGGGGAGATGTGTCAGTAACCGGACTTATAATAGTCTGGTTTTAAGGGAAATAATCAACAATCACAAAGAAGCTTGAGATCTGAGTGTGTGTGTGTGTGTGTGTGTGTGTGTGTGTGTGTGTGTGTGTGTGTGTGTGTGTGTGTGTGTGTGTGTGTGTGTGTGTGTGTGGAGAACTGTTTATAAACATTTTTTTATTTCTCTTTCATATTTAATTGTTGTATTTCCTCATTTTTCACATGATGTTATAAAAAATATATACTATATAATAATGTGATCCTTTATGAACATTAATCCAACAATCTATTGTGTTCTGTGTTAGACTTGAACTTTTTCTTAAAAATATAATAACAGACAGTATAATGTATATTAACAGTATAATGATAAATTCAAATTCAAATTCAAATGTAATACTTTATGTGTCCATTCAAATGCAAACCACATATAACTGTAGATTGTTCTTATTTATATTTATTTATTTTTATTTCCTTTGTCTAGTTTTATTTCCTTTGTGAAGCACTTTGTAACATGTTAAGAAGAGTGGCCCTTTAAATGAAAATATAAATATTCTTGTAATTAGATAGATGTGTTTCATGTGTTTTATCTACTGAAATAAAACTCACTCACCAAGAATCCAACTCAGAAAAAAAGGCCAAAGACAAAAAACAAAAACAAGATGTCAATCTAAGTTTTTCAGAAACTTGTATTTCTTGTATTAAATGTTGTGGATCATCATGTTTGACTTTTATGCTCTCAACAACAGATGGTAAAATCTGTGAACAATAAAAAAAAAATACTGACTTGTATTTTGTATATTACATTTAAAAATCTGCTCACTTTTAGGAAAGCTCTCGGCAAGATCCAGTTCAACGAAACATTTCTGATAATTTGAAACACTGATTCAGAATCTGTCTCTTTAGAGAATTCACAGAAGTAGCTCATAGACTTTAAATCCACAGTAACAAACGTAGTTTTTCTCTTTTAGTTTGTAGTTTTTTGGAAATGTTCCTGCTCCTGAGCCCAGCAGGTTCAGGGTTGTGATGGTTTAATGTTTCAAACAAACAGTTCAGAGATGTGATTTACTGAAAACATCTACGACGTTAAAGAATATGTAGAGAGTGTGATCACGCCACAGAGAGGTAAATATTAGATCCAAGGTCTGTGGTTCAGCTCGGCTCAAATACTTTCCAGTCTCATCAGGACCGAGTCTGTGTGATATGTATTTTACTTAGATATGCTCTGATCAATGACTCCATTTTAACCATATCCTTGTCTCAGTGTGTGTGTGTGTGTGTGTGTGTGTGTGTGTGTGTGTGTGTGTGTCTGTCTGCAGTAACGTCACCTGGTGGTTTCTACTTCATGGTACCTGCCACTGTTGACCTCACAATAAGAAGTGAATGTGTTACAGCAGATCAGGACGGCAGAGGATCAGAATCACAGCTCTCAGAGAGAACAGTGAAAACATCAGTCGAGCGTTTACAGATGTTTGGTAAACATCATTAAACTCTTAGAAATTATAATACGATCACCTCCAAAGTTCACAGAACGATCTGTGTGTTTGCTGCTGTATTTATCTCTGTCACGACCAGTTTCAACTCTGATCACACACAAATTTTACTATAAAGAATAAAAACCAGAGGCTTTACTGAGTAATCATCAGGTTTCGCTGACAGACTGTGACGTTGGAAAAGCATTTTCATGTTTTCTACGGTGGCCCTGAGAGCTCAACGCGCTGCAACTTAATTAAGACTAGAATCACCACCTGGTGGTTGTTCCTGAGTTACAGCATTGAATAATAACCAGAGGTGTTTTTGCAGAAGATTATGATGTCAAAGTGAAGTTGACCTTTGACCTTTTGGATATAAAATCTCATCACTTCATTTAATCTTTTTGACATTTGTTAAATTGTGTCATAATCAGCGTATGAATTTGTGAGTTATGGCCAAATAACGTGTTTTGTGAGGTCACAGTGCCCTTGACCTTTGACCTTCAACCATCAAAATCTAATCTAAATCAAAATGTCACCACATGCAAATAGACAAAACACGAGAAAATCCCGAAAACATCCTCAGTTTGACAACACACGTGCTACTTATACTCACAACACAAACACAAATACTCACCATCCGTTTGCATTGTGTCTTCTTGAGTTGCAGCATTACGAGCTCTCAGGGCCACCGGTGTTTTCCTCACATCACAGCTTTACAAACACAGTTATACAATCCTCAGAGTCTGATCTGACACGGTGCGGTCTACAGTCTACAGACAGAGTGTCTGCTGGAGGAGGAGTCTCAGGATCTCCAGGTCAGACGTCGAGCTCATGTTTAGATTCAGTTTGTTTTAATAATCTCAGCCTGGTGTCGTAGTGACACAGAGCAGAGGAGGATGGATGATTCTGCAGCGGCGTTTCCTGATGTCAGTGATGTTATCATCAGTCCACAGCTGATTAGAGGTGAATTTCAATCTGTCACAAAGTCACAGTGAATCACAGTCGACCTCCTCGCACGATGGGAGAACACCGGGTTTCAACAGCTCGCTGATGATGAGGAGGGTTTTATTCTTTTATACGTGACGGTTCATTCTCATGAGTCTGGTTCTAGTTTCTGTGGAGGAAAAAAAAAAAAAAAATGTAATCTTGAGTGACACATTTTGGTTCAGCCCATTTGAAGTGTGGTGTGATGGCTCAGTGGACCCAGAGGTCTGGTCAGTGTTGGTTCAGCTCCTACAAACAGGAGCTATAATAACTCTCAACGTTATGTCATGCACAGGTTAAACTGCCACTAGTTTGCTCCAACACAGTTATCTGAGTGGTATTGATGACGTGAATTCACTGATTAAGTATTCATTATTATTTCCACTTAGTTTCGTTAATTAACTCGGAATCAATTGCATTTGGATTTTTTTAATTTTATAGTTTTTCTTAGCACACATTTCTTCACTGTGAAGCAACAACACACAACATTTGATTCTGAGTTCGTTTTTTTTTTTACCTTCTTTTTTTCATCTCTTTTTATTTCACAATAATCACCAATCACAAATGTCTCAACCCACAGTACAGTACAACAGAACACTGAACATCTTCACACTCCCCACCCCTTCCCTCCACCCAGCAAACAAAACAAAACACACACACACACAAAAAAAAAATTACGCATGTGTATACTTTTTTACATTTTTATCAGCTTTGATCTGTTGTGTATGTGCAATGACTGTTCTATTCTATTCTATTCTGTTCAACAGGCTTCATTGGCATAACATTTTACACAGGGCGACTGTGGCTCAGGAGATAGAGCGGCTTTATTATAATATAATAAAATAGAACACAATATTATTATTAATAGAATTAATAGAATAAATTGATAATGAAATAAATAAAAGAAAATAAAGCACTGAAATTATATACATACACACATATATACATAAGCAAATATGCACATATATAAATATACACATAAGTAATTTACATACACATAAGTAAAGTAACTATTCTATTCTGTTCTATCAAGTTATTTGTGCTTTTATTTTTTTATTATTTGTTTTATTGTACTGTCTCGTTATGAAATGATGTAATCAGTATAAGCAGAATAATAACAACAACAATGATACAATAATAATAATAATAATAATAATGATAATAATAAGCTTCATTTATATACCTTTCAAAACAGTTACAAAGTGCTTTACAAGACAATAAAATAGAGTGAGAACAACTGAAAGGCATTTAAAAACACTTTAAAGGTTTTACCTGGTGACAATGAGGTTGAGTAAAATGAGATAAAACATGTGTTTAAGAGGGATTTAAAGGAGGATAAAGAGCTCAGCAGTCTGATCTCCTCAGGGAGCTTGTTCCAAACAGCGGGGGCCTGAACCCCACAGGTCATCGTCACAGAGGAGGACTGCGACCTGCCACTGACTTCACTAAAATATCTATCCTGTAAGTAAGAATAAAACCATTTTAAAAGTGAACCACAGATGCCAACCCAGTGTGATACCCAGAAGACTGTGACCTTTGACCTCTGACAGCTTCTCTGTCACATGGCCCTGTTATCTGCTACACTCTGCAGTTAAATGAAGTGCTTGATGCTTCCTTCAACACCTCCACTGATTGGACTCATTGTATAAAGTTATCATAAAAAATATATGATTGTATTGATTATCAGTATATTACTGTAGCACAATTTATATTGTGCTACCCCCCCCCCCCCCCCCCCCCCCGGTGTCCTGTTGCCCCTGTCCCCTCACAGCTTTAAAGCTCCTGCTTTTGTCTCCAGTTCAGCTGCTGTAGTCGGCGTCCCTTCACACCTCTCAGCAGCTTTACCCTCCGTAATGAAAACCAGCACAAACCAGAAGTAAATGAGAATCAAGCTGCTGATTGACGCTCTTGAGAGTGTTAGCGAATAGGAAAATGAGTCGACGGCGCCCGCTTAGGCAGATAATCAATGCAGTGACAACTTTCCACGACGCTGCGGCCGCTGCTGTTTTGATTTGTTTGTGTCTCTGGGAGAGGACGCTCGCCACCCTCCACCCAAACAGCTCCTCCTCCGGCACTCAAATCACTCTTCCTCTTCTCCTCCGTCTGATGAGGCGCAAATACTGAAATGAGGCTTGGGCCTTGAAGGCTTGGCGAACAGCATGGGGACGGTGGGAGAGGTGCTACATAATTAAAAATATCATTTCAGCTCCTGCTCTTGCCTATTTCCATTCAGCATTACCACGTCTCCACAGGTAAATTGCTCCCTGTACTCCAGCGATGATGGTAATGAGCGGTGGTTAGGTCTGACACCACGTCTCTTTGATTTAACCTAAATGAGAAATATGCCATCAACAGGGGGGACTCAATCATAGCGACTTTAAATATGATATGAGCCCAGCTGAACAGAGGGGGTGAATCACAGGGTAAAAGTATGATATTAGTTTGGCTGATGGAAAGGGATACTCACACCATCAGAGGCGTGTGTGTGTGTGTATGTTATCACTTGAGTCATGTCAACTCTCCTGGAGAAAAAAAAAAAAAAAACCTTATTATACAGATAATAATACATCAAAAACATATCAGTTTTGGCTCCGGGCTCATTTTCGAAGACGGCGGCTGTCACTGGGTCTCACTCTCACTGTGTCTCAACTAATTGTGCGTTTCATTCGTAGGAAGAAAAAAGGAAAGAAAGATTTGATCTCCTCCCACAAGAAGTGTATTCATTTGAGGAGACATTTTATGGACTCAGATCTGAAACTCTCTGATGTCAAACCTCCATTAATCAGATATCCATCAATGATATCAAAAGAATCAAAGTTTTTCTTGCAGCAGCACTTCAGGCTTTTTGTTAAACGCCTCAAAGCACCGATGCTTTAATAGTGAGGCTTCGAATTTTAACTAAATGTCAGTTTTGGTTTAAGTTTTGGTCCGGAAAAGTATTTTCCTTAAAATGAGACCATGTGAAGTGAATTTTAAGAAGCAGTGAAACCAATTTAAAGGTCCAATATTTTATATTTCTGTGTTTTATTGGAAGTGTTGAGCCATAAGATTTATTTGTAGTTTTAAGAACAAAAAATGTCCAAGTGCTGTTTGATTATAGATCAGGTCTAGGTTCTATATTAATACTGTGAAAGTATCAAAGCCTCAGTCCACAGAGAAATGCACACAGCCTGTATTCAGAAACTGAGCCTTAAAAGCAGCCGTCAGGACTTCTGCAACTTTGTGATGTCACAACAAAACAGTCTCCATTCTCTGCTATGCTCCAAGCCCCGCCCACCTGGACCCACCATCCAGGTGGGCGGGGCTTGAAGGATTTGGTTTCTCTGAGTGTTTGCCTGAAATCTGCTATATTTATATTGGATCACTCAGAAAACAGTCAGCCAATCAGAAGAGAGGCTCAGAGCCTCCTCTCTTCCACAAATATATCTTCTTATGGATCAACAAATATTATAATTATTACAGTAATTTATTATAAATAATTGTATTTTTTTTCAAATACTAATTGTAACAAGGTTAATTTTTGGGTTGTTGAAACTGTTTTTCCATATTGTAATTTGCTGTTTTGCTTTGTTGTGAACACACAACATGTGTGTCTGTCCTGGAAGAGGTATCCCTCCTCTTTTGCCCCGCCCTCACACCCCACCTGAAGTTAGATACCCCACCCCATTCTTTCTTGTTTCCTTTGGATGAATAAAGGTTAAAAGAAGATTATAAAACTTTTGGTTGTAATGGTGTCTTGAGTTGAGGGGTTGTGTTTTGTCTGATGCTCTCCATGAAAGACAGTTTCTAGTCTCCCAAACACTCAAAAGCACATACTGCACTTTATTACATCAACCATTGTGAGCCAAAATGGCATCCTGCCTCTGCAGAGGAGCACGGCCCAGCCTGGCTGAGAGGAGCTGAGCTTAATATTTCCACTATGTTAGCCTATGATTATTAGTCATTAGTAACTCAAGACGAAAATATTAGCTTGATTGTGCACGGTACTCTGAAGGCGCAGCACGCTAGCAGCAGACATGCGTTATTAGAAGAGAAGCTAAGTCGAGTGATTGTTGTGCGCTTTGAGCGTCGGACCACAGCAATTGGTGTGTCGCTTTGAATTAGACACTGATCACTTAAAGCTGCTCTGCCTGAGTATCATGTTTACACTGCAAATCACGGAGCACCACGGGACAGACGGATTGGCAGTGACATACGGAGGATTTGATTCTGTGTGTGTGTGTGTGTGTGGGGGGGTTTGACTGCCGTTACACTGAGTTAACACAATGTCAGACTTTGAGGAAATTAGGGAATGTTTATGTGATAGAATCATGACTTGGACACAGTTGTTTAATGACTTATTCATATAATAAGTGTTTCAGATGTGTACAGACCGTGTTATTTGCATGTGAAGAAGTTTTTACAAAAGCTCTTGATAGAGAATGACAGAGTGTGGGTGGTGGGAGGGATCTGATTGCATAGTGGTCTACGACTACAGAGTTTTTGTTAGGCAAATCAACCTCTGACCAGGAAACATATTGCAAACATTTAAGGTAAGGTAAGCTACCATTTTGCCACTTTTCTCTGTATTAAAGGTCCCATATGATCTTTTTGATGTCTTTTTTCTTTTTTTCTTTTCTTTATCAAAGGTTTTATAAATGAGATTTTAAACAATAATACAGCAACAAACAACTGTTTTCAAAGTAAAGATATAGTGGCGTAATGGCGTCCTGAGCAGAGAACAAAGCCACACCTCCTCTGTGTGAGTACAATATGAGTTTCTCTGGTCTTTGTTTTGGTTGCCGGTCTGTTAACGAGTGCATGTTAGCGCATGCTCGTGTTAAACTGTTGGTCCTCCTCACGTTAATAAACACACAGGCTCTGCTTTCAGGTGAGGTGGCACAGTGCAGTACACAGCGTTCAGCTAAAAGTGACCTTCCAGAAGAAACCATGTTTTCATCTAAAAAGGCCTCCGACAAAGAAAGATGAGACCAGAGCACAGGTGGACTGGACTGAAGACTACCAGCTCAAATCCTGGTCAGCTGGTGGACCATCAACATCCATGAAGTTTTTATAGTCTTTTCCAGCTCCATCAGTCTCATTTGTGCAGATGGTCAGTGGATCAGTCCAAGGCTGAATTTCTTTCCCAGTCTGACTGTGGAGCCAGTACTGGCCTGGTTTTACTGAGAGGAGAACCCTACAAGCTGCTAAAGGGTTCAGCCTGACTCTGAACTCTTCTCCTTGTGTCAGTAACTTGACGGTTTCTAATGTTACATGTCTGTTTTCATTAGTGCCAGAGATCATTTACAGAACCTTTAATATAAGGTAAGTTACTACTTTGCCACGCTTTCTGTGTATTAAAGGTCCTATATAGTATAAAGGTAGGTATAAAGCAGGTCTAGGTTCTATATTGGTACTGTGAAAGTATCAAAGTGCTCAACCCACAGATTTGATTTTAGCTAAATGCTAGTGTCAGCATGCTAATGGCAGTGCTAACATGCTGATGTTTAGCAGGTAATATGTTTACCATATTCACCATTTCAGTGTAGCTGTCAAGGTCTCAGCCTGGAGGCTCCAGGGTTTTGGTTTTTTGGACTTTTTTGGGACTTTCTTGATGATTTAATTTTCTGTGTCTTGGGTTTCTGTTCTGGGTTTTTAGTTTTTTTGGTTTGAGTATTTCTGGTATTCCCTGTCTTGTGCTCTGTTTCCCCGTGCACTTCCTGTTTTATTTTGTATTTGTTTCCTTGTGTGTCTCAGTGTTTTGCTTCCTGTCTTGGTCCTGTGTCTGTGTGGTGATTGTCTGCCCCGCCCTAATGTGTTTCACCTGTGTTCAATCACCCTTGCCTCCCTTGTCTATATAGTCTTTGTGCTTCCCTTTGTCTGGGTCGGTTCGTCTGTTTATCTCTGGGTTTGTCATCATCTGGTCGCGTTGCCTGTTCATGTCCGGTTTGTCCTTAGTCTGTTCATGTTGCCTGTTGTCCTCCACTGTGCTTCTGGTGTTTTTGCCTGCTGTTCTTTGTGGTTCCCTGCGCTTGTTTTTTAAGTTATTTTGTTTAATAAACCTGTCTGCACCGTCTCCCAAGTGTTGGCTGCATTTTGGGTCCTACTTACCACAAACCTTGACAGTAGCATGTTAGCATGCAAACATTAGCAAATTAGCACAAAATACAAAGTACAGCTGAGGCTGACGGGCAGATGTCATTAGTTGGATTAGTTGCTGCATTTTTTGGTATAAATCAAAGTTTTGGACACATCAAAAGTTTGACTTGATGTTGGCACTAGATGAAAAATTGGAGGGTCAACAAAGTTATTTAGTTCATCCTGAGAAGATTGTTAATGTCTGAAACAAATTTAATGGTAATCCATCCAATAGTTGTTGTGTTCTGGAAATTTTTTGACCTGGTGATGGCAACGCTACAGTACGCAGCTAGCGTATTTAAAAATCAAATGCGGCCAAAGTCAAAACCTCCGGATTAAAGCTGCCAATGTTTTAACCTTGTTAGCAACACAACACCAAGTGACCATTCTGTCACTGAGCTAGCAGCTACAAGACAAGTTGTTACTAGAGCTCCAGAGAGAAGCCTGAGAAAGGAGAGGTAAAACTAGATTTAAATGGTTTTGAACACAAGAGAAGAGGAAAATATGGGACCTTTCGTATATACTATGAATATATAGCTGTGGGTCGCCACCCTCTTTGGTCTGCATATGAATTTGTATCTCATGTTCACAAAAGACTGAATGAAAAAAAAACCCAGTGCAATTTCTTCTACTAGAGTCTGTCCCCAATCACCTTTCAAACAGCACACACATGACATAAAACAAAAGTGACTTAAACTAACTTCTTCAACGTTCAGGTTATTGAAAGCCCTGGGTTACAGGTGGTACAGAATATTATGAAATTTAAAGTGAATATCCATTGGCCCCATTCATATAAATTATAGTGACCCCATGAGGCCAAAATCTCATTTCATAAAAGAAATACCAGAAAATAACCTGTGCAGGTGCATCCATGCATGTGTGACTATTTTTCTTGTCACTATTTCTTTTCTTTCTATCTATCATAAACAGGAAGTGACATAGAAGACATAACAGACAGACAGTTGACATGACAAAGTGCATATAAAATAAGATTTCGGTGTGTAGATTGAATTATGCTGGGTACTGTTATTCTAATGGGAGTCCATCATATACAAGAACAATAATAATAATAATAATGATAATATAATATAGCAATAATATCTAAATTATAATAATATATAATAATAATAATATGTACTGATATATAACGATAATTATGATAATAATAATTATAAGAATTATGATTATTATTAAATTCATGTATTAAATACTCACTATTTTCACTATTTCTAATATTGCTGTGGCTCTGGCACAGTGACTACAAAGCACTGGTGGACTGTTTCTCCCACAGTCAGTGACCTGTCTGAGCTGCTGAACTAATTGTTATATTAGGGCTGACAAGGAGCTAACACAGGCGCTTTAAAGTTGTGACGACCTCTTGGAACCCACTCCCATTCATACATTTTCTACCAGGCAGAACCGTGATGTTGACAGATGATGAGTGGAAAAAATGAAACTGTGGACATCTTTCCTTGGCTAGAAGAGCTCCTTCTACACGTTGGCTGAGCACACATCGCTTCAAGTGTGAGCGAGTCATGAAAAAGGGATGATATAGAAAATAAAAAGTGAAGGTAAACCCATGGAATCTGGCCTGTGGTGGCTGCAGGCTGACGAGGATGAGATGGAGTTATCAGTCCAGATGTTTCTGCTGAGCGTCACAGTGACATTGATACGGGCAGAGATAAGCCGCAGCATCTCCTCGTACAGAGAAACCGCAGCAGTCTGCGTCGAGCTGTTGTGATTGGTAATACGCTACAGCTGTGACCATGAAATCAGGACTTAGCGTAATTAGCCACTTTGAAGCGGACATTTAATACCAAAATTTTCAACAAAATACCAGGGGTTCTGGTGCTACTTGATGATAATCTGATATCCAAGCCTCTCGTCTCATGTATTTTCCTTCTTAACAACCGTGCCATTCTGGGGCAGGGAGATGGGACGTGGGCTCCATTTGCGCCGTCTGTTCGCGAGCCAGACAGAAATGCCGCGGTGCAATACCCTCAATTCCTATTTGTAGGACTCAGCCCAAAGTGACACATGCACTTTCTGAAAGAAAAATAAGGAGCGTAAGTATAACATTACAGTGTTATTGGGACGGCTTCTTTCCCCTGCTGTAAATACCTCTGTATTGGCCCCATGCAGCTTCAGCATTGAGTTGATTTGCGGTGGTGTATTTAGTGTGAGGCCTTTGACAGGCGTGCAGGTTCTGTCAGTGCTCAGTGCGCTAACATCTTTTACCTTACCTTTGTATGTTTCTAAACCAAACTTAACTTCCTGCTTCACCTTTGACCTTGTATACAGGAGACCGGGGATGGTTGCAACGCTTTTTGCACATCGCTCAGTCATTCAGAGACCAACTAAACTTATATATATTACACTGATATCTGTCTGCTAATTATCCATTCCATTTGAAGATGATTACAAATGACAGATAGAAAATACTTCAAATATTTAATTGAATGAAGGAATTCAGATGTTGCAAAGGGGTCGGTATTATTTATTTATTTGATAATATTTGTAAAAGAACAGTTATTGAGTTTTGTTTTGTGGAGAACATAGAACCGACCTTCAGTCGAAATAGGCACAATTTATTTATTTCAATGCTTATGGCGAACAGAACAGGCAAATATATTTTATAATCATAAGAGGCTACAAAATAATTCCCAAAATAACTTATTTGTATTTGTATTTGTATTATAAGTTAAAATGAGCAATTATTGTTGCATCTGTCGTTCTACGGGATGAAATTAGCTGCATATTTTGTCTAATTTGTACTTGTGTTGAAAAATGTTGCAACACACTGTTGTGTGGTCTGTTGTGATGTGGCTGCTTAGCTTGAGGACAGTTACAATGACTTGTTGCAACTGTCTCCACTGTGTCAGCCATGACAGAACAACGTGTACTAGACACACTGACACATGCTAACCATGTGACTTAGAAGTTTCTAACTGAGCATGTGCAGTATGAGTGTTATCACTCTAGCATGTTTCTGATTGGAGGAATAACACTTGTTGCAACTGTCCCCAGTCTCCCCTGCTTGCTGAAGAACTGCGAACTTACCTTATGATTAAAGGTTATTTAGTGACATCACAGGTGCCTTCATCTTTGCTTTTACCTTGAAATAAAGCCGTTGTTGAATTGGTTATAATAACCTGTAATAACCTGACAATTACTCTGGTGATTACAACTAACAGAGGTGAAATCAAAGTTATAATAAACCTGAAGTTCTCCTTTAACAATGGCTCAAATGAGTATGTGTGTTGCTGCAGAGTCTGCACTACAGAGCTTCTGTTTTAGTATGTTTCAGCTCATTGTTTTGATTTTCAAACCCACCAATGGAGCTGTCACCAACCTTCTTTCCAGCAGCTGTTTTCAGTGAAAGTGATCACACCACCACACCACACCTCCTGTACACCACCTGTACGCTACCTGTACACCACCTGTACGCTACCTGTACACCACCTTTGCACTACCTGTACACAACCAGTAAACCACCTGTAAACCACCTGCCAACACTCCCATTTTTCCCATATTTCTCCCGGCCTGTTTTGTAGGTTCCTGTAATTTGCACGGCCCTCAACCTTTATTATAAATAATCGTCATATCCATATCCATAAGTGTATGTGTATGTATGTATATATTCGTATATATATATATATATGTGTGTGTGTGTGTGTGTGTGTGTGCATGCATTGCATATATGACATATACACATATTTGTTAACGTATATATTTAATTTATATATACAAGTTTATTAAAGTAACATACATGTAAAAATTCTGTATGTTTGTGTTTATATAGGTTTTTCTTTTTCATTTCTCATTCATTTTAAACGTCTATCTTCCCATTCTGGCATAGCGGTCTCAGACTTTTGCACCCTAGTGTAAATTATATCAACATATACTGACAGGAATTTTGGGATGGATATATATTTATTTAACATATGTCTACAATATAATGCATATACATTAACATTTATATTTGTATGGGCCAGGCATACATGTGAATATATGAAATTGTTAATAATAGGTTTCAAATATGATTTCATGTTTTATGTTTATATGCTTTTATTTTATATGTACTTATATTTCATATGTGGAAATTCAATATATGTACATATATAACATTTGTTTATAACGTTCCAAGAATTCCTACTGTGAGCTGATAAATGTATCCAGGTAAAGACTCGGTCTGACATACGACATGTTAACCACACATCATTCCTATGACCCCAATATCCAAAAAAATTATGTTGTTTAAATTTTTTGTATAAAAGAGCAAATCTTAAAAAAAAGAAATTTTCGACATTTTATGGACTAAATTTTTTTTCCTCATTCGCAACATCATTTTTCAGAAACAGACGGCCTCGTTCAGCCTCCCTGCATATTTGCACTTCTCTCTTTTTGGAGGCTATCAGGCTGAATTGTTTCAGACAAAGTAATCCCTCTAAACTCGCAACTGCTTGTTTGCGCAATATCCCTAAACTGCATCAAAGCTAATTTGGCTGACGGTAACCCTCCACCAGCGATGTAAGCTGAGACCCCGAGGACTGATGATGAGGCATAAAAGGACCAAATCAAGGCTCCACTTTGGGCTGAATTGGCTCGGGCCTCTCAGCTTTCGCCCTCAGCTGTTTAATACCTTCCCAGAGCGGCCGGGGCAAAAGCTGCAGCACGGGGGGGAGGCCCTTAATGAAGTGCTTTCAGATGGAAAGGCTTTTCAGGCCTCGCACTGCTCCTACACCCCCCCCCCCCCCCCCCCCCCCCCACCCCCTCCAAAACTCCGCTCCTCCAAGTCTAGAATAAGAGAATTAGCTAAGCCTTGTCCAGGCCCTCACCCTCACCACCCCATCCTAAACACCAAACTTACAGGCCCCCAAACCACCCTTCTCAAATCCCCCATCCCATGAATTTTTCCCCTCCAGTGTTGTCCATGTTTAATGAAGCTGTGATATATTTATGGCCAGCCAAATCCCGCTCTAATCCCACCCCTGATAATAACAGCTCAGTAACTGTTTTCCTTAAACATGCTTCATGAGCACTGGCTGGAGACCCACGGGCCCCGGCTCTGTGGATATTACTCAGTAACCTAATTTGCACTTGCTGTATGTAATGCACACCGATGTGCAGAGGGAGGGGAGGTAGCTGCACAGGTCAGTGGCAGGCTTCTGCATTATTGAGGGGGGGGTCTGAAAAAAAAAAAAAAGGCGGGGGGGTGGGTGGGTGTCCTGTTTGCGTCACGAAATGGGCACCTCGAGGAGGTTGAGGGGGCAAAGGCAACAGCAGGGCCACCTCGGCGAGTAACGAGGTGTTGCTGGACCTGTTTTTTAGAGTCGAATTACATCAGAGCTCATGAGAGCCATTGTAAACACGAATAAACCGCGCCGGTCTCCAAAACGGTATTTGAGAGAAAACAATAATACGCCTGTACAAAAATGACGTAAAGGCATTAATACTGTGTTTTGAAAAACATTCAAAGATTTCTGTTGGCAGAGATAGAGGTGATTTAACTTTTTATTCTCCACTATAAACAAAAATGTAATGGACATAAATATGCTGCTGCTCAGCCAGCGCTCACACTGCTGATACGATGCAGAGGAGACGAGGACCTTAGAGGAAGAAGTCTTAGACAAAGTAGAATTAAAGTGGTGTCATATAATCTGTACACTCACTCATTACAGTGTCCAACATCGTTCAGACCCACAGAACATTATTTCAATTCTCGTCCAGATCCGAAGGGTTGAGAAAAAGTGCATAAATGTTGCACAGACTTCTGGAACATCTCAGTTTGATAGAAGTGGAAGTCGTGAACGACGGTTTGGCCTTGAACGCTCTGCACTGTAGCAGATCTTTCACAATAAAACCTTAAAATTTAAGGGAAAATTTCAGCTTCAGGAGGTATGGCCAAGGAACAATAATGTTAACACGCATTATCCAGATTCCACATAAAGCATCATCTATAATTCAATCATAGAACCATAGTTACATTCATACATACGCTCAGTTCAATAAAAAGGATCAGGCTGAATGTTTTTTAAAACTGTAATTCAAAGTAAAAGCCTGAATAAGGTAAAAGTGATTTAAAGGTCCATATCGTATAAAAGTAGACGTCCGTGTGTAGTGTGATTATAGATCAGGTCTAGCTTCTATATTAATACTGTGAAAGTATCAAAGCCTCAGTCCACAGAGAAATGCACAAAGCCTGTATTCAGAAACTGAGCCTTAAAACTAGCCGTCAGGACTTCTGGAACTTTGTGATGTCACAACAAAGCAGTCACCGCCCTCAGCCATGCCCCAAGCCCCGCCCACATGGACTCACCATCCAGCCTTGCAGGATTTGGTTTTTCTGAGTGTTTACCTGAAATCTGCTATAATTTTATTGGGTCACTCTGAAAACAGACAGCCAATCAGAGGAGAGGCTCAGAGCCTTCTCTCTGCTGATTGGCTCACCGACCTGTTGTTACTAAAGCTCCATTACAGTATTACAGCAGCAAAGTGAACAGTCCAAAGAAACAAAAACTGCAAAATGACAATATCAAATACTTAAAAAAGATAAATAATATAATATGTACAATAAATATTACAAAAAACAAAAAATAGCAGCAGATAAGTGATGTTGAGTTAAATTACTGCACATGATGAGTTGTCAGTTGTGTGTCATGTGTGTTTCCACTTAAACACCAAATTACAGATTTTAAACCACAACATTTTACTCACAAGCTCAGTTGTAGCCATGTGAGTCACAGGTATTTATTTTCTTGATTTCTATCACAGCAGTGCAGCTGAATGAGAGCAGGTTTACAGTGTAATGACTGACAATAACGTGCACATTCACCTTCACTTTCACTTCCGCATCATCCTTTTCTTGTTAGACTTAAACAGATTTTGGGCAGATGTGAGGAGCAGGTCTGATGATGATGATGATGATGATGATGATGATGATAATGATGGGGGGGGGGGGGGGGTTCAGAGCTCTTTGATTCTGCGAAGGTGAAATTTTTCACACCTGAGCTTGTCAGTGGAGGGAGAGAAAGAGAGAGAGCGGCTGGGGGGGGCGAGAGAGCTCGGGCTTCCACGCGACGTCAGCGCCGGTAGTCCGGACGCCTGAGAAATCCCAGAGTCCCTCTCTGTGGACTGTTGGTGCCATTTCAGGCATGCTGTTTATTTTCACCGTTTCACACAAGAATTTTAATTTATTTCATCGTCCTTTCATTTTTCTCAGCGACGCTGACCGTTGTTTAAGGATACCTCGCCCCACCCCCACCCCCACCCCAAGGCCCCCCACCACCCCTTCCATCTGGCAATTACTGTGTCAGGAAGAGTGAGCTTAAACATCTGCAGCCACTGAGGGAGATTTAACTGCATCCTGTAAACTTGTCCATATGAAGCAGCGTTGTGTGTGGAGCTGTGTGCAAACCTCTCATCTCTGTCATCACGTCACGAGTGATGTCTCCTGATGCTGATTTAACCTGCTGATAAATAAAGACAAGAAAATGGTTTTGTTGCTCTCGACAATAAAAACTCCTCCGACCTCCGAGTAAGGCAGTTTGGCTTTTCTCTGCAGAGCGACGCCTCTGGTGCGGCCCTTTTATTCGCCACACCGCGGCTGGAGACTGAGTGTGGATTAGCATTCTTAGCTGAGAAATACCTCCCTATTACCCTTTTACACTGTGACAATTTCTGGGGCAATGCCTTTGGAGTATTTCTTTGTTTGAGCTCTGTGCCTCTCTCTATGAGAGCGACTCAGCCAAACACACATGGGGAGTGTCAGCTGTAATTAGCTTTGACAGGGGCATTTAGTGGTTGTAATTCAAATCTAATTCAGAACATCTTAACCCTGAAGTCTGTCAAGACGCTTGAAATGCACTGGAACGCGCATGGTCCCAATCAGGTCTGCGTTTGTGTGGCAGCACGCTGATGTGTCAACAAGGCCGGTTAGGAAAACAGGCACAGAAAACTCATTTACAGTACGGAGCAGCAGAATACGCGCTGTCTGAAATCCTTCCCCACAGAGGAAAAAAAAAGGAACATAAATGCTGATAAATCTGCTTCAGATTTCCTGCCTCTTTCAGCTTCGTACTTTGCGCCACCTCTTGAACTCACCTACAACGCAACAAAACATCTTCAGTCCTCAGAAGAGGATGAGGAACGGCGGGAACACTGCCGACCTTCAGCCGAGGAGAGTCCTGGACCCTTGAACAGCGAGGAGCTTTGTAATCCCCTTGAACTACACACACAGCACTTAGCCTGCTGCTACGAAAACTACCGCTGTAAAGTCAAGGTTTGAATTAGCTAAATAATCTAATGCTGTTTCAGATCCTGTGATCCTCGGCTCCTGTAGTTTTTACTGTGAACGCTAACCTGGAAACAGAAAATCTCTTTTCGGCTTTAAAGTCGGCCACTGCGAGGTCAAGTGAAGTGCACCGTCCATTTTAACTCTGAGACTCTGACATTATCTAACAGCGGTTAGTCTTGGTTGAGGTTGAATGAACTAAGAAGAAAACTGAATGAGATTTGTACGGAAGTTACGAGACGCCACGGTTAATAAAATTTCATTACATTTTTATTGATGGAAATCTGAGTCATAAAATCAAAAATACATTTTAATCATAAAAAGAGAGAGATTTTAAATGAACATTTGCTCATTTAACCTCAGCCTTGTGTGAAAACTATTTCCTAAAACCTGAGGGTTTTCTGAAAAACTTGACATTCAATAAAACCTTTATTTCTCCGCCTCTGAATCGGATAAAAACATAAACTAAAAAACATTTGAGAGCTTAAACCTTTGACTGTCATTTTAAATCATTGTAAAAACAAGCACATTTGTCAACATTTCAGCTCAACTTTTTTCCATTTAGATTTTATTTGATGACTTGACTGGGTAAAGCCAATGATTCGCAATAGAAGCCAAAGGTTTAATGTCTCAGATCCTTTGTATTTCATGTCTCTATCTGCTTCAGACGCTGAGAAATACAGGTTTTAGTGACACCGCTGCATCAAGTGAATCTTTACCTCTAGCTAGCGGTGACCCGGAGCCTTGACTAGCTGATTAGCAACTTAGCAGGTTGGACTCAGTGTCCTCTAAGTTGTTGTCTTTGTTGTTTTCATCCAGGTGACTGTGACTGAACTCTGCTTCAATGACGCTCCCCTCACTGTCCGAACCACAACTTTAGCAGCTAAAACCAACAGAAAAACTAACAGAATACATTTCATATATAATGGATTTCACCTTCCTGACATGAATTTCATGTGAATTTTCATGTTAATGGATGAAAAGCGCTGTGGTAAAAGCATCATTTAATTATTATCTCTTCTGCACAAAGAGGAACAAATAAAAAAAAAGTATGAAAAACTGTGGATGGGCTGAGCTTATGTTAAATTATGTGATCTTAAAACAATAATAATCACACTGACAGTCTCCCAGTCTCACTCCTGCCAACTGTGTGGAATTAAAAAAGATTCCCAACTTTGCATCAGGTTCAGTCAAACATAAATGAACAAACAATAATGAACAAAGAAGCTGATAAAAAAAACCTTCAGCAGAGTCACTGGGACGACTGGGGCGAGCGTCCAGGTTTCAACCACTACATGTTGTAAAATCCACCATTGATGGACCACTCACATCTAATTAAGCCAGTTTTTACCTAAGAGAGAGCCATGTTTGAAAGACAACAACAAGTAGATGAAAGCAAGCTGCGGCCCATATCTTATACCTGAAGGTTTTTACATATTAAATATTTTACATATTTAGTTTTATTCAGCTCAACATCCAGAGGGACTGATTTAAATCTCATATTTTTAGATGTTAAATAAATAAATAGGAGGGTGGGGTGTCCTGGTGGTTTAAGTTTAAGACGCTGACCTGGTTCGGGTCCAGACGGAGATCCCTCCTCACTTTTTCCCCACAATACACAATTTGTCACGGCTCAGAATTGGAGGGGCTCAAATGCTCGACTCAGAGACCCGGCTAAAAAGTTCAAAACAGTTCAGCTTTATTCGGAGGATAAACAGGAGGCAGAGTCAGGGAGAGGCGGTGCTCGGCAACAGGCGGGAAGTCAAGAGAGAATCAGGTACGTGAGACTGGAAAGCTCCGACTGGGACGGCACAATAGACGATCCGGCGGCGTGAAGGTGGAAATGGACCAGTGTCTACAGCATATACCAGGACGTCATTCGAGAATGAGGAACAGGTGAGTAGCTTGAGGGGAGGAGTCAGGTCAGGTGGCTGGAGTCATAGTCCTTTCACACATGCACTGCCAAGGCCAAATAATGCTCAGAGCACTTTTTATTTTAATGATAACGACTCAACATTCAGGACTGAACTGAAAGTTTAGGCCTTAACACGAGAAAAAAAACATTGAAAGAAGTTTTTAAACATTTTTAAGGTTTTTAAAGGTAAAACCTTTAAAAACAGTATTTATATACATATATATTGTTTCATGATTACATTTTTCACTTTTTTGCTAATTATTTGTCGGCTCACTTGTAAAACCGTCACCCTCACCACAGGTTGGGAACCACTGATCTCGACATAACCCATTCGATTGCTAACAGATAATCAGGCTGAGGCTGTCCTGTAAAAAATGAGCCCACTGGTCGTCTGTGCAGCAGGTGACCCATAGTTTGGTTTTGTTGCTAGGCGACATCTAGTGGTCGCAGTAATGATGACAGGAGCAAAGGGGAAAGTGTTGGTGATGTGGTATAAAGAGAGACAAAGTCCACGTCAGGAGGAGGTTGTGGTGGATGGATGAATGTGACACAGGAGAGCGCTGTTCCATTCCCATGTGAAACCAGCTGTTTATGTTGTTTCTATTATCCATGACCATTTGACAAAGTTAACCACTTGTTGTTATTGTAACCGTGACAACAAAGATCATCTAGTTTTGAGGAAGTATTTATTTTAACCCAAATTTTTTTCCAAATCTTTTTTCCCTTATTTATTTCGAATTTACACATTTATTTTTGTCAATTTTCATTTAGTGCAATTATTGAATTATTTATTTATTTAGTTAGTTTTTATTATCCTTGTACCTTTATATCACCTGTTTTATACCTGCATTAATATAATTTCATAATCCTTTAGTTACTATGACGATGAGCACAGGTCCAACAGTTTACTGTTTGTTTCACTTTCTTTGGCTCAATAAAACATATGTGAAAACAAATCACGATCTTTTCCCAAACCTAACCGAGCCATGACCTTTATTATAGTAACCATGGTGATGCAGGTAGGTAAACTGCTCTTGGTACAGTCTGTAACCATGACAACCGAGGTCCGGTGCTTCCTGCCACCTTAGGGTCGCTACTTCAGGAAACACTCCTATGGGTCGTATCAGAGGGTGGACGGTCGTCCGGTTTGGAGGACTGGTTGAAGACATGGATTCAGACCTTCACACTGGCTCGACCACAGACCACCTCTCGCCTAAACCAGCATCTCCAGTGGTCTGACATGGGTGACCCATGCTTGTCTGGCCCTGGTTCTCCTTGGCAAAAAAAAAAAAAAGTCTAATATCCAAAATTACACCAAGTTTATTAGAACAAATCCAAATGATCAACATTTTCCTTAAGTCTTCCTGACATTCTGTAACACCCGTAACTCTGCCCGTCATCACATATGTGATTCCTAGTGCAGAGCACATGCCCTTCAAAATGTCTGTCCTGTTTAATTACATCCCGCTCCGCGCCTGCTGCCAATCCCGTCCCTCAGTCAGCGGAGACAAATCCTCTGCCAGACGACTACTTGTAATTTTCTTTACAGTGAAAACAGTAAGCAGAGATTCAAAGAGCCGGGAAAAGCCAGCTGTCAGGCAGCATGCATTTAAGCCGGCATATTTGCATTTCTCCCATAATATAACACTTCTGTTAAGTGACACATGATTGATGATGGGGAGCGAGGTGGCTTTTCTAACCCCTGTAAGTGCTCTAAAAACAAATTAAAGCTTTCATCATTGTAACATGTCTATTACAAGATGTGGTAATAGCCCCTCGTTGTATCAAATTATTTGTGTGTCTAAATAATTTTGAAAAATTAAACTATTAATCATCCCGGAGAGCGTCTGACAAAAGATCACGGTGAGCTCCCAACGGAACGAGCTGGGCCCTTTCACAATACACTTAGAGGTGTTTATGGCTTACTTTGTGAAATGGCTGTAATTGCTTAATTGCTCATCTGTTGGTGGCTCTGGTGTTTTCGGAGTAAAAGTTACCGTCTGACTCGAGTTTCAGTGGAATTATCCAAAGTAAAACCAAATGTTCGCTTTGAGGTTTTTTTTTTTTTGCTGCTAATTTGAAAATGTGAACGTGTTTGTAGGATTTTTTTTTTTTTTTCCCCCTGCTCATGCTCGTCAAATAAATCCTCAAACCGAACGGAACAATGCATCAAAGGAAAAGTAAAGAAATTCACAATTAAATTTCCTGCGCCTCGTTTAGTAACTCGCAAGATCGATTTCCCGAACATGATTTATCCCGGCAACAGTGTGTTGTGGTACAGTAGGTCTGAAGAAGAAGAAGAGGGGGGGGGGCAAAAAAAAAAAAGGAGAGAAAGTTCACACATGGTGGTAAGTGGAGGTGTCAGCTCTTCATGCTCCGCGGGCAGAGCGATCGGCGGCCGCCCCGTCCCACACTCTTTGTTATTAAGCAGGTCCAAGCAAAACACAAAGGGATCCTGTGTTTTTTATATGAGTAATGCATTAACCTGCTGAGGGAAAAGTTCATGTTAAACGTATGGGCTCGGACAGCACAAGATTTATGGCGATGGCTACAGAAATTATGCTTTTCTTCCCCCCAAAGGCACTTTAATTGTGTAATTATTGCCAGCTGCTTTTCATTTGCGGTCGCCGTTAATTAGAGTCCGGGGTCCGCAGTTCAAGTGCTGGGTCTCTCTCCCTCTCTCTCCCTCTCCTTCTCTCTCTCTCTCTGATAAGTCCACTTGTCCCGGGGCTGGGGCCGGGGCGGCGGCCTGAGATGATTAGCCAAATCCTCAGAAAAACTCATTTGTTATTCAAGCTTTACCCGGCAGCCTCCCGCCGGGCGGAGGAACAACCCCGGAGCCCAATTTCCTCCACATCCTCCGCTGCTTATCCCTCCAACTCATCAGCAACAATTGTCCTCAAATAAGAAGCAGCGATATCTTGTGTTTGCTTTCCTCATTAGGCCCCCCAAATGCAAGGAAAACATATCAGAGGTGGGGGGGGGGCAAGGAGGGGGGCACCTGATAATCTGAATTAATCTCCTCCATCACGTTTTACAGTGGGTTCCTACGAGCGAACAGCAGGGGGTGCAGAGGTGGAGGTGGAAGGAGGCTGAGGCCTGGACATCTGACATATTTGCCCCCCCCCCCCCCCCCTCCACCCCCACGCATTAATCACCGGATTGATATTCAAGTCAAACTCGTCTGAGGCCACAAATGAAGTGTGAGCCTCGAGGTCTGACCGTCGTCCTGCTGCCACTTTGTTTCTCTCTCTCTCTGTTACATCCAGGATTTCAGTTAAAGCCCCAGGATCAGGTCTTTGTTCAGGCTCCGGTCTCCAGCTCTGCAGTGACACAGAATCAGGGGCCGAGACAGTTTTCCCTTCGGTAGCAGCTTCAAATATGAAGGTGCATATTTTTTAAATATATATGGAAATAAATCCATTTTAAATCATTCACAACCAGCGGAACTGTCAGATACACTAGCATAAATTAAAATGATGGGTTTTATTTTTATTTTCATTTTTCCTTCAGGTGGAGTTCATGAAGAAAGATGACATGGGCAAAAAGTAGTGATGAGATTCTTAATTGTAATTTTGTATCTGATTGGAAATGATGTTATTGATTCTATTGTAATTATTTGAACAGAGGGCAGGTAATAATGACATCATGTTTTACTTTGTTAAACTAAATTTTGTGATGACGGAATGAATAAATAATGGAAATAGATGTTTCTCTGCATGTATAAAAAAAACAGTTTAATTAGTTTTTTCTGCTATAAAAGCCTGTAAAACCTGGATAATCAGGAAACAGATGATGCATGTGGCAAATGGAAGAAATGAAATCATATTTAAAAGGAGGTTTACAGTCAATGAGTATCACAGTGTGAAGTTTTAATTCATCTCCCAGTGTGACGTGAGATCACATTTTCAGGGTAAGAACTGGAACAGAAACTTGAATTTGAGGTGTGTAGCAACACGAGGAGATTTCACAGTTAAAACATATACACTTTGGTTAATTCCATTCATTTTTGAATCTGATTGCACTCAGAGCATTTATTAATCTTATTACACCAGATCTGTTTTAAAAACTAGCTAAAATAAACAAATGGATATATAAATAAAGGTTTGCTGGCAGCGAGGAGACAAAGAGACAGTGTGTTTAGCCCTGATGCATGAAGCAGGAAATGCATGAACGCTCTATTTGTCGAAAAGCAAATACGACAGAAAAATCAAAAAAGTACAAATGCAAATAATAAAAAAATGTGGAGAATGTTTTGGGGGAGCGGCTGAGACAAAACAAATGAGTTAACAATTTATCTGATATCTTAAAATATCACATTTCTGTCCAGTGTCTGACCTCCAGTCTGTGTGTAAACACACACTCTCACAGGATGCTTGATTACTGTTCACACGCTGGCAGCAGAGTGAGGCGGGCGGTGATTTGAGCTCGTTAAGAAACATATAAATTATGAGGTGTGTTCAGCACCCGACTGTCTCAAATCTGAATAATCACATCTGCAAAAAAATAAACAACTTTGATAAAAAAAAAAAAAGAGAAATAGCCAACGTTAATGAAGGAAAACAGACGAGGCCACAGACTTTTCCTCTTTGTGTGTAAACGGTGCCGACTGAAAACAAAATGGCTGGCGCCGGGGGGCTAAGTGCTGGCATCTCGCCGCTCTCTCTCTCTCTCCGCTCTGGGCCTCCCGGACAAATGGCGAAGCACCTGACAGCGAGCGAGGAGCGGCATCCCGCCGGCCCCCTCGGTGTCACACGTGAATACGAATGCTTTCATGAGCCATTTGCTGCACAAAAAGGAAAAGTCAAGAATGAAAAAAAAAAAAAAAAAAAAAAAACATATCTGGAGACACGCACAGGCTTCCCAGCATGCTTTGGGTCTATGTATGTGTGTTTGGTGATTGTGTGTGGAGGAGTTGACAGGTCTGACAGGGGCTTGATATTTTACTCATGGAAATGATGCCCTCACCCAGCCATCAGTGTCACACTCTCCCTGGGTGTCCATCACAGGCTTTGGAGGACGAAGGAAAAGAAAAAAAAACCAAAAAGGGGGAAGAAGCATGTTGTAAAAAGGATGTTTTTAATGTTTGGAGTGCCCGGCCGATTGGCCTGTCAGCAGGGGGAAGTGGCGGGAAGTGACACACATGTGATTACCTATGCATTAGGGGAGATGATAAGGGCCTTACAGCTCAGGGAAAGCTTCAAAAGAGCCGTGAAACATTAAGGCAACCTAGCATCGAATGCATTATAGTATAGGCCTGTTTATCTGAAGCTTATGTATTCCAGCTTTCATAATGCTGGATGAGATGTCTATGGTTCGCAGTTGTTGAATAATGCACCAACACAAGAGGTGAATTGTGAGGCTTTCTGCTCAGTCTGCTCTCTCTCTCTCTCTCTCTTTCTCTCTCTCCTCCACAGTCTGCAAAATGTTTGTTGTGGTTGTTGCAGCTAAAAAGAACATTTAGAAAAAATCAGCAGCTTTGTTGCTGTTGTTGCCCAGAGGATGGAAGCTTTTATTTATTTGTTCATGATAAACCATCAGGATTTGGTAGAAAATTCTGTTTTACACATTAACGCTAAATGTGGAAGCAAGGTTCATAAGTTTCATTCCTCTGCTCACAAACCACACACACCGTCGCTCTGGGACGGGTTTACTCAGTTTCTCTGCTCCTCTCCTGTGGAACAACGCACAGCTTCCTGAACACCTGAGCTCCGATGAAACTGTCAGCTCATTCACACCTGGAGCCGGTTTCACAAAGATACCTCAGAGCGTTGGTCACGTCTTAGTTTGATGCAGTCAGGCTGTTTCACAAAATGAAGACTAATTAATTATCAGCCAAGAAAATTAGACTCCTCAGGGTTAAGACCAATATTACCGTGGTAACAATCAATGACACCTGAGCTAACAGGAAACCATGGGTCATAATTTGTTTTCTGCTAACATTTTTATGGAGAGAGCAAAGAGAAAGGCAGCCATTTTTTAAAATTGTTTCACGCTGAATTTCCAAATTAAACGTCCTTGTAACTGTTGAATTCTTCCTAAAGACATTTTCTGCTGGGGTAAACAGAGCGGAGAGGTTGGATGCAGTTCCTCAGTCTGCCATTTTTTTTAATTTTGAAAAAAGTCATAATTTACCCAGAATTCATTGTACCACAGTCCGATTTAAGATAGACAAAAACTGCTTTGTGCGACAGATGAATTCAGACGTCTGTCTGAAGTCTGGCTGTTTGTTCTATCTAAGACACAGTCACAGTCTGTCTTTGTGAAACCAGCTTCAGAGCTTAAACATCAGCTTGCTGCATCTCATCAGGAGAGTAAATATGTAACATCTTTTTAATCTGGCGAATTTGCTTGTTTTTAATGTATTTTATCACTGCTGCAGTTTCTTACCTGATTTTGTGCGACCTTGATGATGATAACGTATTTATATATTTTTATTCATTAAACATTGTTCTTCATGGGTCTTGCACATGGGTGTGTAAAATGGCTCAACAGCGCCCCCCTTTCAATAAGGTGGCCCTCGCCCTGTGTTTCACCTGCCTGTGTGAGATTCGGTTTACACATGTAACATGCCAAGACATACAAAAAGCCTCTCAGACCCGTACCCTAAACCCTACAGGAAGTCAGTTTACACTTGATATACAGGGACATGATGCGCGTTGGCCGCATCAAGAGGCGTCCTCCCAGCACCCTGAGGTGCTCGCTCAACGCTCAAATGTGTTTTTATTGTTTTTAAATTGCCATTTTAATTTATCTTAATGTTCTACCTTCAATGTATTTCCATGCCTCTGTAAATGACTTCAAATTGCCTATATACGCACATACACACGCACACACATATATATATATATATATATATATATATAGTTATGCATTAGCTTCATAATGGAAAAAAAGGGATTAAGTGTTGTATGAGTAGAGGTGAGCTCTGGTTTCCAGCAGATATTCGATAGCTCTCGGTGGGATTTTTCTATCCACTTAACCAAAGCTTTTCAACAAGCAGAGTTATCAGTACGAGTCCACAGATCACACTCAGACGCACTTGGACTGTGAACGTAGTGGGAGAGGGTCATTTAAAGGGAGCATTCATCAAATGGAGGCTGACTTGTGCCTGATGGCCATTTTCAAATACCTCATTAAGAGTCCTCAGTCTTTGGGACATTTTGACTGCTTCACATATGTTTTAGGAATCAGCCTCAGGTTCGTTTTCCCTCCGAGCTGCAGCTTTTAAAAGCCGATTGTCTCCAAATCAGCAAACAGGCCGAGCGTGTTAATGCGCGACGTAGCAGCTCAGGACTGGACGAGCCAAGTCTGGGATATTTTCTGACACTTACATAACAGAGTCGGGAGAGAAAAGGCCTTGGGCTGCAGTGGTACGGGCAAAGATATTTCCCTACCAGTGAACATCCATTAGTCAGGTCATCTTTGGATCCCACTCAGAAAAAATACTTAAGTTTGAGCTGCTCTCACTCTTCACCATGTGCTGAGAGAGTCTTGCCTTGCTCTGCTCTCACTCAAATGAAAAGTACCATTGTTGGGAATTAATGTTCAAAAAAAAAAAAAAGACAGGGGGTGGGAAAAAAAAAAGTATATACAGAGACGAGGGAGGGGGGATCTTGATTTTTACAAAATCCAGGCCTCCAGAGCTAAAAGTTGGGAGAAATACCCTTGATAGTTCTTTTTATGAGGGGTTTGAAGTTCTCCTCTTGTAATAATATATAATGCCTGTCTGGGTCATCTGCAGTGAAGCGGCGGCCGTGACCTGGGGCAATTACAGACAGGCATCAGCGAAGCCTCCCTTTAAGTCCCGCCGCGTCTGAATTCTCCTGACAGTGCATATTACTCTGCTGTCAGGGCACAGCCACTACAACCGCGCTTCCCGCGGCCAAAAGCCTGCAACTTGCTAATGTTTGGCTCCGTCTGAAACTGCAGAACATTATAAATCTAATATGGAGAAACACCTCTGCTTTCAAAAAATAAGGAAAAAAAAAAGGGGGGGGGGCATATGTCACGAGCTGCCGTCCAACAGTCGAGCTGATGGGGGGGGGGGGGGGGGGTGACAAGGTCTGCTGGAAATCTGACAAACAAATCTTGTTGTTTTTACTCGCAGGCATGTTTCTCATTTGCGTTGCAATTTGTTAATTCAGCTAACACTCTCATAAAGCATGGCTGCTTCACTCTGAAGGTGTTTGCCAAGTGGATGGTGGGTATTTGGATTGGATCGCTCAGATAAGTGCTGCTTGTGTTCTTTTTTTTATATCTACTTTTTTTTTTCTTTTAGCCTGCGACAAAGGTCAAAGGGGCTTTTTTTTTCTGAACATCCAACGCAGCTGTCTACATCTGTGTGGCCACCCTGCGCAATTTACACCATCCCCGTCCAGCCACCCAGCGAGTATAACAGAAGACACGGCCGACTCATTCTGACAGTAAACGTATGATCCCTGTTTTCAATCCTAATCCTCGCAGATTTATCGGTGCCTTCCTCTGCGTCCGTCCTGTGTTTTCACTCTCCCGCTCACCCTCCGCTCAGGAACCTGTAACAGGGTTCAGCAGCCGTTTATTAGCTCCAGCTGCCTGACTCCATATACTTTTATGGGATAGCAAGGATCCTCATCCTCGGGTCGCTGTATTACAGCAGCAAAAGGTGAAAAGTTATGTAACAAATACCACCTGGTTTAATCCATCAGTTACCACTGGTAAGAACATTGTAGGCAAACCTGTGACAAGTTAAAGTTTAATTCATACAAGACGAATAAAGATAAGGAGACATTGTGGTTATGGCAGATAAAGTGTGGTTAACTTTAGGTGAGGAAAACACTTGGTAAGAGAAAGACTGTGACAGGGCATGAACTTCAGTCTCCAACCTCCACATCAACACTCTCTTCCACACCACCTACTATATTGGCAAATAATGAGTCAAGCCAAGTCAAGTCAACTTTATTTCAACACAGCTTGAGCTGAACAAAGTGCAAATGACAATTCAAATAAATAAAAGCAAGCAAAACAAATGTAAAGAATAAGTAAAACACAAAGAAAGCAGGTAAATATACTGTATAAAGAAAACATGTAAATATACTGACAAAAGCAAGAAAATTACAAGGAGCAAATGTACAATTATGAACATGACAACCGACTAACAGGTTAGTGAGCTACAAGGCTGGTGATTAAAAATGTGTCTCTAGCTTAGATTTAAAAATGGAGCTCTTATTTCTAATGGCAACCGGTTCCATAGTTTTGGAGCAGAAACTGCAGAAGAAGAACATATATAACATAATGACATAATGATGATGATAATGATGATAAACTTTATTTGTATAGCACCTTTCATACAAGAAATGTAAGTGTTTGACAACAAAGAAATCACCTGCACCGACTGCTTCACATGAAAAGACATGAAATAAAAACATATTAAAAACATTAATGTAAAATTAAATGGAATAATTATAAAATGACCTCTAAGGGGATATATTATTATCACATATGCATCCTCTGGATATATGAAGATATACATTCATAACATATATGAAGTACTCATAGTAAAATGTATATAAAAATTCTATATGATTAATTTTTTTTTATGGTATAACATGTTTTGACCATATATGCTAATTATATATTTTACACATATAATGTCAACATATAGTAACAGGCTTCGGGATGGATATATATGTCTACAATATAAGCTTACATACATATTTGTGTGGGTTAGATATATGTGTCAATATAACTGTTCCAGGTAGTCTGGTTGTCAATGGTTGGCTGAGAATAATTTGACAGAGCTGTTTGACCATCAACCACCGACTGCTACCATGACAACAGTGCAATCTGCTAACCTACCCTTCATTTTTGGAAAATTGGCTTTACCAACATCTAGACAGTAACATAAAAGTACAATATAAGACAACTATCAATGCAGGGAAACTAATGAGGACAAATGGCAAGAGCACTGTATCAAAAAACAACATATATATAAGTAGAATCCACATCTCGCGGTTGTCTGCTTCCTCCACTCAGAACAGTTTCAGGTTACATCCCTATTTATCCAGAGTCATAGAAAATATCAACCATTAGTGTCAAATTTTGTCATAATTGCTGTGAAGTCTTGGGTAATGGCTAAAAATTTCTTGTGAGGTCACACTGACTTTGACTTTGACCACTATAATATAATCAGTTCCTCCTTGAGTCCAAGTGAACATTTCTGCTGAATTTGAAGGGATTCCCGTGAGGAGTTCACGAGATATTGCATTCACAATGCAAAAATCATGTTTTTGAGGTCATATTGACCTTGACCTTTGACTTTTAGCCACCAAAACCTAATCATTTTGTCCTTGAATCCTAGTGTCCTCCTCCTGTCCTAGTGAATATTTGTATGAAATTTGAAAAAGTTCTGTCATGCCATTACTGAGATATCACATCCAGAAGAAGTATTGAAAATGTTAGTTCTTGTCATTTTGTGCTGTTGAATTCCATCCTCTAAATGTACTTCTGCTGTGGTGTGTTAGTTGTATATAATATTATGGGATGGAAGAAGTGGCCTAAGGTTGGAGAAAAAAGTAGTTTGCTTTGAATATGTTGGTGTAAATGATCAACTTGTGAGTTCATTGATATAGAGTGACAGCTTCAAACAAAGTGTCTGAATCTCACTTTTCCATGACCGGGTGGGAAGCCAGTGAGGGATCAAACAATGCAACAATCCTGCCCACTTCACACAGTGACTGGTCAGATGTCTGGAAGTTAACATGGTTAGCAAGGTTAGCAAGTTTTCAACTAGTTAGCAAGGTTTCAACTTCTCTCTCAATCTTAAATGTTTTATTATGTAGTCAACTAACTCTAAGTGTGTGTGCTGTTATCTGCATTCATGCATTCTGCATTCATGAAAATACACAGAAGTGTTGGAGAGAGATCAGGGAGGCAGCGAGGCCAAGGAAATGACTGTAGGCTTTTTACCCTGACTTCTAGTGTGTCAGTCATAAACACTGTTTGGCCGACATGGTTGGATGACGCGTTGTACAAACTACTTTATATGAAACATGCTAAAGCCTTAGCCCAGTGGTTCTCAACCTTTTCCAACTCACGGCTGACTTGAAAATCTCAAAAATGTTGGCGGCCCACATCTGGCCCTGTAACGATACAAATAATATGTTCTCAGAGCACTTTTTATTTTAATAGAGTTGTTCAGGACTGAGTCCTAAAACCTAAAAATTAGTTGCATGTTAGCTCCTCCTGTTCCCAGGTCCTGAAATCTCTGGTTCTTTGAATGTGTTTTTGATTAGATGGGTTAAATTAGGTCTGTGGTTAACACAAGCCCAAGACATTTTCACGTTTTATTCAACAACATATAATACATCAGTAAAGTGTAAACCCCAGTCCTGATTTCTTAAAAACTTTTATGTCTGTTAAAAAAAAGGCCGGTTGCCAACAAGTGTCCACATGAGGTTGTCGGGGATTTTAAACGTCATGTTGAACATGAAAACAGATCTACTCACCAGTCCACCTTAACAGCTTTGTTGTATTTATACAAACTGTCACTAACTGTGTCAGAGGAAAGGCTTTTGTAGAAGAGGTCAGAGCTAAATCAAACTACAAGTTGAAGTTTAGCGGCGGTGAAGTAATGTGACTGTGGTGTAGTTGGTTTATAGTCTAACATTAGCTTTTTACTTCTGTTGATTGTTTTTAGTTTTTCAAACATCATAAAGTGATGTTCATTAGTGAAGATGATCCTGCTGAACAAAACCTGTCAGGATCAGAAACTCTCTAATAATCCAAAAGCAATAAAAAAAAAAAATTAAAATCCCATTGACTTTTTTATCAAGGGAACCAGAGTGATGCTAACATCAATGATGGCCTACAAAAATACATCATCCCTCCAGCACCGTATGGTAACAAGCAAACATTAAAGACTGAACTGAAAGCAGCTGCAGAGATAGCAAACAAATATACAATGTGGTCCGGTTGACAACAACATAAACATTTCTATCACTGGCTTATCACAGTGATAAACCTCAATAAGAGAGAGAGAAGAAAACATTTTAAATGATGTTAAAAATAATTTAATTTTAAAACAATGAGACATATATATATACATGTTCATATTTTTTAACTGGCTCACATGCAATACCGTCAAGGCCCTCAGGGGGTCGGAGCCCAGAGGTTAGGAACATAGACTGTAAATAAAGATGCAAGTAGCCTCTGTGATGTCACCCACAGGTTTCTGAAGAGCAGTTTTGAAGTTTTTGAAGCTCAGAGTGAGCTGCTCCACTGTCACCATCTTGGCTGTGTCTGACTCCGCCCCTTACTCCCAGCTAATCCGAATATGGCCAAATAGGAGGGGCGTGTGGAGCTGAGACTTCAGTGAATGCGGGTTTCTGGCAAGCATACGCTCACCCACCTGTCTGTCAAAGAGGCCACGCCCTCAATTATACATATGTTTAAGTCTTAATAAAATGTGAACAGGTGAGTCGTATAAACAGTTGTCATGAAGGAGGAAATTAGCTCTACAGACTGTAAACATGTTTATTTCTGCTGTAAAGTTGGACATTTTAACATGGGAGTCTATGGAGACTGACTCACTGTTGGAGCCAGACTCTGCTGCAGGTTTCGGTTCTTCAGTGTTGGCTTCAGCTTTCAGCCTCGGAGGTTGATGCTTGGTTAGCTAAACCACTGCTTTAGCTGAACTGGAAATCCCTTGTAAAGCTTTTAGAAGAATATGTTGCTGTTACATTAAACTGTCTGCAGGTAGCAGATGTGGCTGGACACAAATATAAACTTTGAAGTCGTGGATAAAACAAATGTTTTAGCAGTAAACTGTGGTCGCGGTGGTTCACGGTAGTTCATCCGTGTGACATCTTCTGAAGCTCAGATTTGTTTGATCAGCAACAAAATTAACTGGAAGAGACCCCCTTCATGAAACCAGTTGCCCACAGGTTCACCATGTTCATGATTATGTGTTTTTCAGTTTACCCCTGCTCCTCGTATGTGATGATTGTATATTTATGTGTGTACTTGACTGTAATCTGGCGGCGGATTACATCACACCCCTGTGGTTTTCCAATTACCCCAGTAACAGACCAGGCAGCAGTAATGACCTGTGAGAGCTCGGTTCTGCTTTCTGGCTACGCCGGCTCTCCGTAAACCAGTTTGACTTTGGGTGTCTGTCAGAGCCTGCCTGTATTTACACATAACTCAAACAAGTGGGGGTCTGCTCCCTGTGTGAGGTACTCTGGATCTCACTGACAAGACCAAGGTTGCTGAGCCCTCTCTGAGCCGAGACATGCTAATACCAGGAGGCTACGCTGATGGAAAAGGATAATAAAGCAATTTCTTTGTCAACAGTCAGACGTGGATGATGTTGAGCTGCTGCCTTTGGAGAGGAATGCAGATTTCTTAAGAGCTGTTGGTCTTTTTTTCCTCAGACCTGATCAATAACGCCCCCAAACCCCAGTGCCCTAGAAAATAATTCAGATGAAGTGGTCCCATTTTGAGCCCATTCATCCCCTCCCATCCTCATCCTACTGATTTGTAGGTAAATCATGGCTGTCAGTATAGTAGCAACCCTGATTAAAGTTCAGGGGTTTAATAGATCATTTTAAATAACCCCCAAATTACTCCTCTCTCCCCAGCCGATCCACCTGGACCCTTGCCCTGGGTGCATGGCAGTTTTCAGCCGTCGCGGGGCGAGCCAAGTCCAACCTCGTGGTTCCTGCTTATTCCCCCAGGATGGAGCGCTGCAGGCCTAGACCAACATTCTCAGCTGTGTTCAATCTGCTCTGAGACAAGCTGGCTATGAGAAAATGCAAAGGGTAAAGGCACTTGTGCGCACACACACACACACGCATACACACACACAAACACACACACACACACACATACAGGAGGAGAGACATGGAAAATCTGGACAGTTAGCACGCTTTGTTCACTTGGTTCAGCTGGAATTTGTCCAGAAACACCCTGACACACACGCACATACACAAACACACACACACACACACACACACACACACACGTACACACACACACACACCACCTCCTCCTCCCAGCTCCCCGGGTGACTGGAGTCCGCTCCAATTAATCGTGTTTAACCATTCTAATCACACTTTAGCACATTAATCCTATTTTCAATCCAAAACACATCTGAAACGACCGGCATGTGGCCCGCTTTTTTTTTTCTTCCTTTTTTTTCTTTTTTTTTTTTTTATTGCCACCGCAAATCAGATGAAACCCAGAGCCGGCTGCAGGCCCCAGCTTCAGCCTGCACTCTCACTGAACTTGGACTTTTCAATCTCTTTTTTCCCCTTCTCAGCTCATAGGTAGAATTTATAGCATGATGCTGATGCTTTCACTCAAAATATGCCCCTGCAGAATTTAACAATTACCTCAGATGAGGTAATAAGTAAAAGGCTTGGTATGAGGAAGTCCAGTCCCCCCCCCCCCCCCCCAACACCACCCCCACCCTCCCCTTTGCTTTGCTTGATTATGTTGTATTATTGTGTGTTGTGTGGATACAGTCACAGTATCTTATCAGTTTGACATCCTAAGTCACCAAGACAGCCAGATAATTTGAGCCCAATCCATCTGCTATCGGAGCACCCCTGGAGGCAGGTCATGATACTGTATTTACACTCTCATTTAATGCTCTTGGAAAACATCTGAGCTGTATAATTTCACTGTGGATCATCTGGAGGCTAACAGTTATCAAGAAGAGGGAGGTTGTTGTTCTGTGAAATTACGTCTTCGGGGTCCTAAAAGGAAAAAAAAAAGAAAAAAAGAGGGGTTTTCTGCCTTTTTTTTTTTTTTTGTGCTAGGAGACTTTCACATTGGCAGCGGTGAAGGTGTTTAGCGCCCCCAAAGGTTCCTCCTTGGAAAGCTCTTGAAAAATCACAGATGCAACGTCTCCTGGAGCTCTTAAAACCTCGCAGCCGAGGGTCCCGTAAAAGGTGCTGGTGCATTGATAATTGAGCCCTGCAAAGCAAACACAGCATCAGAGATGGCGTTTTAATGGGCGCTTCTCGGGGGTCTTGCGGCAGCAGCAGCAGCGCTAGAAACGCGAGAGACATTAAGCTAATTGAGCTTTAGAGTTGATATAAAACTCTGCAGCTTGATATTCAAAATTATGAAAGTAAACAAAAGGGCTACTCATAGGAAAACAAATGGCTTGGACGCTGAGTAAACCAGGTGACATCACCGAGTCCTAGCTCAGCATGAGGGTAGAATGATGTAATGGGAGCTGGAGCAGCTTGCCTGCCATTGACTCCCCTAACCTTGAACCCCCCCCCCCCCCCCCCCCCCCCCCCTCTCCTTATAACCCAGCCACAGACCTACTTTAATTAATCACAGGTTCATTAGTGCACACAGACAAGCCTTTTACTCCAAATATTAGACACAGGAAAAAACAGTTGTGATGGTGAGACAGGTTTTCCTCTGATGAACTTAATGCTGAGAAAACAGACATTAATCCAGGAGGAAGCGGGAGCTGCACATCTGCACCAGACGTCTGCACATCTGCACGTGTCTTCGTTATAGTTTCAAACACACAGGAGTTAAACTCACAGTCCACATCTGTCCTCAGGAGCAGTTGTTGGACAGATTGTAAGTTGTCAAAATAATGAATGTACATTAGGCAGATCCTCTGACGCTCTGTCAGGTTGGATGGGGGGCCGCTGCCAATCAGCTGAGTTTACCACAACCGAGGTGTAGAAGAAATGGAGGAACCCAATACTTGTGTCACTTTTTCCTTTTTAATACATTTGAGAAAAAATTGTCATTATGTGGTTTTTGCATTTTGTGTGTCTGTTTACATAATTAAGGAAAAGATCGTTTTAAAAATACTTTTTCTTCCAAACACAGAAGACAAACAAAAGCAGTGCATATGATTCATTTTACATTTAGTTTGATTTAATTTCATGTCAGATTATCTAAGATACAACCTTGTTTTTAATGCTTTATTTATTTATCTATTATTATTTATTTATGTATTTATTCAAGTACAAAAATTTAATAACATACGTATATGTCCCTATATCAAGAGTGATGTTGCCGTATATGTCACCTATATTATTATCACATATATACATCCTCTGGATATATGAAGATAGATAGTAAAATTTGTATATGTACCTGTATATATATCAAAAATATCTATAATTAATTTTTGTATGGTATAAAATGTTGCAACCATATATGTTGACGATATATATTTAATTTATATATACAATTTTACTAAAACAACATCCATATTGAAAATTCTATATCTTTAAATATGCTTTTCTGATTCATTTTTCATTCATTTTAATCATGTCTATCTTCCCATTGTGGGAAAGTGGACTCAAACTTTTGGAACCCGCTGTATATAGTATATATATATTGACAAGTTTTGGACGTGTGTGTGTGTATATATATATATATACACACACACACACATATATATTTATGTAACATATTACTACAATATAAGCATACATACTTAAACATATATATTTGTATGGGCTGGACATATCTATATCCAATATGTGTAATATATATGTAAATGTGTGAAATTGTTCAAATTTCTAACAAGTTACATATATCATTTTTATGTGTTTTTATTTTATATGTACATATGTGTCACATATGGAAATTCAGTATATGTATATATATTACATTTGCGTATGCGGTCTTTCACTGATAACAGTCTGGGTACAGTGGACCGCCACGCCGCCACATCATAGGATTCAAACACAAGCACAAGACTCAGCCATCATCACAGCTCCACACTCAGAGCCTGGTGCTCCCTGGGCTCAGTACTTGTTGTGGACTGGACTGGATTTCCTCAGGCTGCCTGTGTGATCAGAGTGCTTACTCATGACATAATGCCCACTGGAGTGGTGCTGGTGCACGTGGTCAGACACAGTGGTATTGGATCGCGGCCTCCTGGAACAGACTTTCCTCTCTAAATTGCACGCTGCAGAGAGAGAGACGTCCAAATAGAAACAGATCCGGTTACCTTTGTTTGGTCACTGAACGGTCAGCAGGACTCACAGCGGGAATGAAAAGCAAGAACTCACTGCTTGTGGTTAATTTAACCATGACCGTATAAAACAATTGGGCCCGACACAGTGAGCCCCCAACCGTCCAACCCCCCCAGAATAGTGAAAGACACCACGATGATGCATCAGGAATTTACAACAGGATTGTGTGTTATACATAGAATTTAAGATGGACAAACATTTACTGTGTGACACAATCCTTCTCTCACAACTGAAAAGCTGAATTTATAAGCAATAAAACACACACTTGCTCAGTTTAATACACTCCGGGGTTTTGCTGCAGTCTCTGGTCTGGTATGACCAGTAGCTAACACTGGCAAACCTCCGGAAGAGATTTTTTTGTGGAGCTGAGTGAGTTTATGACTCTTCTCTACTCGTGTTTAAGCGTGTCACATTTGACATGCTCACTATCTGCTTGTGGTCACCTAATGATGATGATGATGTTACAGCAGCTGACTCAAGAGAATCTTGGCAAATGAGTTTAATGTAAATTCAGTGTGTCGTTTTTGTGTAAATTGCCATGTGTAACCGCAGTGGCCTCTGTTCTAATTTCATTTTTTCTTTTTCTTTTCTTGAAAACATTTTTTAAATTAACATTGCAATGATAAAATACTCAAACTTACTATCAGGTGCAACTACACTTCAAAGAAATAAAATTACATACCGCTTGACAATAAGACAACCCGTATAAAGGATTTTTGAATGGTCTATAACTAGTTTATTAATTAATACTTTATCAATCATTTATAAGGTGTTATAAAACATTAAATAGAAAGGCCAGTAGTGTCTTGTTGCTTGCCAAATAGTGAGCTCACATTTCTCTGAACTATTCAGCCTCATATTCATTAGTTACTGAGCTTTCTTTGTTTTCTCCATCAACAGCATTTGTAGCTGCTGCTTCATCACATGTTTGTTCAGTTACTATCAATGAACCACTGTCAGCATCTTAATGGTCAAACACTTTCATCTGCCAGATCAAATTCTGGCAGATCACATGATCATATCACATGACCAGATTCATCTTCTGAGGTTGTTTACATTGTCATGCTCTCAGCAGCCGTCCTCATTCTAATCTCAGCTGTTGATCAGAGATGAACATGGAGATGCTTTCTGCTGGTTGTTCTCTTCTTCATCACTCCAGCTAGAACACAGGTGGGAACCTTCCTTTACCTGGTGAACTGCTCACCTCTTTTTTGTCCCACTGTTCACATCTCTGTGATTCTCCCTCCATCATCTTCATGTTTCTTCATCTCATTTTACAACCATTTATTATCAGTTACAAACATTTGTAACTGGTAAACCATGGACATCAGTATACACTGTTGATTGTTAACAGTGAACATAATAAGTCATATCCAGAGGTAATGGTGTTTATTGTATCTGCTGTTAATCGTTAATTGTTATAGTGGGAATAATTATACTAATACCTATAGATACTAGTGTTATCAATAATAATAGTAATGATAATAATAATAATAATAATAATGATAATAATAATGATTGTTGTAGTGACACATCTGGATCCTGCTGCTCCAAAACAGAGATACCTGCAGAATGAGGACTGAGAGAGAGAGAGAGAGAGAGAGAGAGAGAGAGAGAGAGAGAGAGAGAGAGAGGGACACAGAGAGGAGAAGCTCAAACTACGGTAAAGAAAAAATACAAAATAATCAAATCATAATGCTATAGTTAAAAGTAACTATAACATTATGATTATTAATTTGAAATATTTCATTCACTAAAAAACGACACCTCTCACAAACAGCTGCCATAGCTGCCAGACCTCCTCTGTTATTCGTTTATTTACTTCATTTTGAAGCCTTCAGGCCTCCGTTCACTTCGGTCCAACTCAAACCAAACCCGTACTAGTGAAGTGACCGTGTTTCATCATAACACAGTAAACAACTGGCTCTTAGAGGGAACCGTAGATCAATCTCACTAAGTCTCAACCAGATTCATCCAAAACATAACTGACGGCTTTGATGTCACGCCGTCATTTAAACAGATGATGTTAAACGCTCTGCACTTTCTCAGCTCGGACTCTTTGAAATATTCGCGAGCTGAAAAAGGGGCTTGAAGCAGGCTACATTTTCCCACTCAGCAGTGGAACAGCACGAAAAAAAAAAACAAAAAAAAAAAAATGATCTATATTAACTTTACACATGGTCGGAGAATGACTCTTTGTTTCCTCCCTTTTCCACAGCCACCACTTAAAGCTGTGCAGAATAAATAAGCTGGCAACACAAGGAAACACTGGAGAGACAGAGTGTGTTCTCTGGAGTCGTGCCACCGCTCAGTTGTCAATGTGAATGTAAGTAGGCCGCAAGTGTGAGCAATCACTGGAAATTATATGCTTTTAGAGGGATTTGATATAAAGGTATTAAGCCGGTCTGAGATGTTTGGCAGCCCAAATCGATGGGAATTATATTCATGGACATGATATGCACCACAACTGTGGCTTCTTGTCAATTCCATCGTACTGCATATTTTCCGACTGTTTGTGAGTGTATGAAGTGGATCCCAGCAGATTGGTGTAATAGGATAAATGCGTCTACGGAGTGGGCCCGGGCCCGGTGAGGGCACCACATGGTAGGTGGGATGGAAACTCTACTCCTCAGCCCGTCTGCCTTTCCCAGTGCCTCTGCTCGGCGCGCAGCATCTCTGGAAACTTAAGAAAGCCTCTAACAGGCTGCTGAAGGGCGGATGGTTAGGATGAGCCGGGCTCCGATCCACTTAGACTCCACTTTTCTTCTTCGCTTTCACCAGCCCTTTCTTTAGACTTCAAATGCAACGAGGCCTCTGCAACGAGGAGGGCGGACGACAAGTTAAAAATGAGGTCTGCTGCATTTAGCGTGCGGGACGCCATGGTTCAGTCTACCATCAACTCCCAGTGTGGCCAATTGCAGTCGGCACGCAGCCATGCAATCAGATCCAAATTTCAAGCTCGGTTTAGCTCGACGTCCGACGTGGTTTTTTCCTGCGAGCACGCGATACGAGGGTGTTATGACAGCGCCGTCCCGGTTATCAGCTCGTGAAACGGCTGAGATGGAACTGATGAGATCAATCACAGCGTCCATGTGTGTGAGATCACCGCGCAGCTGGAGGGCCGATCCCGCCGCCGCTACTTCAGGTTTGATTGCAAACGGTCGACGCTGACGCTGAAAGTCAAAGAGGCCTCCGCACCGCGGCGTCTCCTCCAGCCGCTGACGAACACACGCTCTGCTTCTCAAATTAAAACTTTTCACTCTTCTCCTCCGCTTTTTTAAAAAGTGAGACTGAAGCATGAAAGTACAACCGTTCGCTCTGATTGTACCCCGGGAAAACCTCAGGAACCATGATGCTTTATTTTGGAACATGTAACGGTGAAAGTGAGGCTAAGATTTAAAGTTGTAATGTAAAATATCAAACTGATTTAGGTCACAATATTTTACTAAATATAAAGATGAAACTTTTACCATCAGGACACCAACACTATGTAACAGTGGTCATGTCCATGTCTGTGCATCCTAATTTGTTTCTTTTATTTTAGTAATTAAAAGGCTGACAGTTTTTTTGATTTTAGTCATTTACATTGTTTATTACAGGTCTGTGCTTTAAATTAATTTCATAACATTAAAGTTAAGTCCTGTTATATTTATATTTATCTTTAAAGCAATAAATTATTATAACTTAATGCTGACCGTGCTCTAGAAGACTTTTAAAACACTACAATCTGACACCCTCTCACATCTGAGGATGTGTCACAAGTCTCAGTTTTAAGTCTATAAGATCTGGTAAAGACTGAGGGTCTTGCATGGTCACTATTTGCAAGACTGAATTCTTTTAGATTTTTTTCCCATCATGCACCTTGTGGAAAGTTACAGGAAGAAAAACTTTTTTTTTTTCCTGCCTTTTTTTGCTCTTTAAAGTTCTACATTAGTTGGCGAGCACTGACAGGGAAAAATGCTGAAGAACTCATGAAACTTTACATGCACGTGCAAATTCAAATGTGAAATGGCTCGATAGCGCCACCTAGTCAATTTCAAAAAGGGAGTTGTGTCCCAAGAGTTTTACCTGCATGTATGAAATTGGGTAGGCAGACGCACCAAGACTTACAAAAAAAGCCTCTTGCACCCATGCCCTTAACCCAACAGGAAGTCAGCCATTTTGAGCTTCCTGTGCAATTTTGCCTTTGTTTTTTGCAATTTAAGGACGACACTTCAACAACTTCATCAGATCAACGTTTATCATTATTATCATCATTATTATTATTATTATTAATATTATTGTTATATGAAGTTCGCAACTCAAAGCACTCGCGTTCTTCCCTCTCCCCAGAGTCTCGTCCAGACGATCATCTGACACCAAACCATCAAGGTGACGGGAGCAAAACTCTCATGATTTTACTCGTGACGTTGGAAATGGTGTTTGTAACATTTGGTGTGAAGTCGTTCGCCGTGTGTCTGTGTGGAAAATGTTTAAGGTAGATAGTTACAGCTAACATCTGTACATTAGGATGAATAAACACAAGCTGCACTAAAGTTTAGGGAAAAATTAGCTTCACATTCAAGCACCTTTAAATGTCTGCAGTCGGACCAGGACTGTACCACGGCTGCCACAGGGCGGGGGTGGGTCCTGGGAGAGCACACTTTTTGTTTTGCATATATTTAAGTTAATTTTTCAAGTCAAGTTAAAGCTGTTTTCTTGTTAATTGCTTGGTTAATATTAAACTGGCTGAGGTTTATTTATTCTTCATCCACCTCCCCCCCTAATGTGTTATAATGGTTTGGCCAGACATTATATGTTCCCCTGGTGTGTCATTTAGTTACTGTATGTCAGTTTGTTCCACTCTGCTGCAGGTCAGCTTCTCTCTGTTCAGTGTTCAGCTCAGTTCAGGCCAGTGTATGAACTGATGCTTTGTATTTTCATCATTTACAAAAGGAAAAGCCAATAAAAATAAAAATAATCCGGGAAGAATAAAACCAAAACCTTACAAATAAATAATCTGTATGTCGAATTCTATTAGTTTTGGATGAGGAGGAAGTGTTAAAGGCTTAAAAGACTCATTTCTTTGTATGTAAATAAGAGGAAGCAGCACAACTTTAAATTAGAGGGTGCTGTGTCTTCCTCACGTTTTCCTCGGCTCCCTGCAGCATCATTTGTGCAGAAAGCTTCTTTATGAGGTCCTTAATTCCACAATATCTGCAGCTGCCATGATCACATTTCCTCTCTGCTCGAAAAAAAACCCCAAACATCTCATACGACTAAATAAAAGTCTGCCGCGAGGAAAAATAACAGCAAATTGAGTAACTCGGACCACATGTAATGAATATGAAGCAAATGAAGCATTATGGCAGGAGGTATGCTCCTTTAATTCTCTATCACCGATACATCTCTATCAATACAATCGAATCCAGCCGAGCCGGAGGCCGCGGGCGTTGCTCGCCGAGCGAGGAGCTGCACGTCTGTGCTGATGGTGGACTCATGAGGTAAAGTTGACAAATGAATAGATTTTTTCTTTTATTCCTTGCTGACATGCTGTTATTAAATTCTTATGTTTGCTACGTGAAGCTGACATGATGCAAAAGCTAAAATGCATTTGTGGAATTACAGCAGACGGGCCGAGCCATTACTCTGGATAACAGATAGCCTGCGCCTGATATGCATCTCCCAACTTTCATTTCTCGCTCAGAGACCTGAGATTTCCCAACCCTCATGTAGGGATAAGAAACTTTCATATTGCTTGTTCTGACATGTGGGTGTGTTACGATTGCCTGCCAATGAAAAGCCATTCGCCTTGTCAGAGGGTTTGTAGCTGCAGGAAAATGTATTTACTGTCGTGTTATGGATCCTGTGACTTTTCATCTCCAGGGGACGTGGTGGAGCGGGGGACACGACTGTTCCAGGTCGCCTTTTACCTTTGGACACGTGAAGCACTTGGCGACGCTGTCACCGTCTCACTACTGCATTTCTTAGTTTGCAGCAGTGACAACAACAAACAATGATTTTAAAAAAAGGAGCAAAAAAAACAAAAGATGCATCTTTTTTTTCTTTATTTTTTTTTATAGCTGCAGTGAGAGAGAGAGAGGAAAGTTTGGGAGAGAGAGAGAGAGCGGACGATGCAGCAAAGGGCCTCGATCCGGACTGGATCCTGGGCCGCTGCGTTATCAGGACTGAGGCGTAGCGGTACGCACTCTACCAGGTGAGCCACCGCGGCGTGAAAGATGCGTGTTTTTAACCATCTCAACAGATTTGCCTCCAAGTAAGTACCAAGAGAAATGTATTGTAAAAAATAATCAAGGTATCAACGGAGTCCAACCCCCCCAAGCCATTCGCACCTGGCTGTCCGTTAGGGTGGCGCAAGTTGGACCTCTTTGTGGTGCCCCCTAATGGACAATTAGTGTCAAATTATGTACAGACCCTCAGAGTGATATGAGGAACTGCTGTTTTATGTTTCGTGTTAATCGAAGTAATTTTATAAAAAAAATATGCAACACTTCCTGTTTCGACTGCTAGTTACAGGAGGTTCAGCCCTATGTTCCCACATTTCTAAGAATGTTTTGAAAATTAGGCCCTATTTTCCCACAGTCTTATATATTCCCATAAGCCCATGTCCACACTAACCCGGGTAATATTTATCCGGTTAGCCCTTCTGTCCACATTAGAACGGTGAATTCCGAAACTGAAAACGATGCTTTACAAAAACGATTGCTTTCATTGTGAATGTGCATTTTTATATTTACCCGGGTTAGGGTTAGGGGTTAGGGTTAGGTAATACACAATTTCGCCAGAAGAGGGAGCTGTGAATCTTGCCTAACGTTGCATAGGGGGTCTACTAGGCAGGGGTATAAATGTGGGACTATAGGGCCTAATTTAAAAAAAACTCTTAGAAATGTGGGAACATAGGGCTGTGGGAATATAAGGCGGTGGGAACATAGGGCTGTGGGAATATAGGGCGGTGGGAACATAGGGCTGTGGGAATATAGGGCTGTGGGAATATAGGGCTGTGGGAATATTGGGCTGTGGGAATATAGGGCTGTGGGAACATAGGGCTGTGGGAATTTAGAGCTGTGGGAACATAGGGCTGTGGGAATTTAGAGCTGTGGGAACATAGGGCTGTGGGAATTTAGAGCTGTGGGAACATAGACACGCTCCCGTTACAGGAGGTTGTTCCTTTGTAAGTCGTCTGGTAACTTTTGATGATGAGCATCTGCAGATTCTGTGTTCAAAGTTTTGTGCAGATTGGACTCTCGACCTCGGAGGAGTTTTAAAAAGGTTTGGCGTATTTCGCAATTTTTTGAAAATAAAAGTATAGGTGAAAATGGGCGTAGCCTATATCAGGAGATTAAGCTGCTTTCAGTGAACACATCAGTGTAAGGTTGTTTTACCCAGGGGAAAAAAAGAAGCATTTAATATGAAGCTTATATTGATATTAACTGATTTGCATATTTTGAAGGTATCTGGTGTCTTAGATAAGATATGAAATAAAAACATTGGACATGAATCTGAGGTGATTTAAAAGAACAGATATTATTCTTGTGGCTCCATGTACGTGTTGATGAAGCCGTTAGCGTAGAAGAAAAGGTGAACTGGAATCTCTCAGCCTCACCTCATATAATGAAACTTCACTGCCTGGTACACGATTTAAATCTGACGCAAAAGGCAATCTGTGAAACTATGAATGTTAATGTTTGTATTGATTATGTATTAGCTCTCTCTCCTCAGACCTCCTCCCCCTCTCATCAAGGCCTCGTCTCGTGCTCCATAATTATTTTCACATGGACGAACCTTTGAGAAAAAAAAAAAAAAAGCTGGTTTCATCAGCCGCTCTCATCTTTCACCTTCAGCATGAGAAATGTGGGAGTCGTTCATATGCATGTAAAATTTCTGATACATAAGCCAGCTGGGTTCACTGCAGAGGCGAGAGCTGGTTTCCTGAGATCAGATCCGCGTCGGCCCCGGCCAGCTGCCGAAGCCGGCGTCAGGACGGCTTCGCTCTCCCGCGGCGGAGACGTGATGGAAGTCGCAGCTCAGCTAACGTGAACTCTTCGTGTGTTTATAAAGAGAATGTCTCTGCCGCTACCTGTGATGTGGACCTGACCCTGAAGACACACTCTAGATACTGATAGTCACATGTTTCCCTCAGATGGATGAATCAGACAGACAGTAGAGACAGTAAAAGACTGTAAATAGAAATGTGGAGTAGGAGGTTCACAGTGGAAAAGCCATGAAACTTCAATCATCTGACCAAAAGTTTATTTTCAAATCTCAGAAGAATTGCATTTCTAAACATGAAGGGGGGAAGAACACACATGCTGCTGGAACCGAAAGGAAACAAATGGAGATTAAGGATTAAACTTCACACAATGAATCAAAGTAGACTCGTGTGTCCTTCTTAAAGAAATGAGGATAAATAAAGTTCTCAGAGCCTAACATGGACATAGTGTAACATAGACAATGCAAAAGTGAAAAACAATGAATGAGTGGGAGTGAATTCAGCGTGAAAACAACAGCCAATCATAGTGCAGCAGATAACTGTAATAATCTTTCAAATGTGGATACAACCACCAAAATTGTCATGTTTATCCCTCGGTGGCCATTAATTTGAAGAAACCTAGTTAGCCACTTTAAATTTCTAAGTGGCCACCATTTTCCAAGATGGCCGCAATTTCTGGCAAGTGAAACGCGAGTTTTACCTTCGGCACAGGCTGTGTGCATTTCTCTGTGGACTGAGCGCTTTGATACTTTCACAGTATTAATATAGAACCTAGACCTGATTTATAATCACACAACACATGGACAGAGACCTTTATATATGGAGCTTTAAACTCACCTCCTCCTCTCCTGAAACTGAACTATCTTTTGTTATCAGTTCATAATCCTCACCACTTATTGAAATATAATGTGCATCATATACACGTGTATTGTCCCTTGTTTCTGCTTCACCATTAGTCCCTCTCACTGTGATGCTCTGGCTAAACCTGACCCTGTGTACCTGGTTAACATCCACTGCCATGAACAATTCCTGACATCTCATGTTTTCTGTTATCCTTAAGAGAAAAAAAAAAACACCCTCCTCTCCAGATCAAGCAGATAGAAAACAGCAGCATTAAAATGGCACACAAGTCCAGCGCCCAGTCCACAACCACATCTATTTCCCTTTCCCTCCCTTCTGGATCATTCCGATCGTTCCTGCAGCCTCCGTCTAAATCCACACGCCGAGCCGAGAACACGTCTAGATCTGCGAGGTTTAGACTCCGACATGGCACCGCTCCTCGGACCACCCGTAAGGATCAGATAAGTGTATGTGGCAAGCCTGGCCCGGATCAGCATGGCATTTGGAATTACACTGATGTTGAAGTGCCCCCCCTCCTCCGCCCCCTCCCCAGCCGTATAACCACACTGTTCCCTTGTAATAGATTTCAGCAGGTTTTTTGCTCTCCTCGGCGGTTGTTTATTATTGTTCCAAATGACAGAGTGCAGAGTTGAAGGGTGGAGGAGTCGGGCTGATGGTGGCGGTGGTGTGTTGGAAGTGTGTGTGTGTGTGTGTGTGTGTGTGCCTGTGCCTTGGTTTCCCTACACTTATGAGAACCAAATGTCAAGTCGGGGGATCACAAGAAGGGGAAATCATCCGAGGTGTGGACGACTGAGCTGAAGCTGAGGCCTTCGCGAGTACAGTAACACAAGTGCTCTGTTAAAAGTCTGCTGAAAACCAATCATGGTGCGACCAGAATACGCCGACTATCAGTCCACACTCACAGAGCTGAGCTTTAGCCCCACAGCTCAGGAGGGTTATGGGTTTTTAAAAGCCACATATCCTGAAGGTGCCATCCGTCGGCTCGTCTCGCCGTCTTCTGCCTGACGGGCAATTTGCTACTGACAACAGATGACCACCCCTTCTCCCTTTAGACGCGCACACACACACACACACACACACACACACACACACACACACACACACACACACTTGAGTGATGAGAGTGGGTAGAAAAACGGTCAACAGTCACCCTGCTTGTGACTACAGCTACACAACAACCAGGAACACTTTGGTTACTCTGCAGTAGAAGCATCACATTCATTAGGAACATTTACTTCTCTAATTCTCTAAGTGCTAATGTTAAATATTTTATTCCTGGTTGATTTGGCGACACCTGTGGTCACAGGTGGTAAAAACAAATGCGGGTTAATACAGGTCAAAGGATTCTGGAGGCAGCAAAACAGTCTGGGTAAAAAAACTAATTCATATGGTTTTAGTAGATTTTTCAATGAAATCGAAATTGATGAATGAAGTTGAATTAAAAAAATGGTCCAATTTTGTTTTTTGACGAATTCATTTTTTCATTTGGCAGAGACAGTAGATCAGTGGACGGACAGGAAGTTAAGTATAAAAGCCAAGAGGAAATAAAAGTTTAACATTAAGCAAGAATAGGGTTCATACCAGGGTGATGTTAGAAGATAGATAGATAGATACATGAGTATTCTATTTGATACTACTTTATACTAAGTCATTGATATTTAATCAATTCAATTTTCCTATTCCGTGTACATTCACAATAACATTTTTCATTTGCATGTTTGAATACGTATTATTTCTCCCAAAGTAAAATAAAAAATGGAAATTACACTGAGAAATTACTCATCAGAATCATTAAAGCTTCATGACAGTATAAAACAGCCAACAGTCATTAAAGTCAATAAAGGTCATTTTCAAATTGTACCCTAAACTTGAGACATAATTGACATTTGTGAATCTGAATTATGTCTTTATTTTAGCTTGTTTCAAATACAAATGTTCATAATAGCAGGATTCTCCCAGGCCTATTTGGTGAAATCTGGTTAATTGACCATTATGAAAATGACCATGAAAAAGTCCATTTCCATTTTCATTAAAAGCGATCTGAAATCATTTCAATTCAAATGCAAAAGTTGAGTTTGCGGTTTCATTTTGACAGCAGGCCTAATTAATAACTTTTGAAAACCTGGAAATTAAAAGTTTTATTTGAAAAGTTTTGGTCACTGCTGCCATACAAAATATAAACATATTTAAATGTGAATAAATGATTACATTTTTGCTCTGGTTTGGAAAACATATCTGACTCTTTAGCTGAGGAGACCTCCGTGGATGATTCAGCTGCTGGTAAAAACCTGCTGAACGATTCACACTGAAGGAATCCATACCAGGAGAAGCTGAGTGCAATGGTGGTGAAGACAACAAAACTCCCATGATTCCAAGCTACTTCACGTCGCGTCATCAGACATCGTCAGAGACAGTTGAGAAAGGAGATGACGCACTTACGGTCATTTCCTATATCTGTGTCACGTGGGTTTTCTCCTTCAGGAAACCAGCAGCAGATCTGAGTCTGTTCTCTCCAATGGGAGAAGTGAACCTGATCACAGATGATGATTCTTTCACCTCATAATCACCCGAATAAATATTGGATCGGTTTTTTCACAACAGATCTTCAGAACATTCTCACGTTAAATGACAGTCTTCAGACAGACCAGGAGAACATTTACATTATGAGAGACCGGTCTCTGTCTCAGCTACAAACTCTCATGAGATCTCAAGGTTTAGAGGGACCTGTACTGCAGACATGAATTAAAGGTTAAAACTGAAATAAAACTTTGTGTTTCTTTGCCTAATAACACTTTTATTGTTGTTATTATTGAACTGTTTGTGGAGGGGAAATAGAGAGAATCAGACTGATATGATCTTGTTCTGGGTTGATCACATATTAGGAAGCAGATACTGTATCTAGCATTTTATTGTATTGTTGTTATGTTTTGATATTAACAGTCAATCACGACCATGTCCACTTAGGAGACAGGAAGTGTATACCATTTCTTACCATTGGTTCTGCTTGTAACGCGTCATCTTTCCTCATAGAGTGTCTTTGGCGTCGTCTTTTGTCATTGCTTTTGATTGCGAGACCTCGAGCATCAGAAAATGACAGTGTGTGTTTAAAACAGCGATCTTGACCTGGATCTGGGCTGGTTGATAATCCTCTGTGGGTCTGCCGTGCATACTGTCAAGACAAGACGTTGTGCTGTATGAAGTGACTTGGCTTCCAAGAGACAGTAACAATAACCTTGACCTTGACTTTGATTCGCCATTTTATTTTAAGTAGAAATTTAAAAGCTTTAATAAAAAAAGCCCTGCAATTTGTGAGCTTTGAATTTGGTTTTCATTTTTGTAAATTCCCAGGCTGTAGCGAGCGGTGTCGCTGTGATGGACAGAGTTGTCAAATATGCAAGAACAGTTCCACTCATTCACACTCAATCCTGGCACTTTTCTTTATAAAATAAAGCATAAACTAAGCTACTGGGCACTGAAGCCACACATTTGACTTTTTAGTCTACTGTTAAACACCCTTTTAGTAGGTTGAACGTACAATTGTATTTATGGGTTCCCTGTAAAATAAGGTAACCCAAGCAGACAGATATGGCAGCCCATATACAGTAAAAGCCAAGGCCTAGCTAACCCATGAGGGGCCTCCATGGAAACTGAGGACAAAATTGGCTGGGCCCCAGTTGGTTAGCCCAAAGGAGCCCTACATTTCAGCTAGGTCGCAGCCCTTTTGGGCCCCACAAGGGTGTACATACAACTAACAATCACTGTCATCCACAATATTGATTAAAAAAAAAAACTGCCCAGGCATCCACTGCTCTCAACACCAGCACACACACTCACCCACACACAGCTGTAGGTCTAATGGATTTAACGCTTTAAGACGTTTGTTCCCCGGCCTCCTCTATTGTCAGATTAATTACTGGGCTACTTATTAGTTCATTCTAATTGAGATGGGATTAAGCGACTCCATGGGGTTTAAGTCAATTGGCTCGTCTCAGTGTTTTTAAATGGGCTCCACTGAAGAGGCAGCTGTTTGCATTTGTATTGACACAACACCTACTCAGCGCAGCGTCATTTGTGACAACAGCTCCTTCGAACCAGAGAGGAACATTGTAGTTAGTGAAAAACCTGCGATTATTCACCAGACCAACAGGGACAAACTATGAAAAGCAACCGCCAATTACAGTAAAAGAGCGAAATGGCTGGTTCCTGAAATATGTCTTATTTATCCCAAACACTGTGCGGACCCCGGAGTAATTAAATAAGTCTGAATCCGAGAGAGAATTAAAGCGCAACCTGATATGGAAACTTCGGCAACAATTGAATTTTCAAAATATCATCGCTCACCACCAGAAATTGGCCTGAGTCTGTTTAGCAACTTGGGGAAACTTTACTCCAGCCCCCCCCCCCCCCCCCCCCCCCCCCCACCCCCCATTTCCCTCAGCTGGACAGGACGCTTGGATTTCACTGCTGATTTAATAGAAATGAAACAGGATGGATTTCGGGATATTTCATTAATCTTCCTTCTCTTTCATTGCGGAGGAAATGAAGGCGAGTAGAGTCCAACACAAACTTTTTTCCTCTTCCGTCCTCTCTCAGTCTCAAGGCTGCCAGGGACTATTCTCTATCTCTCTCTGGAAAGTTAAGACCCAATTAGCCGGCCAAATTCCTGGCTGATCCCTCCGACTGAGTGGATGTGTATTCTGCTGCAGGTGTAAACACAAGCTGAGGGGTTAAACTACCAGAGACTTTACATCCACTCCTTCTCTAGAAACAACATATTCTGCTGAATTGTCTTAATGTGTACAGTTGTGTGTTCTTTTTTGTGTATTTGTGTGATTTTTAATGTCTAATCGTGCCCTGTAACTTGCGCCCTGGGGACAAATAAAGTTTCTTGAATTGAATTGAATTAAATATTATGGATTTTATAACATATATAAGAGTTTCCAGTAGAAAAAGATCCTTTGCTTAAAACAGTTGCAAGTTTTATCAGCAGAATGTAATTATTTTTTATCAGAAATTGCCTCATATTTTATAAGTTAGTGTAAAGTGCGATGACATTAGCTACTTAAATTGCCAATGTAAGTCCACTGTCTTTAGCTTTGATTAATTATAATTAATTAAAGTCTTTATATGTCTTTTCTTTTTTTGAAAGCCGAATGTTATCATTTTGATTTAGATTTTCTTTTTCTGAAAACAGTGAAAACAGTGAAAGTCACCAATGTTTTCTTTGATGTTACAAATGGAACTAGAGATGCCTCGCCCAGAAATAAGTCGCCTCATTGTAATTCCAACCCTGTATATGACACACACGCCCATGATACACATTCCTGCCAATCGATTGACACTATCCTGCTGATCCACAGGTGATGGTGATGTGCTGATTAACGGCGATGCACTAACAAAGAGAGGAGGAAGATGACAAAAAAGAAAACATGGATGTAAACAATGCAAGTTAATATGAACATTTTTTTTTGTTTTGTATGAATATTTATGTAAACAGAAGGAAATTCATTTGGGGGTGGGGGTGAAATATTTACATAATCTTTTTACTAATAAATAAATATTATATATATATATATATATATATATTTCATATTCATACCTAGAAGAATCCTTGTGTCACCCCTAAATTGGACTGTACCGCTGTGCAACACTGTAGGTAAATATCATTAGCAGTAGCTAACTGTCTAGCTTGTTAATACACTTTACTTTCTTACCTTCAGCGTCTTCTGAATTAGATTGTCAAATATCTATGGATGAATGCTAATGTTAGCTAGTTCCTAACTTTAGACTTAAGTTACAGTTTAGTTAACTAATGTTAGCTAGTTTGTAACTTTGGCCTGAAGTTACAAACTACGTTATTTCAGTCGGGGTGGCGGTTAAGTCAGTCTTTTACCTTTAACATTAGTTTTTATAATAGACACCCTCTTTGTTTTCACTCAAGAATTAATTTACCTGATGGCTCATTGAACAATATTAAAATACATGTGTGTCCAACACCTCAGTTGACTGAAGCACGTGCCTGTGCTGCACTGGGTTCCCTTTCACCCTGGAGAAATAGTTGACCCCCTGATTGTCATTGTATAATTCCTAGGATTCGTATAATTTGCATGAATCTTTACATTAACTTATTAAAGCTTTAGATTGTGAGGGGATGAGACGATCATCTTCATCGTCTCACTGTGTGTTTGTGATTTGCAGACGCTGCACGTCACTTGTGTCTTCACAGAAAGAAAAAATAAAAAACACAGCTTGTGTGTTTGCAAAGCTTGGCTGTTTATTCCCAGTTGTATTATCTCCATATCTCCCAGATTTTTCCCATAAATGCATATTAAACCTGTATTACATTAACCATAACATAACCCAGCCGATTGGTTGGAGGCTATGGCCGGAGTGCCCTCATGCTTATTGAATTACCCAACCTGCGATAGAAATCTGCAGTAGTTACGTGCCAATAACAACAGACTGAGAGGGGTCTAATTTGAGAGGGAGCAGTTTAGGGTTGAGTAAAGGTTTTAAAGCATTACCAGGCATCGTTTGGTGCAACAGATGTGCTCGCCGTAATGAAATGTTCTGTTGATTTCAGGCATGAGGTGGTTTAAATGGGAAGATGTAGCAGGCGATTTCCATCCGTCGGACGCAGACAGTGCCGACTCGCTAATGGGATCTACTAAATGAATATGTGCCCGGCGCTGTATCTGCTCAGTGTTTTTCTCTGCTTAAAACAACATCTGTCCGCGTGATTAAAATACATTATTTGAATTACCCCAAAAAACCAACTTAGTAATTGAATTTTACACAGATTCTTGCAGTGAAAGGCTCTCTCTTCCTCCCGGAGAGAACACTTGGAAAGGAAAGGGGGAAATGTGGAAGTTGACCTTGTAAACTCCTGGGAGTGAGCGCAGATCCAGAAAGCTGCAGGGCAGAGCTCTGACAGTTTTCAGCTGCGGGGGAACGTTAATATGTATTTCCAGGATTACTGAATTATGTATGACAAATGTCTTTGGGAACGTGCAGCATTGGCTTCAGGTTTATGGGCAAAGCCTGGTCATCTCCATGCTCCAGTTACCCCTAATGATGGTAATTATTACATGGCTTAACTGTAATACTGGATTGATTCTCAGGCTCCTAAATAACCCTTCATGCTGGCATGCTGCACCCCCCCCCCCCCAACTTCCCAACAATGGCCACGTTGAGGCTGGCGAACAAATGCACCTCGCCTTGCAAAGGGGTCCCCGGAGCGGCCTGGCAACCTGTGTGTGAGCGTGTTTGACGGGGGTTAATACTCCAGCCGTATAAAGATGGGATTAGGGACCACGCTTACACAACAAGGAGGAAAATTGAAAGTGTGGAGGGAAATATGCGGCTAATTCCGCTCTGTCATCGGTGGATATTAAAGATTTTTAGCTGCTCTGTCAAATTATTGCTAAACCACAATGGTGGCACTGTTAAAATCGGCTTTGATTTCCAGGGGCAAGAAGTGAGCGGGGAGTTTAATCGGGGTATTGTCTCATATCAATCCCTCATAAGACCTCAAGGTTTTTAAAGGATTTACATCATGTTGTTGAAAGGAATCTACTTCATATTGTCACTCATTTGAGGAATTTTCCTTCACGCATTAATGTGTTGTGTATTTAGGCATCACATGCAGATGATGATAAACAATATCTCCACAACTTCACCCAAAGAGGTTCCGAAGCGTCTTCTTCCCCCTCAGTGGGTAGACTGCGCTGTTTGGCACCTGTACGGGATTAATGGGGGACCTCTGCCAGTAGCTTGACAGAGTTAAGCTTTCAGATTGAGTTACACAGAGGGGTGGGACCCATGCAGGCCAGGTGCTGGCTGGGTAATACCTCCCAGATCTTCAACAATCTGGTTCTGTTTCATGGCTGCACTGTGCTCCCCTTCCCCTGCTGCCCTGGGTCTTGGTGGTGTGCCATCACACTCGGTATTTATCAGGGCTCTCAAGGCGAACGAGGCAGGCTGCAAATCGCTGCAGGCCCCCACCTTTCAGAGGAGGGTAGAATACATACTCTTATTATACTCGATCAGAACTAGGTTGAGTGACTTTCATAATGTTATATAACTAATTAAACAAATGAGTGTCTCTGCAGCTACCACACAATCCAAACATAGACTATAAATAAAGATGGATGTAACCACTGTGACGTCACCCACAGGTTTCTGAAGAACGGTTCTGAAGCTCACAGTGAGCTGCTCCACCATCGCCATCTTGGCAGTGTCTGACTCCACCCCTAACTCCCGGCTAATCTGAAAATGGGCAAAGAGGAGGGTGTGGAGCTGAGACTTTGGTGCATGCCAGTTTGTGGCAAGCATACACTCACCAACCTGTCACTGGCGCAAAGAGGCCACACCCTCAATTATGCAGAACTTTAAGCCTTAATAAAAAGTAAATAGGTGAGTTGTATAAAATTCACCCCCCCGTTGGCATAAAGGAGGAAATTAGCCACGGAGACTATGGGGGTTGACTCCCTTTTGGGCAAGACTCAAGTGGTCCTTTGAGGAACTGCAGCTTTTGATACTTCAGTATTGGCTTCAGTTTTCAGCTCTTTGGACTCAGTGTTCTGGCTCCTTAAGAACTCAGGCTCAAACCACAGCACCAGATGGGTCAATGGATTTTTAAGGTTGATTCCAAACTCTTGTTTACTCTGTACTTGCTTTCAACAACACATTCGCATTGACATGCAGTAGGTTTGTGAGCAGTTAGAGGCAAGTTACTGGAAAACTGTAACCAATAAGTCATTACACATTATTCATTGAAAACATATAAATTGTGTCCGTTTCGTTTCTTTACTTTCACAACTGCCCAAACGTCATGCCTGTCATAACCATGTGACTTCTAAATGTATGTGTACCAGCACAGCAAAAGAGCCCCATGGTGTCAGGCACCTTAATTACTTATCAATATGACGATACCGTAAGTCAAAGTAATGGTCGTATTTTGGTCAAGACATCACTGTCTTCGGTGCCATGATTATCAGGGATATTAATTCACCTTTGTGGCATGTTTTTGATGAACCATGCCTTCCCATGGTCAAGTTGAATTACTGGATTCTCAGTTTCAGACACTGAGAAATGTGATCCATTCTCAACTATATTTGAGGAGGAAGCATCATTGTAGATATTCAGCCTCACTCGTCCCATATTTTGCACTCAGGTCAGCTTCCAAACAAGAATACTGTAGTTGATACAGACTATCTGTGTTTTCACAGTGCAATGAGAACAGATCCTAACCACCGGCCCTGGACACTGTCCATGACTGGGCCATACACCAGAGCTACTGGAGGCAGGAACTTGTGGTGAAATGCAGCTGCTTCATGTCATCATGTCACCTCTCTCCCTCTTCATTGGCTCTCTGTGCCTGTAACAGCCAGTTCTTCGTACAATGCTGCTTTTTGAAAAGGATCAGAGCTTCAAATCATGTTTTACTTTTCTGTGTTCAACATTATAAATCACACAATCACAGAAATGGAACGCACTAAAGAAATTAGAATGTAGTATTTTTTAAATTAAAGTAAAGCAACAGTGAAAAAAATCTAACCAACAGATATCTGATAACTCAGGCTCCACATCAGTGATGTCCTCTGTGCCCTTGTCTGTCCATTGGTTACCCAGACTGCAATATCGCAAAAGCTGCAGGATGGATTATCATGAAATTTGATACAAACATTCGTTATTCCCAGAGAATGAATCCTAATGATCCTTGCCTTTTCATCCAGGGCCATAATCAGGTCAAAAGTTCTAATGTCCAATACTTTGGTTTACGACCAAATACCTGAAAAACGAATTACATTCCCATCAGCCAAATTAGCTACTTAGCATTCATTCATTCATTCATTCCTCCGGCAACCGGTCAAGATTTGTAGGTTACAGTATCGCATTAATGGCAAGAAGTGTATTTGCAGATTATGAGGGCACAGTGACATTGACCTTTGACCTTTGACCACCAAAATCTAATAATTCCATCCTAGAATCCAAGTGGTTTCACAATGTTTGTGCCAGGTTCTTGATGTATTGCATTCACAAGAACATGAGGTCACTGTGACCTTGAACTTTGACCCTTTCCCTCCAAAATCTGATCAATTGATCTTTGAGTCCAAGTGAATGTTTGTGCCATTCTGAAGAGATTCCCTCAAGGCGTTACTGAGATATCGCGTTCAAGAGGCCAAAAAATGTGTTATATGTGTCATAGTGACCTTGACCTTTCACCTTTGACCACCAAAATAACATCACTTCATCCTGAGTGAAAATGGACATTAGTGCCAAATTTGAAGGGATTCCCTTTAGGAGTTCTCCAGATATTGTGTTTTGTGAGGTCAGAGTGACCTCTACCTTTGACCTTTGGAGGCATAAAAATGTTAGCCTGATAAGAGATTAAACTCATTTGGTTAACATGCTAAATATTATAGTTGATAAACATCAATCTGTTAGCACTGCAATCATGTTACCATGCTGATGTTAGTATGTAGCTAATGTACAGCCTCACTGAGCTGCTAACATGGCTGCAGACTGCTAGCCTTGGTAACTTAAAGCTCAAAGGTTTGGCAAACTTTAGCTACATTTTTAAAATTTACTTCAACTAGAGGATGTTATGAGATTATGTATGATCCACATGAACTCCTTCCTCCACGGTTCACGCAGTTGAATGGAAGTGTACCCGCAAATAGCAGGTTAGCTCGCCAGCTAAGAACACACAACAACCAGACATCTCAGAATGACAGAGACTCATCTCTCCTCTTTTTGTAGAAGCTAACAGTTAAATTGTGTCAGCGTAATCAATGGGTAAAGAGGCTGCAGTGGTATTGTTTGGGTTACCACTATCTTTTACTGTTTGGTCTTTCTCATGACAGAGGAATGTGAATGTTCTGTAAAATACAGAAAATAAAAATGTCTCTATTATTCTAATTTTCCAGCCATATTGTTTTCAGTGGACGTGATATATCAGTAATGCCTTGGCAGAACTAATTTCAATTTGGCACAAACACTCACTAGGACTCAAGGATGTCAAAGGTCAAAGGTCAAGGTCGTGGTGACCTCAAAAAACAAATTTTTGGCCTGTGAGTGCGATATCTCAGTAACACCTCACTGGATTTTCTTCAAATTTGGCACGAATGTCTGCTTGGACACAATGATAAACTTATTCGATTTTGGTGGTCAAAGGACGAAGTTCAAGGTCACAGTGATCTCATGTCCTTTTGAATGCAATGTATCAGAGGAAATTTCATCACTTCTGATACACAGTGACCTCACAAAACAGGTTTTTGGTTATAACTCACAAATTCATTGACAGAATATGACATAATTTAACTCAAATGTCTATAAGGATAAAATCAAGTGATGACATTTTATATCCAAAAGGTCAAAGGTCAATATCATTGTGACATCATAACTATTCTGTTATTCAACACTGTGACTCAGGAAGGAGAGACTGTGACCAGACTTCCTGTAACGTGGCTGGTTGCTGGAGGAAACAACCATGAAGGGGTAATTCTAGTTTTCTTATATTTTCACATTTTTGACTTTTCCACTTTAATGTACAGATTGAGAAACATTTTTCACCTGACATCAAAGTGTACACAAGCAGGACTTCTGGTCTGACGCTGCTCATAATGATGTACACTTTTGGTTCAGTGATAGTGATGAACATCTGTTGCGGCCGTATGGTTTTTTCCAAAGCACCTTATCATAGAGATTTATGACTGAGGTGATGATAATGATGATGGTGATGATTATGTTGTGCTAGCTCTGTAGAGACTCTCATTGCTGTGGGCGCCCTCCTATGGTATTTCAGATGATTTTAACTTTGTGGGACATTTCATCGATTTTGAAGAAAACATAGATTTTTGTCCAAAAGAATCTGATGTATGCTTATACTAGGACTGGAGCAGTTTTATCTATATATGGATGTTTTTTTTTTTTTTGTTTTTTTTTTTTTACACACTGTCATGTCATGTCCTGTGTGGATATGTAAAAGACATTTTAAAGTGCAGTGTTGCGTTAAGATGATGCCGGGGTTTAAATTCTAATGTGTTCAATCCATCCTGGCTGCGTCTGTGTCGGCTTGTTTTGATAGAAAAATTCTAGGTTCCATTATGTTCCTGCCACAGTCTGTAGAGCTGATTTGAATTTCCTATAATTCCAAAGTGTGTTAAGTAGCACCTCTGTGAAAAGGGGGGGGGGGGGGGGGGGGGGGGGGGGGGGGGGGGGGGATCAGAGAGCATGTTTCAGACCTTGTAATGTGTAAATGTGTTTCTGATTCCTGACATCACACATGGTCAGATGTCAGCGTGCAATGTGTGTGTGTGTGTTTCCTTGATCCTGCCACATGACTGGCCGCCTGTAATCAGTAATTACCAGGATTGGCTGATGGATTCTGGTTATAATGAATGATTGATGACCGCTGAAAGAAAGCGGCTGGGCCATTTCTGTCCTCTGACAGCATGACGTGAGCACTGAATTGAAACCATTTAAGTAGAAAATGACTGGACACAGGCGAGGGGCTCAATAGAAGGTACCACACTGCTATTTGGAAAATGGACACGTTTGCATTCGCCTCCTCTTTGAATACTTTGTATATTCATGTGACTCCTGAAATCTGAACTCTTGTTGCGGCCAACAGCTCAGGGCTGTTCTTAGGAAAATCAACCCAAATGCTAGACAGACTTAAACACTTCTAAAGGGACAAAACCGCTGGAAACGAGAACACAATGATTTGTTTGTGCTGTTTTCATCTGTGCAGACCTCTCTCACAGAGTTGGGCAACAACAAGTTCAAACTTTGAAATCTATATTATGGAGACAACTGGATCATGACAGTGGAACAAATTAAATGCTCAACATCCATCTACCAGCTTTAGCTTAGCTTTCAACTGCCTCTCATGGTCTTCATCAGCTCCATTCCCTAATGAAGACCGTCACTCTGTACACCTTCAAGCTATTTCCAGGGTGAAAAGGTCTCCTTCTCTGTCCGTCTATTTAACTTTACTCATTGTTTTGGATCTTGGCTAAAAGATTTGAAACACATGAATAATGTAATTTCCTAAATCATATGTTTGTGAGTAAGAACAAAGTGAACGCACCGGAAAAATCTTCTTTTACTGCCACTGCACTTAATGTGTCAACCTGCGGTTATTCTGCTTTTCAACCACGATGTGCCTCAGCAAAATCTAATGCAAAGGTTGTAAAAAGCTATAATTTTTATATAGGAATCTGGGCCTGTTTTCATAACAGTCAGAATTACTTTTATTTTATTGAATGTTTTTTTCACATCATATTTATTGATTTACTGCTCAGTATTCTCTGTCATTTCTGTCTCCTCACATGAACGTCTAAATGCTGATTCAAAGGTGCTGGGGCACAAATGAGGAAATTACGTGTGAGAAATTCAATGTAACTACAATTGCATTATCATTATTATTATTATTATTATTATTAATAATTAAAAAAACATTTTTCATAATGTTTTTTATTAGAATCATGATTTTACTACTGTTGTGCTGTATCGCTCAGCATAAGTGCATTTTACACTGAAAAACCAATATAACCTTCTGTTTTATTTGTTTTTTTATTGTCGTTTATTTACATTCCCATAATGTTTTTCATGATGAAAATTTGTTCTGTACTTCTGTTGAAATCTGTTATCAATAATAAAACTATCATTATATTTCTTGACATTTACAACAATTATCCAAAAATATATTGTGCATTTTACACTGTAAACCAGTGTAATACATGTAACAGACATCCCTGAAATCTTTCCATATGATTCCATTTCTTAAGATACACTAACAACACTTGCCCAAAAATATTAGAGAAAAAAAAAGTGTCCTTTTCCAATATAACCTTGTGTTTTTGTTTGTTATTTGTTTATTTATTTTCCACTCTCTCCCCGTCACCCAGCCACACAAGAACCAGAACATTGTGAATTTGTAAAAAAAAAAAAAAAGAAAAAAAGAAAAAATGTATTTGATCACATCTGTGAAATTACTCTAGTGGTAGAAGTTTTCACTATTCAAAAAAAATATTTATATTAAAATATTTTTTCACATTTTTATTGTTAAACATTTCTATTTATATTTAAGCTATCCGACCTGCAATACTTACTTTGCTTTTCTCTCTTTATATTTTCTTCTTACTATGTTCACTGTTATGAACCAAAACACCAAAGCAACTTCCTCATATGTGAAAACCTACTTGGCAACAAACCTGATTCTGATTCTGATTCTGAAACCATCCGGTCTGAAGCGGCTGCTGTCTGCGTCTCCTCCACCGTCGTCTTTGATGAAGTCAGACATTTTACAATTCTACCTAGAGGCTGTTGTAATGTTTTACATTTTGCTTTGTTGTGTTATTTGTTTTTCTTAATTCCACCATTTAGTTTAGTCGTCAGAGATGTAATAATGTGGATGGGGGGCAGGGGTGAAGGTGAGGATGGGGTGGGAGAGGTGGGGTTGGGGGAGTTGATTAGATCAAACTGACTGCGGTGCTTTATACTGAGAAGAGTTCAGGAAGAGAAATGAACCTGTGTTGTAATGAGTGTTTATTATTATTATGTAAAGTCTGTCCAGTCAGTGAGATCCTCAGAACTGTTGACTTTTATGATTTAGGGTGATTAGATGCTTTTAGTCGTTTGTCCCGGTGCAGCGTTACACACACACTTTGTCTTGATAATGTGTGTGTCACAGAAGAAGCATGAAGTGTCAGACAGTGCCACTTGTTTTCCAGCAAGAGAGGCCTCTCTCTCTCTCTCTCTCTCTCTCTCTGTGTGCTCGGCTGTTACAGTTACAACTCACTTGAACCTCATGTGTGAAGAACACGACTGCTGAACAAAAACTACACTTTGTGATTCATGCTCTTTGATGTGTGGGGCAGATATTAAATTTGTGGTCGGGTTACAGGCACTTTGTGGTTTTGTTTGAGAAGCAGGCGGTTTTCATGGGGTGGTGCTGGTGCTGGGAATGATGAGGGGAAGGGGAGTGGGGGATGGGGGGGGGGATGGGGGGGGGCTGCCTCCTTGAACTGTAGCAAACGGTTCTGAGCAACACATGGGTTTCATCGTGGACAATGTACGCAGCCCCGCCCGACCCAACAACATGTAGCAGAGCGGAGCGCTGCCGAGTCGACATGACAGATCTGACATGTACAATAAATATAACGACTGCAGTGTGTGCGCGTGCGTGTGTGTGTGTGTGTGTGTGTGTGTGTGTGTGTGTGTGTGTGTGTGTGTGTTTGGTGTGTGTGTTTGTGTGTAGGTGAGTGTGTGTGTGTTTGGTAGATGGGATTAAAGGTCTGTTAAGATAGTGTCTCCTATCAAATACACAGGAAGTAAATACACAGGCTGGTGTGGTGTCAGACAGGCCTATTTGTGTGTGTTACTGTGTATGTGTCTATCACGTACATTCACTCACAAACATGCACACACACACACACACACACACACACACACACCTCAGATACACACACAGTTTTCATTCTAATTAACATAATTTAATGCAACTGTGTTTTCAGCTGAATTTAAAAATGCATATTTCCCTTTGAAAACCTGTTAATTGATAATTAATTTAATGTTCTTCTATTGTATTTTACTATAAGGTTCATTTTTTGATTATTTGTCTGCCTAAAAATATAATATATAAGAGTAATAGTGATAGTAAAATGTGTAGCCTTAGTAACAGTGGTATTGCTAGTGAAAATAATAGTATTAAAATATATAAAAGTAACAGTAGCAGTAGAAAATGTGATAGTGAAGATTACACTAATAACAGTAGTGGTAACATTCATATTAATAGTATTGCTGTTATACTAAAACACTATAGGTAAGTCAAATTGTGCTTTAACATAATTATCTCATCATCACATCTTTTATGTTATGACAAGTCTGTCACTTATTTTATTTATTTATTTGTAAATGTATTAATTAATGTAATTGATATAGTACAATATCCTTCTATTCACCCTCATTTTATTGTACTATTTTATTGTTTATTGTAAAGCACTTTAAGCTACATTCTTTTGTGCTAAAAGTGTTCTATAAATAAAGTGTATTATTATTATTATTATTAATAATTATTATCATAAATACAGATTTTTGCACTGTATTAAATGTAAACCTTTAATTCCAACATGCTAACAGTAAAGATGCTAACACATTAAAACATAAAACACATGACGTTTGTTGCCACTGTCGTCAGTCGTCTGCTCACACTGCAGAAGACACAGGACCAGGTCCAGGGTCTGTGGTCTGAACTGAGTTCCCTAAGCTCCACATGAGGAGGACTCTATACGACCCCATAAAAACACACACTCACATTTCCACACAGAGCCCCCCACCCCCCACCCCTCCTCTGAATGTGACATGATGAGGCGTTGATGAGGAGATTAGCTGGTGATCAGTGTACAGGGGCCGACTGCTGCTAATGTTTGTTCAGGGACCTGGACTCTCTCAGCTGACAGGAAGTGTGTCAGTTCATGTGTGTTTCACTTTTGGGATTATATTCAGGTACACAGAGATCGACGAATTTAATTGGATTATTGATAACAAATGGTGCGTTTACTTGTTAGTGTAAAGGGAAGATGTGGGTTGAAAACATTTATCTCACAAAATAAAAGCAGGACAGGTCACATGTTCTCAGTATAAACATACTATGGATCATATTTAGCTGCTGAATAATGCTCACTGATTTGGTCAGAAGTGACTGTGGATCTACATTCTGCCCTGATCCAGGTTCCACTTTTTTTCCGGAGCCACCTTAAGACCCTTATCATTCCAGTTTTTATTGTAAATATGCAGTTAATCAACGTACATAATTAAGTAATGGCTGTGGAGGCAACTTCACGGTTTTTAGGACCCGTGAGGGTGTGAGGTCCCACTTGGTAATCCAGCCTTGTTTTCATATGACCCCAGAGTGTCGGATGTAGCAAATCCCAGCACAGAGACAGCGCACAGACTCACCGCAGCAGCTTCCAGCCACACAGCCACAAGAAGAGCTGCAGTTTCAAGGTGTTTTACTAGAACGATGATGATGAACGTCTTCCAGACGCACACACACATGGGAATCCCTCACACCTCAACCTGTCATCCAACATGAAGCATCCGAATGATTCAAATGAAGGTGTGGACGGGCTGTTAGGACCACTGGAGGTGTCATGTCCCGTCTAGCTGTGGCCTGGACACAACATGAATACATTTTCCCCAAGTACCAAGAAGCCACAGGAACAATTTACTAGACTGTTAACTGCTGTATTTATTTACAAAATGCTTCTCAACAGGAAGAGAGTGGGTTTCAGCTTCAGGGTGGACAAAATAACTCAAAGCAAAATACATCAACTAACCTTCCTAACTGACAAAAACAGGAGAAAAGGTGACCAAAAGTAAAAAGGCAGTCCACCGCTACAAACTCTCAAATTACAACAAGGCACATAGGTACATAGATGTGTGGCTGGTTGGGACAGAAGGAAGATGTGGTTCTCTCCCCTCGCAACTCGGCCACGCCATCTTACTTCCTCACAGTCCCATACACCGTGTCGATCGGCCAACTCCTCCACTGTCGGTTATGTTTGAACATGTCCTAACCATGGCGACGATGGATAAAGAGGAAGAGTCTTCACCATGATCTGAGGTCTGTGTTTGAAGGTTTAGAAATAAAGAAAGATTCATTTAGTTTGATATGTTTGCTGTGTTTACCTCGACCAGACTTTACCACTGCCGAAAAATTAAAATAAATACGAAAACAACAATGGATCCTTTTGTTGATTCAGTTGATTTTATGTCCATGACTACAGTCATTGTATCATCTTTTTATTCTCCAGGTTCTACAGTCTTCAGTCAGTCAGTCAGTCAGTCAGTCAGTCAGTCAGTCAGCAGGTTGGGTTAGGGTTAGGGTGAGTTGACATAAAAAATGTACTATTGAATATTTCAGTATTTTTAAAATCAAGTACTCCAGTACTTTAACTCAAGTAAAAACTTCACTGAACAACTTTGTTTGTATTGGAGTCATATTTGACCAGGAGGATCTATAGTGTGACTCAAGTGATAAAAACTTATACAACAAAAAACAACAACACGACCGCTGTCGTAACAGTAGGCAAAGAAAAAAATAACTCAGCGAATGGTTAACATGGCAGCAACAGCGCACACTCTCTCCTTGAAGACACTGGTTGGAGAGTAACAGAAGTCGCTGTGTGAAGAATGAAAGAGGAGATTCACGCCTTCACAGATCCGGACACATGCTGTGTAAAGTGAACACGATTTTTTGATTGTTGGTTTCAGAAGCTCAAAGCTAAAACTAGATAGATAGACAGATAGACAGACAGATAGATAGATACTTTATTCATCCCCTAGGGGAAATTCATGTGTCCATTAGCTCATTGTTGATAATAATAATAAGCAATGAGCTAATGGACACATGACTTTCCCAAATTATGATTATTATAGAGGAAACAATTAAAAGACTAAAATAAAAAATGTGTTTTTAAAAATAAAGCCTTTCGCCATTCAGCAAAAACATTTCTAAAGAAAGAATATGCTAAAAAATATGGTATAGTTTTGTTAAATAATCTTGATTTCAATGTAAAATATATGGGCCTATTCATATATACTGTAATTTGGTGTCATTTTACGTAAAGTCCTGATCTTTCCCTAACATTAGTTTTCATATATAACCTCACCAAACCTTAAGCATTGCAGTAACATAAAGGTCAGTTCATACCACCTGTGGCGGCGTAGACCCTGTGTGGACGTGTGCTTGCAGCCCAAATATTTGCGTCCACGTGACTGTCTGCACATCAACTGAGCATGCTCCAGAAAACAAGATGGAGTCTTGTTTTGAAGAGAGGTTCTGCGAGGAGATCTGGCGTTACCCACATTCCTATGATTCTTCTATGGAACAATACAAAGACAGTCACGTGGCATTGAACTCCTGACCCTGGTCTCCTGGTCAAGTTAAGTGGTCACACAGTATATTTTCTTTTGTTTGCCTTGCTCTCGTTCTCGTCTTCTACTTCTTGAGTTTTGGCTGGACCACAACAGCAGAACCAGCCCTATAATCTGGAATGTCCCTAACTCACTGACTGACTGACTGACTGATGATATTTCCACCAATGGTCAGTCTAGTGCCTTGTCACTGAGTTGGAGCTTTCTGGTACAAACAGGTTCTATCAGGGAGGTGTTAACAGCTGCAGTGTTAACAACTTAGCTCATTGTCTCTAGATTTAGAGACTTGTTTTAAAAGGGCAGTTTACTGAGCCGCTCTGGTTTCCCAGCTGCGCAGGAACTGCAGGGAAGAGGAGAAGCACTTCCAATACACAGAGCCTGGCCTCCATTACAGGAAATAAACTACTTTGATTCCATGTATCATTATTACTAAAGGAGGCAGAGGAAGAACTAAACATAAGACACACAGAGCAGAGAGAGCAGGAGAGAGGGAGGGAGAGAGAGAAGTAATCAGTAACAAGGCTTGTACTAACGACTATGACCAACTCTATATATCAAACAGAGGAAGTTAGACACAAAGACCTGCCTCTAATAAAAGTCTGTAACGTTCTGGAGCTGAAGTAAATAAAGACTAAACTATTGTGGATCCAGACGGAGGCTGTGCTCTGTGTGAGAGACTGAATAACAAACAGTCTGTCTCTTCTAACTTTCTCTCCGAGTGAGTGTGTGTTTGGTGATTCTGTCAGATGACGGCGTAGTTATAAAATTTAAAAAAATTAAAGATTTTACCAGAGGCGGTCCAGACATTTAGTTTAGACCCAGTCTCTCTTCTTGGAGTTGTGATACATTAGCGCCACTAACTGGAGTGGAGTGTGGATCGGGAAATGCACGTGTGCAGCGCTAGACTGACGCAAACCCTTAAAACTATATGAATTTCCATTCATACTAGTTGGTATATGAATGAAAAATCTGCAGCAGGTCCCTGACTTAAGGAACATACATGTTGCATGTTCCAGACATGTTCCTGAACGATGTGTTCCTGCTTCTACTTTGCTGCACGTTGCACATGATATGACCTGCAGCCTTAAAGGCGTTGGTATGCTTCATATGGAGAGTGCTCCAAATACACTGCTTCAAGCACATCAGAACCAAAGCTGTATACCTCTCTCTCTCTCTCTCTCTCCCTTCTCTTTCCCTGCCCCCCCTTTCTTTCTTTCTCTCCTCCTGTTGCTCGCAGGTCCTCTATCTCCAGAGCTGAAGAGTTGGGATCTGCAAATGCAAACCACCTACCGCCCCCATGAGCCTGTTCAACACCTGCTGCTCAATTTATTGTAATAAATAATTATTATTATTACTGTTATTAGCCATCACTATTACTTTTATCAGTAGAAACATTACAGACTATGAGGAACATGAAATTGAAATGAATTTAGTACATTTTATACAATTATTATTTAAATGTAATGGAACTTATGCGTGGCTAACTAAATATTTTTTGGTTGTAGCAATAAAAAAATGGCCTGGACATCATGTGCTTGTTTCATCATTTCATCATTTCATAACAATTTGAATCTAATTTTAACAGAAACAGCAGAAGTTGACTGACATTGTCATTTTAAACCCAGTGATAGTGATAACCCAGAATTTGTTTTGTTTTTGTTGTTGTTGTTTTTTAACCCAATTTTTGGTAGCTTTAATTCAACAACATAATCATTTTACCCATAACCCAACGTGCTGCATCAAACCTATAAACCAACCCTGCTGGGTTAAAACAACCCATGCTTGGGTCGGTCCCTTTTTGACACAGCATTGGGTTACCAGAATAATCGGGATTACATTTAACCCAGTTTTAAGCGTGTACAGACCAATCGACTTGACTGTCTGAATGGCCACATGGAAAAGCTGTGGTCGTACAACGGGGGTGAGTTTGAATCCCGCCCAGGTTCACCTGCAGAAACCTGAGTGAAGTGAAATGTTTGTAATTGTCTGAAAGTTTCATAAATTGACCCCCCCCCCCCGCCCCCACCAGTCCCATTGTGAAGTGAGAGAGTAATTCATCTGAAACAAACTGAACCTTAATACAGAATGAAGAGGCTGACTGACACCACTCAAACTCGCCTATGATTGGAGGAAATTGAAGCATTGTACAACTGAGCCCACTCTCTCTTATTTCACACATATATATATATGTATGTGTGTGTGTGTGTGTGTGTGTGTGTGTGTGTGTGTACTGTATGGGAATAAATTCAAAACCCTTACATGAGAATAACCAAAATCTATCTATCCATCTATTGGCTGTTTTCTCTTCCGATGTTGTGATTATGTAAATTATGCAGATGCTACTTTTCCCCCTGCAGTCAGATGTAAAAGGACATCAGTGTCAAATCCTGGACAGCCCTCACCATGTATTTATCCCCTCTTGGAGGGACGCATTACCAAGTCTGCCTGTTTTATTTGCCGTATTTAACCAGGTTTTACAGATCAGGGCTCTGATATATAAAGATGCATCTGCTATTGTAGCTTTGTGAGTCCTCTGCCTCCATCTGCAGCCTGATTGACGCTTCTATTCACCTATAAGTGCTGCCTTCACGGCGCTTTTCCCCAGCTTTTAATTTCAAATGGATGTTTCGTTTTATAGCAATCCCTTTTGACTTGCTCCTTTCACTGCCACTTGGAAGTAGAAATATAGAAATAAATGTGAAAATAATAACAGCATTTGGCCCCCTTTTTTTTTTCTTCTTCTTCTTCACCTCTCCCGTCTCTGCACTCGGCTGGAATCACAGTGTGACTGTATTACAGAAAAGGCTTTTCAGCAAGAAAAACATGTTTCCATATCAAAAGGCAACAACAAGCGGGGGCTTCTCTCACATTCATGCATGTGCAGGGGGGGGGGGGGGGGGGGGGGTTCCTTGTCCCCCTCGTGCTGCCTGCACAAAAATAAAATATGTCGCCGTCAAATTACATCCACCTGTAAATGATCTGAACTGGAATGTAGACAGGGAATAAAATTTAAATTTAATTTTAGACCTACAATTCCTGTTTTTGCCTTTCATATTACCAGAAATGTGTAAGAAGTGAATGAGTAAGCTCAACCTAAGGGCTAAACCTGCTGAATCTACAGGTCCCTTTAATAGACTATATGTGGGACTCCTAAGTGCTGCGGCTGGTAAAAGTCATTAAGACGAGAGGAGATTTAGTCATTAAGAAGAAGACAAAATAAAACTGAGGCACCTCCAGTGAGTGTAGCTGCTTCGAGGTGACAGGGATTCTTCTTCACCACATTTATAAAGGTTTTAATTTTGAACAAAATGAGGAGCTGAGGTGGGTGTTTTACAGAGACACGTGGTTGTGACTGTTTGACACCTTTAAATCCAGATTGAAACTGATGCTTTAAAGACATATTTTATTTTCAACTGTGGTTTTTAAACAGTGCTGGAGATTAACTCTGATTCAGAACCCACCGGCAGTGATGGACACTGGGACATTTTAAGGTCTGACTGGACTGGATCCACCGCACAGAAACAGACACACACAGTCTTAGAAGAATTAAACATTTCCTCAAGCCTGAATGATCTGTATTTGCTATTTACAGCATAATGAACAGGAAACTGCAAAGTGGAACAAGGGCGGAAGTTAAGGAACAAGAGGAGAGCTACGTGTATTGTGTTTCATATGCAGAGACACGGTGCAGCAGTGACGCCCATCTCTCAGCTGCATGAGGCTCTGCACAGGATGGAAAATACAGCAAATGAAGAAAATTGTTACATAAAGAAGCTGTGAGGTCTAACGCAACTCTTCTAATGTGTGCAGAAATCACATTTCTTTTTTAAGGCATTGAAAAATCTCTGCATGGAGGCTGGAGGCGCATTGTGTTGTTGTTTTCCCCCTCCAAAATAAAAGGAGAGTAAAACGATAAATAACATTTTTTCAAAATAATTGAGAGCAAGGAATGATTTTTCAGTTATTTCTTTCTGTATGTCTATCTTTTTTTTTTAAAAATAAATAAATAAATAAAACATCAAGTACAATTTAGATTCAGGAGTCTGAAATCTGGATAAATATTTTCATCTGTAATTTCAAAAAGCCTGTAAAATAAAAATGATTGGTGTTTCGCAGCTGAACTCTTGAGTTGATGGAAATCAATTGTTTTAGCGCATTAGCTGCGGACAATCAGCCTCATTTCCCATCTCTTAACGGCGCGTTTTAAAAATCACAATCTTATCTGTGCGCCTGCCGCAAGCCTGTGTTAACACCCCATTGAGTGTTAAATGCAATCAACGAGTCCCATTAAGGTCTGAACTGGGAATCCACGTTCCTCCACAGCAGCCGCCACCCACCCCCACCCCCCCCACCCCCCATCCACCACCTCCACCTCCAATCAGCCCATGTTGATTAGCCGTGTAAATACGCAATACGTTCTCTTTTTCCAGGATTGAATAGAGGCGATAATGGGCCGTTATCTTATCCCGGGGAGGGTGGAGGTGAGGAGGCGGCGTTGTTGACCCGCAGAGAGGGAGCTGCTGTCGGGGAGGAAACGCCGCTGATCTGCTTCCCGCGGAGAGGCGATGGAGGGCGGATAATGAGATGAAGCGCTGATATATCGCTGAGCGGCTCCTGTCTGCTGCAGAAACACGGTTAATATTCATTTACTCATGCAGGGACAAAATAAAAACCTTTGATTACACTTTACTGCACCTTCACACACACCACGCTACAGGTAGGTGGCTTGTTTTATTATCCCGCCGCGGGACTATTTATACCAACCTTAAATTAATCATCAATATTACTTTCAGAGTAATAATAATAATAATAATAATAATAATAATTATTTGTTCAGAGATAGACTCGAGCTTGGCGCGGAATGCACCGGCTCATATTTTATTTTTGTTCTGTAAATTAACTGGAAAAAATAGAATAAAAATATTAATAATAATAACAATAATAATAAAATGTTGTTTCTGTGTGAAATAAAGTTATTTGGATAAATTAAAAGCTTAATTACTTTTTCCTTGAAATGATTTAATACATCACTTTAAGCACTGAGCTGCTGTGAGCTGCCGTTAAATGGTTTATTATTTACTACAATAAAACATGTTTCACCTTAAACAACGAGTTAAAAAAAACTCTGAAGCAGTTTAATGCGAGGATCATGAACTGGTTATTTTAGGTTTGGTTGTCCACCTCTCTGAACTGATGGGAAAAGGCCCAGTCTTCATCATCCTCCTCTTCCTCGGTGTAAACACTGATATAAATGTATCCCATTTATTATGATGCCTTCACTGACGAGGAAATAATCGGATTACTCTGTAGCAAGAGTTTCCAAAAGTCTCCAAACAGTGCGGATTATCTTAATTGAATTAATTCTTAATACACAGATCTGCGGCCGTTTCAGCAGCTGATCTCAGACCAGCCCTTGCTCCGCCGTGACGTCAGCAGTGTATAAAACCAGCCCTGCTCTCAGCTGGTCCCATCAAACACCACCAGTTCGCATCGCCGACACGAGCTCGCGGAGCTGCAGGGAGAAACGTCCCCTTTCAGACGCAACATGACGCAGTTTTAGGAAACTTTTTTATTTGTCCACGGAGAGCGGAAATCTGTCAGGAGCATTTTTTTTTTTTACTTCACCGAGCAGTTTTCACCTTTCCTCACTTCTTCCCGTCTCCGGTGTGATGCCCGCCGGGATGTTCAGCATAGACAGCATCCTGTCCGGACGGCCGAGCTGCAAGGAGCCGCTGCTGCTGCACCGGAGCGGCCCGGTGGTGCTGTCCGCCGGCCTCACGGACTCTATCTACACCGACTACAACGGACTGTACTCGGCCACGTGTGGGCCCTCTCCTTCCGGGATTCAGTCTGTGAACGGGACCAGGATAGGATATAACGGCTACTACTACGGACAGCTTCAAGTCCAGGGCGCCGGAGGAGGGCCGCCGTGCTGCGGCTCTGTGCCCGGCCTCAGCCCGCAGCAGTGCCCTTGCATCCCGGCAGGTAGGAGCACCAAACTCCGCTTCTCTTTAGATTTTTTTACCAACTTTAAAATCCACTATAGACGTGAAACTCTAGGCTCAGGAAATCTGCACTGAATTTATCTTATTTAACATGTAACATCCCAGTTTTCTGACTGGTGTCCAAACGAAAAAAAAAAAAAAGAAACTGAATGATAAACATTTGCAACAACAACATTTGACCAATAAGTGGCGATACATGAAGTCCAGCATGTCGCATGTTGCTCTATTTAAAGACAAATGTTCTTTGGAGGAATGAAAAACTATTTCTGATAATTTGTCTAAAACGACGCACTGTGACGTAATTTAAGTGTGAACTGAAGGACACATAGCCTATAGAACCCTCAACACCCACATTGACTTTTTGATGTCAGAGCTTGTTCTTCAGGATAAAAGACTCTGACAGTCTGGAGGTTGTTGCTTTGTGATTGAACCAAACAGACGTGTTTATAAAGAAAGAGACAGTGTCAGACTGAGGTTTAATGCACGAGCTGAACTCCGTCCACACACAGTTAAACTTAATTATCTTTACCCATTAATTAAATATTCACGTGCGTAAAAAACAAAGCGTGGCCCACAGTTTGCAGTTGTCTGCAGCAGCTGTAATTTGCAGTTTAAATGAACGCTGTTTAGCCTACATGTATATGTATGTGCAGCCTATGTGTCTATATATATATGTAGGCCTAGTTTCCTGAACTCACCCGTGTCTTTCTGTCTCCTCCGTCCCCGCAGCTTACGACAGCCCGGGCTCGGTGCTGATCTCCCCGGTCCCCCATCAGATGATGTCCTATATGAACATGGGCAGCCTGTCGCGGACCGAGCTGCAGCTCCTCAACCAGCTGCACTGCCGCAGGAAGCGGAGGCACCGCACCATCTTCACCGACGAGCAGCTGGAGGCTCTGGAGGGCCTCTTTCAGGAGACCAAGTACCCGGACGTCGGCACACGGGAGCAGCTGGCCCGCAAGGTGCACCTCCGGGAGGAGAAGGTCGAGGTCAGAGGCGAATTTAACTTCCTACTGTTTTTTTTTTTTTTTTTTTTTTAAACTGTTCATTTCTGATTGTTTCCGGATTCAAATGAGGGAAAATAGATTCTTTTTTTATTTTTACTCATTTATTTTGTTAAGAGACAAGACACCTTTACAGTGAAGTTGTTATTCTCATTAGCGCCATTGTTGTTTAGCTGTTTTATATTTTATTACAAAGGCTTTAACTATCATGCTTTTTCGTGCCGCTCTTCGTGATTCAAGGCCTTTTAAGTAAATCTCGTTTTTAAAACGATTAAAAGGAAATCCGCGTCATTTTCTCAGTTTTACTGAGATACTTCAAATGAAATCGTATTATTTTCCTCTGACAAACACCACTTATTTTTTTTTTTATGGAAGAATTTATTTTCAATTCAAACCTATACAACTGTTAACAGAACTTAGCGTTTTTGGTGTGAATTAAAATGTAGCTCGGCTCATAAAATCTGTCTGGGGAAAAAAATACATATCATATTCGAACAGAATATTAGTTATTAGTTTTCAAATTGATGCGACCTCATTAGCTCCAGAAGAGAGATTAATAAAAAATGCATCCAGCAGATTTTAAATCAAGTTTCTTTAATGGGGGTTTGAATAAAAAATTATTATAGGCTAATAACTAATTCTTGAATAAAGAAACGAGGCACCAACGAAAAATAATGAGAACAGGAATATTTTTACTAATCAGCTCCACTGAGCAGCACTGGAAGTCAAATTAATGCAAACTATCTATTAAAATAGTTCTATCTATAAAACGTTGAATAACGTCGTAAAAGAAAACATGATGCGTTTTTACATTTTATGCGTTTTGTTGTCTTAATGAATGACTTTATCCGCTGTTACTTAATAAATGAATAATTACCAAAGTCATTAATTAGATATTTTCAAGGATAAACAGTCAAATTAATGACTGTGATACACATTACAATGTCCAATCTGTGATTAGAGAATAAAAAACCAAAACAAACAAACATATACACGTAGGCCTAATTGTGCTTTCTTATCATGTAGGTTTGGTTCAAAAACAGACGCGCGAAGTGGAGGAGGCAGAAACGCTCTTCATCAGAGGAATCAGAAAACTCTCAGAAATGGAACAAATCCGCCAAAACGTCCGCGGAGAAAACGGAGGAGAGTAAAAGCGAGGTGGACTCGGACAGCTGATAATAAGACACGGCCCTGTGTGTGTGTGTGTGTGTGTTTGTGTGTGTGTGTGTGTGTGTGTGTGTGTGTGTATGTGTGTGTGCACATATAGTGGAAAGTGATGTGGACTCGACGACATGCTGGTGGTGGTGATGAAACGTGTTGCCATGTTGCACAGTTGTACATATCGACATTTTATGATTGAGTCTGTGTCCGCTATTTATATTTAATTTAAGTTTTTTTTGGGGGGACGTTTGACTGACGCGTCTGAATATATCGTAATGTTATATGCGACATTTTGATGAATATTAAATGTTGTAATTCTGGTAAAAAAATGTTTTCCGTTGTAACATTTTATATTGCGCGCGGCCGATGTAAAAACATCCATCACCACGGAGCTGTTAGGAGGAAAACACCGATGTTGTGTCATTTTATTTTGAAAAAGATACTTAAAACGACTATAGGCCTACATTAAAATATAAATGAAACATCATAAACACGGTGTCTGATTTTATTGTTTCTTCTAGGTTTTATTTAAAATAGGATCTGACATCTCAGTCAGCAGTAGGATGTGTGTGTGTAGGTGTGTGTGTGTGTGTGTGGAGGCATTAAAAAAAAAATCCAAATCCAATGAATGCACATTACTGTGAGCACCCTGCATATTTATGATATAGAAAGTTTCTGATTGGGACCTTTAATTGAAACATTAGACTTTGACGACAGCAGATCAGTTTTCAAAATAAAATTCAAATATTCATATTAGAGCTGCAGCTATGATCAGTGCTGCAGCTGTGCATCATTTCCTTTGTAGTTTTTATATTGACTCTGTGATTGTTATATTATCCTAAAGCTGAGACTGCTGGGTATTTAATGTATATTTCAATGTAACTCTTAGGCCCCAGTTGATGAGAATATTATTCTGTCAGTGTGAAACACAGCAGAGGATTTTAGTGTTGAGAAATTCAATTTACAGAAAATGTAACTGAATATTTAACTGGATAAATAAAATCCAAACTCTTTGTCTGGTTGAATTTTGGAGGCTTGTGATTGGACGACCTGGACTCAGTATTTCTAAAACTCTGGCTGCAGCTCTGTGATTATTGATTACTACTTTAGTGACGTCTGCTTCTATATTCTTAAACTCATCCAGAACAGGGAGTTAAAAGCAGCGAATCACACGGTGCAGAAGCCGATTTGGTTTTTATTTCTTCACAAATTGCTCATACGGCTGTTTAACTTTCTCTGCATGGATCTACAATGGTTTAAGTTCAATGTTTAATAAAGTCAACTAGTTTAACACACTGGAAACTGAACATTATTTTAGGGCCAGTCAAACCAGCGTCACTCCCTCTCTGTGCTGTCTGATATATGTTCACGTTCCCAAACGTAAATGGGAATAATCACACACTTCAATAAGAATAAGAATAATAACCTGATTGAGATCCAGTTTTATTGTGGTTAATAAAAAGGAAGTAAATATTAAATAAATAAAATAAATCCTATATATTCAGGATGTTATTAACTTCTCTGTCGGTGAAAGCAGCTTGAAGTGACAGTTCACATATTCCGATTTTTCATGTTTTCTGCTCCAAAACAAATGAAAACAGTTCAACATGTCGTGTCAGATGTGAAAGAGCTTTTGAATGTGGAGCTCCACTGATGGAGCTGCTCTCTACAGCCCCGGTGTTTCTCTCCCACATGCTGCTGATGAACAAATAAAGTTTGATTTTACAATCTTACACAGCAGCGTCAGGATGGACTGCAGCAAAACAGCCTGACGGTCAAATTCTACTCCCGCAGTTCTCTGGGTGGAGGTTCAGCTCCGTCCGAAATAATCTAAATTAATACTGTATGTGACAGAATCAAAACATATGAGAGCAAGAAAAGCAACAAACAATACAGATGCAGATTTCATTAAATTCACACATGTGGTAGAGATTTAATCGAATTATCAAGTAATACAGATGATAAAAAAAAAAAAAACCTTCAAAGAAAAGGAACAAAGCCAGAAATGATTATAACAAGTGTTTCACTAACAGCTGATCGGGTCAGGGCGAACCTGGCTCCAGCAGCCGGGGGAATACACTACTCACTTAAAAACAAGGACTTATTTCACAAAAATAACTCAATTTAATAAAAAAATAAACAAAATCCACAACCCAGCAAATACATTAAAAAATATAAGATAAAATAAATTATTTATACATTTATAATTATAATAATAATTGAGGGTAAACGACAGAGACGGTGTCAAATATCTGAAACACTGTGTTGATGTTTCTTTTTCATTGCTGATATTCTGACCATGTTTGAGTTAACTGAACTCTACAGACCTACAATGTGTAGTTTGTACTCTATTTGAATTATTTTGGTTTTTCTAAATGAAGTTCTTTTATCAGTTTTATATTTTTGTGTTTTATTTTACATTAATTTGAAGGCTGATTAGACTTTTAATACAGTTTTCCTTATAGACCCCCAGAGTAAACATGATGTGAGACTGATGCACATGCAAATATATTTTGACAAATACAAACAAACAAACAAACAAAAAACTCAATGGCCACTCCTGCAGCTTTAACTAAGACTCATGGTCTTCATGAGCGGATCATTGTGCTCACGAGGAGAAACTTTGGGGTGGAAGCATTTTCCACTGAGGCCCTGTTATAAAAGGTGCTGGTTAATAAGTTGTGAGTAAAGGCTTTATCAGCAGTTAATAAATCACTTACTGATGCTTTATCGACCACAGAGCAACTTTTCTCTCTGCTTCTATCATCCTCCACACTTATACATGTTAATTATAATGAATAATTAATAGAGTTCTTTAAATAATCTCAATCTGCAGCTGTAAAAGTGTTTGTTTTTTTGTCCAGATTTTGTTCCAGGAGGTAAATGATCCAACTGTCTGAGGATTATTCACAACGTGGCAACCTATAAGCATTAGAGGGTGGTTTAATAAATATAAAATAAGAATATTAAGCTATCAGCCCTTTCACTAAGAAGTCTGATTTGAGAGTGGTGAGGTAAGCTTGTTTAGGTGAAAGTACCTTGAGTTATTTATTTTTATTTGAATCTATTTTTAAGGGAAAGAATGCTCAGTTTCAATTTATGGCTGTAAATGGCAAAACAGTCATTTGTTAGCCATGAACAATAAAAGTCAAATATTATAGAGTTGAATTAATACGTTTTGACGTCATCATTTGAGATCATGTTTCTGACTCAGGCTCTGAAGAGATTCTTTGGCTTTTTTTAGGTTTATGCTCGGTAGTGTATTGAAAAAAAAAAAGTAATATTATGATCAGCACCAAAGCTCAGACATACATCATTATAAAAGCTGATGATTGTGCTGTAATGTAAATGATATGATGGCAGGAGGAGTGCGAGCAGCGGTTGTCTGTCTCTTCCTTGTTTATGAGGATGTTTTAATATCGGACGACTGACGACCTCACCGTGCTCCATGCCGTCTGCTGCACGCCCCCCCCCCCCCCCCCCCGGCTCTGCAGCCCACACCGCTAACCAGAGGTGCACGCAGCAAACGCACTGAGCCGCAGGCCGTCTTTATGCTGCGGACGCATGTGCAGTCTCAGTGAATGCACCTTATTGGAAGGTTAGAAATGAAGATTACTCTTAAAGCGAAGGTGTTTTAGTGGCTCAGGACTTGATTATGAGTCATATTGCTTTATCGAAAGGGCTTTTAGTAACACATTTAAACACTAATTACACAGGTTAGAAACAAACTTAAAGGTCCCATTTTTATTTTATTTAGCGTTTTGATATCCATAAGAAGATATATTTGTGGTTTTAAGAACCAAAAAACCGTCTCTCAGGCTTCTCTATGGAGCTCTGGTAACAACAGGTCGTTTTGTGTTGGTCTCTGAGCATCTCCTCTGATTGGCCGACTGTTTTCTGAATGAATGCCACAAGCCCAGGGAAACCAGCTTGGTAAAACTGTAAAACCTTTCTCCTTATCTTAGTCTTATACTTCACTTAAAGTCAGTTAAACTGTTTCACAAAAGACCTTAGCGACCAAAGTAAGGAAAAAAAACGAAAGGTACGTTTGACTCTGCTTTAACTGCAACATGGCTGAGTGTATGGTGATGAAAATGGATAAATAAACGCATCCAAGGAAGTGTGTCACGACCGAGAGACACCCTTAACGATGCAGTAGAATTGTACAGCTGTAAAATCTCCTTAGCTGCTGCAAATACCTTAACTTTTTCCTTAACTAAGGAAACTTTTTAAGAGATTCTGTACAACACTTTTAAGTAACTTCCTCAACTAAGGAGAAATTAAACCTTAAGTACCATTACTTAAGTAGAAAACTTGTGTTTTGTGCAACCTGCCCCTGGTCTCTAATGTTACAATCCTTGTGAAAGCTGTGCAGTGATTGGCTTCCTGACAACCAATGACTGTGCAGCGCTTCCTGTCTTAAAGCTTATTAGCTCAGCGACGGAATGACTAACAAGAGCAAGAAAAAGGTCGGATGGTGGGTCCAGGTGGGCGTGGCTTGGGGCATGCTTGAGGGCAGTGACTGCTTTGTTGTGACATCACAAAGTTCCAGAAGTCCTGACGGCTGGTTTTAAGGCTCAGTTTGTGAATACAGGCTGTGTGCATTTCTCTGTGGACTGAGGCTTTGATACTTTCACAGTATTTATATAGAACCTAGACCTGATCTATAATCAAACCACACATGGACAGAAACCTTTATACTATATGGGACCTTTAAGTATGTTTGATATAGGGTGTTTACATGGCTACACTTTATTTTGATAATTTGCCTACAAAGATCTATTCAAATATTCAACCAACAATTAATAAAGCATTTGATGGTCAGCGTTAGTGAAACAGTTGACTTGTTAAATCTCAACTAATAACCTGTCTAAGTGTTCAAAATACTCTCTGCGGTTGGACTATCAAAATAAAGTGTTACCCATTCTGTTATGGTGGAATTTTGTGTTAGTGGTTACACTGAGTTTTTCTTCAGGAGCTTTTATCCATGGCGTTAAGAGTCCAAGGCCGAACTACCAATTCTGTAAAGTGGGTCGTCGCCTCGGGGCCTCCCACACGCCTGGTTCACTTTTTGATAATTACACCAAGTGCTGGCTCACGGGGGAACTGCTGGGTCTCTGTAAATAAAGAGGACGGTCCAGACCTGCTCTATGTGAGAATGCCCTGGGAAAAACTTCTTGTATGATTTGGCTACAGTCTACATATAAATCTGATTTGACTTTGTGGTGAATTGATAAATTGGAAATGTGCGTGGTAATACTTTTTGCACCACTGAAGCACAATATAAACTCAAACATGGCTCCTGTTTCCCTTTACTCACTACAGTAAATGAAGTATCTTTCTCACACACACAGTTGATGGAAACTGATTCACATTTAACTTTCCTTTAAAACGTGTGTAACATTGGTGAGAAAAACAACTATTAAAAAAATATGTTTATACATGTTTTGAAAATATGTGTTTGCTGTTGGTTAAGCTTAAGGGTATATCACTGGCTTGGTTACATATTGGACAGAACATATTTTCTTTTTCAATATTTGACCAAAACCACCATCTTAACCGTAACCAAGTGTTTACCTGGAATGTAACAACACGCAGGATGTTGGACACAAACTGTGGCCCCCGGTGGTTTGTACACATCCTCCTTCTCTGTGTGATACAATAATTTAATCCCTGACTGGAAGAGAATGTTACTACTTTACAATTGCATTTGAAAAACTACATAGTGGCAAATAAACTTAATTATAAAGGCACAGGATTAAAGGAATCATACACGTCTATCTCCTATGTATCTGAGTCATTTATTAAAATGAACATTATAACATGTGCTGAGGTTCCTCAGACATTCTCCTGATGAAGATGCAACCGGGCCCCTCAGCCCTGGAGACAACAGATAGATTTACAGATGATTATGAATTGTGTGGCTTGAAAAGTTAAGTTTATCTTTTTAGTCTTTGTGACGCTGCAGAAAATTGCTGCTTTTCTCCAACAGTTATTTAAATCACTGACAAATTTTTATCTTAAAATAAAAAGATAAAAGTTGCGTTTAAGCCTCGAGGCTCCTCAGACATTCTCCTGGTGAAGATGCACCCGGGGGCCCCACGGCCGGGGCCACAGCCCTCATCTTGTCCCGGAGACAACAGATAGATGTAATGTAAATGTGGATTTTGTGACTTGAAAATTTATGTTCATCTTTTGATGCTGCAGAAAATGAGCTTTTCTCCAAAATAGCTATTTAAATTATTGAAAACATTTTATCTTAAACTGAAAAGATAAATGATGCATTTTAGCCTCGAGGCTCCTCAGGAAATTCCCTAAAACAAAATTGACCCGGGGCCCCTCAGCTGGGGCTACAGCCCTCATTTTTTCCGGCCCTGAAGTCAACAGACAGATTTAAAGTGATTATGGATTTTGTGGCTTGAAAATTTGCATTCATTGTTTTTAGTCTTTGTGACGCTGCAGAATATTTGCTTTTCTCCAATAAAAGATCCATTTAAACCTTGAGTCTCTTCAGGAAGTTCGCCAAAAAAAGATGGACCCAGGGCCCCCCTCAGTCTGGGCTGAGGCCCCAGTCTTTGCTGATCCTAGAAACGGCCCTGGAGAGACCAGAATGCACGTGGGTTGTGTGAGTCCACTTTAATCTTTGTAAAAACTGAAGACAAATGGATGTGGACTTTAACACATCATTAGTAATTATAGGGTAAATATGCAGATTCACATTAATCTCAAATTCAATCGACCTCCACGTGTTAATTAACCTCAAACAGACTGTAATGAGGGCAGAAATGATCACCTTGTTTTGTCGGAGCGCAGCCTGGACCGGGAGCAGAGTAATGTACCAGCAGACTTCTAATGTGACTCTTGAAAAACAGATTAGAGCCGGGGCCAGATCGGGCTCTCTGAGATCTGGCACCAACACAAACCATGAAAACACACCATCTCTAATAATTCCTTGTATGTACAGCAGTGATTTATTAAGTGCTTCGCTGCGCAGCACCACAGAGATCCACAAAGCCCACAGCCAGAGTCATTAATCTTTTTTTCAGCAGCAGTAATTTTCTATTTCACAAATTTAATGCAACTCGTTTTTTCTTTTTTTTTTTTTTTTTTTTTTTTAAACCATTATTTCTTTGACCTTTATATGCACAGTTCCCAGCACTTGGAAAAACAAAGGTGGAGTCCAAGAAAAATTAGGTATTGAGTTAACGTTCAGAGTAGATAAATCTTTGCTCCTTTTCTGAGCATTTAAAAAAAAAAAAAAAGTTGCTTTTAACTTTTTCTTCTTTCAGTGGGCGAGCTGCTCTTATGTAAGCCCAGCTGAGGATGCAGAGGCCTGATTTATTTACTCTTTTCTACCAAACACCGCCACGACGAGCAGTATCAGAGCCGGGGTATGTGTGTGCGCAGTGGGCGGGTGGATGTCTCTGAATGATGCTGTTAGTGTTTGGGGGTCTGGAGAGTTTTAGCAGTCATGGATTTGGCAGCTGGACTGACAGCTCTTGGGTGGATTCCCTGCTCTAAAGATAGACAGGGGTGTTGGCCGCTCTGTGGTCCACATCCAGAAACATTTGAGAAAATGGCCTCCCTCATCACGGCCGGCTCAGCCAGTCATAAACGAAAGCTAAGACAAATAACGCATATTTTTACAAAATGTAAACTTCCTCCTATATTATTACCATATTTCACTGGGATGACATGTGGTTTGGAGTTTGTTTTTGTTTTCGTCCACGACTATCTTTTTGGCCTCCGGAGCGCCCGAGCCTTGAGGCCAGATTAGGGCTGCAAGGATCCACCGATACACAGAGAGGCATGTACAAATACATGGTGCAGAGAACCACAGCAGCCCTTTAAACACTGAACATGTGGCTGCCGTCTATAGAGCTGCCTGTTAACCGTCTCACTGCCTCCGGCTACACTTCCACACATTTATTGGATTAAAGTGAGTTTTGATTTATGTCACCGTTTTACACACTTCACTCACACGGTACAACTTTCTTATCTAAGCCTCACTACACTGACTTATATTTCATCACTATACCCAGAACTTTTTCAGTCTTTTCTCTTTGCTTTCTGTTTTAACTCGACCTTAAAAATGAGCACAAAGACTAAACAAAACTCCTGTTTGTCACAGATGTATTGATACATCATCACTGGACATCATCTTTTATCAAGGACTTTAAAGTGAGACTATGTGATTTTTGAAAAGATATGTTTCACAGTCTGTCTCTTTCAGCTTATGTTTACCACACACTAGAACTAGACTTTGAAAAGACTTAAAAGACTAAAGTCTGACCCCCTCTCATATCTAAACACAATGTGTCATAAGTTTTTAGTCTCATACTATAAGATTCTGTAAAAACTAGGGATCTGTTATTTGCAAGACTAGATTCCTTTGAGATTATTTCCCATCATCCTCCTGCTCTTTGAAATTCAACATCATCATCATCATCATTATTATTATTATTGTTGTACAAAGTTAGTAACTCAACACTGTAATTGTCATGACCATGTTTGTACTTTATAGTTATGATTTCCTGTTTTATTTTGAAATTATTTTCCTTGCCTACCTCATGTATTTAATGCAGCTTCACAGCTAATGACCCTGAACAACCACCAACCCTCTGACACGAACCATAGCATGACCCATCTCCTGAAGTAGAGCCCCTATGGCGGCAGGTGTACCTGACCTTGGTTGTCATGGTTACAATAATAAACATGCGGACTGTACCGCCAGCAGCGTACCTACCTTCATCGCCGTGGTTACTATAATAATTGCCATGGCTTGGTTAGGTTTAGGAAAAGATGGTGATTTGGGTCAAGATAAGTATTTCCTCAACATTAGACGATCTTTGTTGTCATGGTTACAATAATAACAACGTGGTTAACGGTGCTGGATAATAGAAACAACATAAACAGCTGGTTTCACATGGGAATGGAACACCTCTCTCCTGCGTCACATACATCCATCCACCACAGCCTCATCCTGACGTGGACTCTGTCTCTACGTCACCGCACTTTTCCCTTTGCTCCTGTCATAATTACTACGACGACTAGATGTCGCTTAGCAACAAAACGTCACTATGGGTCATAGTAACCTGCTGCACAGACGACCTATGGGCTCGTTCTTTACAGGAGGACAGTCTCCACATTCGTCCATCTCCGTGCTCACTATCATCCTTGCTGCTTCCTGTCGACAGGGTTCACGTCATTGAACGTCACAATCTGCATGAGCCAAGACTAAAAATGTATGACAATATTAAACATGTTTGAATTTATCTGAAGGTCAAGATGAAAACCAGACCGGACGATCACCTGACACCAAACGTTTCAGATGACAGGAGCAAAACTCTCATGATTTCACTCTGACATTGAAACTTTATCTGTGTTGAAAAGTCATTTGGTGTGAGACTGGTAAAAAACATTTAAATTACAAGAAATACAACACACTCTTCAACACTCTCAGAGGTTTTGCTGTCTTCCAGCTCGGAAAGCTGCCGTGTACTGTTTTATTTTAGCGGGTCACATGTAAAACTGCGGTTTTTGCGGTTCTGTCACAAACAATAACAGGAAGTAAACTCCTCACCAGAAGACATGCTTGCTGGTTTCTGCTTGTCTCAGTCAGGTCGCCTGATGATGATGTCGATGACGAAGAAAATCAATGGAAACTCATTGTGTCATTATCTTGTAATTACTACTTGAGGCCTCATTGGTCACTTGCTCGGCGTCTGCTGGAGATGTAAATAGGTGACTGTTAGCGAACGCACTCCTCTGTCAGGTTTATAAGGAGCTATAATATGTCAGTGTTGTGTGTACAGCTTGGTCTGCTGCCCCCAAGTGGCCAAACAGGGGAAAAGAAACCATTAATGCAGCTTTAATAAAGGTTTTCTTCTTTCTTTCCTTCCTTAACCTTGTTTTGTTTTTGTAAATTAGATGTGACTCTATATGAGTTGGTGAATGTTCTCTTAGAATAATATATTATAACAAATACTAACCAGTATTCATTCTGACTGGATGGATTCACTCAGTTCATATTTTGTTTCATGGCCTTGGTGAACTTCCATCTCTCTTCCATGTCATTTTCTCTTCTTTGTGTTTTATATGATGTATTGATGTCTTCATGTATTTTAGTCAGACTATTCTGACCTAACAGCAATATCTCCAGAGAAGGATAACAAAAAGCACATACATACATCACACATGACCCCCCCCCCCAACAAAAACAAAACAAAAAAAAAAGCACTTTACAAATACTGAAGTGTAAGGATCCTTTTATTGGCCGAGTTAGCGCCCACGAAAGCTCTTAACTACTGTAATGTTCTTTCTGACCAGCCATGTAATTACACCGCCTGTCAGCACACAAATCACAGCACACCCGTCATCTGCTGACTTCATCTGCTGACCCCCCCCCCCCTCCAAACCCTCCCACTGGAACCCCCACCCAGCTGGCTTTAAAAACCACAGAGGAGCCTTAAATCTGAGGAGCTGTGGTGCTGCTCAAAGCCGACCGCTGCCAGCGTTCACCGATCTCCAAGGTGGAGGAGGTGACTGTAAAGCCCCCCTGACAACCCGGAGCTGAGCCGCCCTCCACGGGACAAGACCTGCACTGTAAAAAAAAACACCAGGACCCTGCTTACACCAGGACACATCACTGAGAAAGAATAGTAAAACGGTTTGTGCACGTTGCAGCCGACACTATTTATTACAAATTATGCATAGTTTCCATCAGCTCTGCTGTCACTGCTGTGCAGCATGAAGAGCGACGTGCGGAGGCTTAGAGCCGGTTTGAGCTGGGTAATCCATCACTGCAAACATCACGTCTGCTCTCACTGTTGTCACAGTTACATTACTGTTGGCAGTTCAAAAGTGCACACTGATGGAAAAACGTCTGCACTACACTACCACACAGTGGGAACATGTTATTACGGGCCACTCTGTGAAACTCAATAAGGTATTTTTCTATGTGCTTTAAGGGATAAACTAATAGATTAACATTTTTAGTGGATTATCTGTGTATATATTATATATAGAATTATATTTTTTATTATATTCTATACTTCTTTCCGTATTCATACACCACACTGCACATTATTTGTATTAGTACATTATATACTATATCATATGAATATATTAATACAAACACACATTATGAGTGTATCATATTATACACTACTCTGGTGTTTGCTGTCGTAATATCATATTACTCTTACATATTCTGTTTTGCTGACTGTGCTTCTCTAACCACATCACTGTCAGTTAGTTGAAGTGTAACACTGGTTGTGGGTTCTGCTGTGTGTTTAATGCCTGCCTTGTAATTTTGACTCGACTCTATAGTTTCTGTTTCTGTTTTCATTCCTATTTCTATTTTTGTTTTATTTTACTGTTTTATTTTATTATTTACTACTTATTTATTTACCTATTAGAACTTTTTTTCTTACCTGTACCTGTTTCTGTCCTTGTACTGCTGCAATGCCTGAACTTCCCCTCTGGGGATCAGTAAAGGTTTATCTCATCTCATTTTATCTTGTCTCGTCTTGTCTTTGTCTGCTATTTGCTAAATTTTGTTCTTTACCTCTTAAAAATCCCTTCAACTGACCCCTTACAATAAACATATGATTTGTCATCCATTTATATCTTATAATGCATTATGAGTTTCACTACTAATCACTAATTCACCAAAAAGTTTGGATGTAACCCCTACATTATCAAGTTAATTGAAAAATAAGGTCAATTAAAATACAAATTAAGCAAAATCTCTCATGTTATTTTGTGAAAAAAAGGAAAAAAAACAAACAGAGAACAAAAACAAAATACAATGCCCTTAAAACCCCTTACTTCATGCAGGAAACCCATTCATAATCCCTTGATATATTACAGTCTATTAAATCATCCACTGATTTACTCAACATCTGGAGTAAATCACATCAGTCACACATCTTTTGGTCATGTGCAAAAATACAAACATTTTGGGACAGTGTCACTCAGACAATGGCGGAAATCTTAAACTGTGTACCTGGGATTAATCCCTGGTTATGTAATAAAAAAGAAGAACACCTGTGTCTTGAAAATCTTGACACTTGCATGTAAAGAGGCCATCACAAGGAACTGGTTGAAATGGGACCCCTAAGGCCCGGACATTGTAGAGGAAGTATATTGACTTTTCACCTGAGAGCTGGAGCAGGGAGGTTCAAACAAAAATGGAAGACACAGACTTCATTCAATGACAAATCCTAGTTTTATCAGACTTGAATGAAAAAGTAAAAAAAAATGATGAATTCAAATAGAGCAGCCCCCCCTTCTTTTTGTTTCTTGTTTGACTTTTTTTGTTTGTGACAGTTATTTGTTCTGTAATGAAACCTGCTTTAATAAAAAATGAATCCCTGAATATCTTAAAAATGTTTTAGACCCTTGTGAACCAAAATCACAACTTTTATCTTTGATTACGATCAAGGGTTTAATTCATCAAATCAGAAAATGTATGGAGAACTTTACTGAATTTATCTAATCAGATTTCTACAGAGTATAAACACAAGAGTGCCACAGAGTTTTAAGGCAGTGTCCTTTTACTCTCTTTTACTGATGACTTCACTGTTTCATTGCTCCAACTTAACATCATCAGACAGCCGTTAACACTGTAGACTGATGATGTGTGACAGTAACAGTGACTGTGTTCTGCTGTGCTGTTGTGTGGTTTTATACGACCTCTATTCTGGAGGTTTTTAAGCCTTGTCTTGTTCTACTAGAGTGGGGTGTGTGGGTGTGTGTGTGTGTGGGGGGGGGGGGGGGGGGGGTACTGTGTTCTCTGTGGTGGGCTCATGCCAAGACAAGCACATGAATAACCTAGATGAAGTATACCTATCAAAAAACATGTCCGCTTCACCTGCCCTGCACACTGTGCACCACAGACTGTGGTAATTGTGGTTTTTCAATTGGTTGGTGATGGAGAGCAGGGCGAGCGTGTACTGGGAGGAAGGTCTGACCACTTATTACTGTCTCAGGGTGAAGCTGAGGCTGCAGGCCCAGAGGACAGGGTGTGGTTTGGGGGCTGTGGGGTTATAGGGAGAGTCAGGTAGAAGGAAGAGAGAGAGAAAGTTAGTGAGGGAAACGTAAGGCATTTAGTAATGAATGAAAATTGGATCAGCTACTTAATGTGTGTATGTGTGTTCTCCAGGAGAAGCCAGATTATATACAGCATGTGTTTGATGATACCAGGTGTTGATAGGCAGTAGGTGTCAAGATGAGTCAAGCCAGTCTGCCACGACGCAAACGTAGAGAATGACGCTGCAGTCGCTCTCCGCAGAGTCTACACCATGAAGGTTTATTCTGTTAATAGAACAAGTTTTGTGTGGTTTCACTTTATTTATGTATTTCGAGAGGGACAGGTCATACATAAAGGCTGCCTTTCAAAAGTTTCATGTAAAATAACAGAGTAATATGAAAGTGAGAACATAAACACCGTCATGATGCTCAGATGGCCTCTATAGTGTTTTAATTGTCTGCCCAGAACAGAAGAACATCAGCAACTATTGGAGATTATTGGGTCTGATAACATTTTATCAAACAGGTATCGGAAACCATTGGTTTTCTTAATGTGACATCATTCAGCTGTTGCCTCAGATAATCAAACCTGACTGACTCTCCTTGATTCAAAGTGAACGTTTGTGCCAAACTGGAAGGGATTCCCATGAGGAGTTCGCAAGATATTGCATTCACAAGACCAACTTCATGATTTGTGTGGTCACCCTGACCTTGACCTTTGACCTTAAGCCACCAAATTCTAATCATTTCCTCCTTGAGTCCAGGTAAATGTTTGTGCTAAATTTGAAGAAGTTCTGTCAAGGTGTTACTGAGATATTGCGTCCATGGGACGGACGGACGGACGGACGGACGGGCAGACGACCGGAAAACAATATTCTCTGTCTGCTTGTTAACAACTGGTTGATTTTTTGACCACATGTTTGTTGCTGAAGGAACCGTTGGACGGAGCTGCCAAACATAAACCCTTCAGCATAACCTGTTTGTTTGGGCACAGGTTATGGGTCGTAATCAGACACGTTCCAATGTGTCCTTTCTTTTAAATTTGTGTGGACTGGAGCCATAATGTACATGTCCACTAGGAGGCAGTATCACATGTAGCAAACCACAATGCAAAGAAAATGTAGAAGAAATCGGGGGAAGGAAATCAACATCAGTGTAAACAAACTGCTCCATCTGTGAAACAAAGTTGACAGTGACAAGATGAACAACTAAATGAAGTGCTGGGAGGAGGAACTAATTTTCCTACCACTGTGGCTCCCCTGTGACACTCTACTTCCTGTGGGTACCAATAACACCCTTAACAGCAGAGAGATGGCAGGAAACAAGGGAATGATGGATGGAAAATTACAATTACTTTGGACTCAAATTGGGGACACTGAAGTTCATGATTGGGGCTTTCTAGGCCACTAGGCTCCCCCCAGTGATAAACTGTAGGTTTCCTTTAAAATGTGCCTGAACTAAATATCACTGAATGTAACATACTGTAATAACTGCAAAAAATGAAACAAATTGAAATTAAGAAAAGCATATAAATCCTGATTTCTTGTGTAAGTCGATTGATGTATTAATGGTGAGTAAGGAATCTTGCCTCATGATTGGGCACGGGTTGGTGGGGGAGCTGCATGTGTACACGCCCTGACCTGCAGGGGAACGTTTGCCCTCAAGTTCAATCCCACCCTCGGGGGAATTCTGGGTTTGAGCTGCTGCTCGCCTCTGTCGCCGACATTATCCAGAAAACCTTCACCACAGCACCACCTGAAACTTCTAGCAGGCAGCATATTTATATCACCCTGCAATGTCAATCCGTCCTCCCCCAGTCGCCTCCACCCAATAGGCAGGGACTCACAGTAGATTGCTTGTTTTTGACCCCAGAGTGTCCCCCCCTTGTCCTCCTCCACTCTGTCTCCTAGTTGCTGAGAGCGAGGGGTAAATAAAACAATGTGTGGATTAATGATCAAGTGATTTGAAGGCTGTGTTCTTCCAAGGGCCAGAGCAAACCACTCTCTATTTACCCAAAGGATAAATCAAAATTATGGGCTGTATCAACAATAGGACCATGCTCCCCAGAGGAAAAAAAACATAAATGATGGATCATCAGTGGAAAGGAGTATGCTGTGAATTGCACAATGTCCCTTCTGTCTGGTTATTTGATAATAGCTCTGCCTTCACACGCAAGAATATGACAAACTGATTAATACATTTCTTTGTTAAATAGTCAAAAATAAGGAAATCCACTTTGGATTATTTCACAAGGCAAGAAAGTTAGAAAAAAATCACACAAAATTTTTAAAATTTTCATATAAATTTTTTTAAATATTTTTGTCAAGGTTTTTACTCAAGGTCCACTTACTAGCTTTTTCCTGGGCTTTCAACCACATCTCTAGTCTTTATTGGTAAATGCAGTTTGGTCAGTAGTCATTAGACCTATACCTAAGTATAAAACTTTGATCTTGTGATAACAGTGACCAAACAGACGTCTTCCATAGGTTTTGAATTTAAAAGTGAGGTGCTCCACCATCTCCATCTTGGCCGTGTCTGGCTCCAGCCCTAACTTCCAGCTGATACAAAAATGGGCAAAGAGGTGGTGCTTCTGTGTAGCCGAGACTTTGGTGCATGCAGGTTTAATAACTGTTGCAAGCATGCGCTCCCATTAGCATCATTTGTACAGTTGGGCATCTGGGCTCGCTCAAAGGCTAATTAATTTGCAAGTTAATTAACTAGTTAATGAGCTATAAGCTAACAAGCCAGGTATAATTGCACCATCACCACAAACACAGCTGAGAGGTCACATGACTTGAATTAGACAGCGAGCAGACTGTGAGGGCACCTACCTGTCACTCAAAGTGGCCCCGCCCTCAATTATGCTTAACTCTAAAAGTGCTATTTGTATGTATTCTCTGTTGCTAAAGGTGGTTTCTTACTGGGAGTTGGTGGTTGTGATTGTTGCTTGACAAGAGCTTTGATCATCATTGCGTTTACAAGACGAGATAATACATCCTCTGAGCAAAGCTATGTCTTCAGGGCAGATTAAGCGTGAGTTGGTAATAGTGAGTTGGTATTGGAAAGTGACGAGATGGGCTATGGCTAGCTGGTTAGCATGCTAACTTCAGTAGAATGAAAGAGGTGACAGAGGCATTGGTGTTGATTGCCACCTCTGGAGAAAGCTTTTGTTGAGTACAGGAATGAAGTTTGTTGCTGAACTCACAACGTTTCCTCTAGACTAGTAAGTAAACAGTTGTTAATGTTAACATTAGCTATATAGCATCATACAACAGCTAGTTCCAACCAAGTAATTTGATTGGACGAGAGTCATTTCATGAGAGCTGATATTAAGTAGAACACCTCTGGGACTTTTAACTCATGTATCACTCCGCTTCACAGGTGTTCTATTAACAGTTAGTCAGCATTACATCTCGGTCGTTATCTACCTCAGATTGTAACAAACTTTTCAAAGATGAAAATATTTCCAGATAAATAACATTTGAATTAAATGATGTCTGGTCGTCAGAAGAGGATGAAGGTAAAAAGCCTGGATACTTCAGTTCACACCTCCAGGTGTGCTCATATGACTTCAAGTCAGGGAAATTTCATTCAGTAAAGTTTATTGAAGTGACAGAATAAAGACAAAAGGATGAGAGCAGTCAGATATTTAGTGCAGCAAAGGCTTTGGACCTGATTCTTCAAGGACCAGGAAAAAAACACCCATAAATACTGCTCCAGAGAATGAGCATATCTCATGAACAGATAGAAACTTCAAATCACCTCTACAACAACTCAAACAAGTAAGTACAATTTTATGTGTTGAATGTTTTCTTCTTTATTATGGTTTACAGTGTTTTTATCTATAAAATAAAGAAAAATTCAAGCTTCTTTTGTTTTGTTTTTTGTTTTATGGGCTATTGACCTCTATTATACTATACTGAATTCTTTATTGAGTGACACTTATTATCAGCTAAGGTTATGCTGATTCTGAATATGTGTAGCACTTGGTGAAACTTAAAAATGACAATTTTATCAGGAAAAACACAAAGGTATTAAAAAACAACAAAGTTTAATTGTGGGCCTCAGAGGCACTTGTAGAACTGTTGTATAAAAGGAATATCACACTCAAGGTCCTGATGTTGTACTGAATATCAGCATGGCCGTGATTCGGTTTGTTGGTATGAGGCCGCATCACGGCTAATGAGATACAAGATTATGATTTGTTTGTTTATATGATCATTTATTTGGCTACACCAAGAGGCCTTGTAGCCTCAAATTTGCGGCTTCACTGAATCACAGTCGTGCTGATATTTAGTACAACATCGCTCCCTCTTGGGCAATATTACTTAAATTGCAAACAGAGAACAAAACTGTTTTTTGTTTTTTTTAAAGTCATATTTTTGGTCAGTTTTTGCCTTTATTCAGATAGAGACAGTGAGAGAGTGACAGGAAAGTTGGGGAGAGAGAGGGGATGACATGCAGCAAAGGGGCCATGGGTTGGACTCGTTGCCATGGCAGCTGCGCTAAGGACTGAGCCTAAGTGGTACATGCTCTCGCTCTCCCCAAAACAGTTTTTGTACCAGGCTGTAAACATGTTTATTTCTGCTGTAAAGTTGGACATTTTAACATGGGAGTCTATGGGGATTGACTCACTGTTGGAGTCAGACTCTAGTGGTCATTAGAGGAACTGCAGCTTTTGGTTCTTCAGTGGCTTTTTTGTCTAGTGGGACAAAGACTTTTTTTTTCAGGTCACAATTAAGTCTCAAGTGTTGAAGCTGCAAGTCAATTCCAAAGTCAAGACCAATAAGTCAAGTTAAGAACAAGTCCTAGACTTTGTGTGCTTATTCAGAGAATATCTATTGTCAGGAAAATAATTTGTCATCGTATTAAGAAAATTCTTTAATCTGACTCTTTCAAGTCGAAAGGCTAAAGTTTAGGTGAAGCTACATGTCACTTGTGTGAAGTCCTTCATGATTTTGGCAAGTCAAATCTAAAGTCACGAGATTTATGACTAAAATCAAAATCATGTGTCTACTACTTTTTAATTTGATGTTATGTGTCATTTTTGTATTTTCTATATGAAAACAGATCATCTCTTTCATCTCTTCTGGTGTTTTAATCTGTTGTTCCATTAATTGATCAGTTAATATTACAAATTGAGTCCTTTGCCAAAACAACTTTCAGATAAAATAAGTCGAATCAATATAAATTATATAAAATAAAATGACACACAAATATAGTTCATGTATGGACTCCTGCACCAACATATTACTTTTAAGCTACTGTACCACTGTGTTGGGTATGAATAAAAACAAGTGTATTCATTATCAAAACAATTAAAACCCATTGACCATACATACACTATATTGCCAAAAGTATTGGCTCACCTGCCTTGACTCGCATGTGAATTTAAGTGACAACCCATTCTTAATTTGATGGGTTTAATATGACGTCGGTCCAGCCTTTGCAGCTATAACAGCTTCAACTCTTCTGTGAAGGCTTTCCACAAGGTTTAGGAGTGTGTTTATGGGAATTTTTGACCATTCTTCCAGAAGCGCATTTGTTAGGTCACACACTGATATTGGACGAGAAGGCCTGGCTCTCAGTCTCCGCTCTAATTCATCCCAAAGGTATTCTATCGGGTTGAGGTCAAGACTCTGTGCAGGCCAGTCAAGTTCATCCACACCAAACTCTCTCATCCATGTCTTTATGGAGCTTGCTTTGTGCACTGGTGCACAGTCATGTTGGAACAGGAAGGGGCCATCCCCAAACTGTTCCCACAAAGTTGGGAGCATGGAATTGTCCAAAATCTCTTGGTATGCTGAAATATTCAGAGTTCCTTTCACTGGAACTAAGGGGCCAAGCCCAGCTCCTGGAAAACAACCCCACACCATAATCCCCCCTCCACCAAACTGTACACTTGGCACAATGCAGTCAGACAAGGACCGTTCTCCTGGCAACCGCCAAACCCAGACTCGTCCATCAGATCGCCAGATGGTGAAGCACGATTCGTCACTCCAGAGAACGCGTCTCCACTGCTCTAGAGTCCAGCGGCGGCGTGCTTTACACCACTTCATCCGACGCTTTGCATTGCACTTGGTGATGTATGGCTTGGATGCAGCCGCTCGGCCATGGAAACCCATTCCATGAAGCTCTCTACTGCAACTTTTGCTTCATTTAATAATGCACAGTTTATTGGGCGTATTATTGGGTGGAGAGGTCTTTATATGTTGTGGCATGTTTGCTGCTGTGCGGACCATACTTTCTGGTGATGGGGTGACTCTCTGCTCCTTTATGAGATGGAGGGGAAAATACAATCTGTGGACTCCCCCAGAGAACCGATCACATTCTGTCTTTCTGTGTCTGAGACACTCAGATCAAACCGTCCATTTGTATCAGGACTGTAACTGTCGGAGAGACGGGCTTATACCTGTGGATCCTCTGTATTTAGTGCTGGGGGCAGAGCTTTGTGTTTCCTATCTTTCAACATGTATGTTCTATACAGCTTCCCCCGGAGCTCCTGCTTCACCCAGACACAGCTGTATCTGCTTATGGCTGACATGCAGGGAGTAGATCCTAATTGACTGTTGCAGTAGATTTGCTTGTCAGGCTGCCAACTGCTGCATTAAGCAGTGGGTGGACTGTTGTACGGAGCTGAGCAGAGAGGACGTCGTGCGGGAGACTTAGAGCAGATACGAGGGTGGAAGTGTGTAAATGTTTACAGGAATGTGTGTGTGTGCACAGGCTGCTTCTGCCCTCTGGTGGAGTGAAGCTGTAACACACTAAAGAAATGATGCATTGTCTGTTACTGCACATTTGTGATTCTAACAGAGAGGGACAATAAATAACAGTTAATGTTAAGTGTAATATTCAGGAGAGTATACAGTGGTGGTGGTTATGGTCAACAGTGATATTTAATACATGATGACACACGTCAGACCAACATTAAGAGGTTGGTTTACCTAAAAAAAATAACCGTTCCCTTTCCCTTACTGTGCCCTGTCAACTTATCTATATATTTAATATTTCTACATGATCACAAGTGTATTGCATCTTTTAGTTTGTGGTGATTTGATTTAACACAAATTTTAGGAATATGTTCCTTGTGAGCACAATATAAACCTAAATAAGTAAGATCTTTAAAAATCAATCAAATCATTCTAGTCAAACCTTAGCTGATGATGAACTTTAGTAATGGAAAGTCCTGGACAAATTGTGACAATGAAATTACAAAAAAACCCCAATCCTAACTACATGGAAATGATCATTCATCCTGATTATGGTCATTAGATATTATTACATGATTATTGTTTTATATTATTATTATCATATATTATTATTACTGTTATTATGCTGTCTGTGTATATATGTGTACATATGTGAATATATAACATTCTGCTATTATAAAGATGTTCATCACATTGCCGCTATTACGACATTACTATTATTACTGATAACATTGTTATAATTATTATCATTATTATTATGATTAATATTTGTATTATTATTGTATACGATCATCTCTCATTAGAACATGCTATGCACACACACACACACACACACACACACACACACACACACACACACACACACACACACACACACACACACACCATTTATTGTCACAATGTCTTTTGCGTTACTATATTACAAAAAAAAAAAAAACAGAACCTGGGCTCCTGAGGCCCTGGGGCCGTGGTACTGTGGCCTATAATGGCTTCTCATTATTGAGATAGTTTGATAAATAAATAAATCCACCCCAGTACAATGGAGGTGAGTAGATTTTTGTTTGTGGTGCTCAATATACAATTAAAATAATATTTAAAACAATGTGTGTGTGGGTGTGTGTGGGTGTGTGTGTGTGTGTGTGTGTGTGTGTGTGTGTGTGTGTGTATATATATATATATATACAGTATATATTTATCACATAATATGTACATCCTCTGCATATATGAAGATATATGTTTATATATAACATATATAATAAAAATGTGTATGTGAAAATTTTTATATGCTATAACATGCTGCAACTGTATATATATATATATTGAATTTATATATGCAGGATTATTGAAGCAACATACACATAAAAATTCTATATGTGTATGTATGTTTTTCTTATCATTTCTTATTCATTTTATTTAATTTTGGACCCTGCTGCGTATAATATCAAAATATATTGACAGGCTTGGGGATGGATATATATTATATGTATTATATATATGTAATATATGTCTACAATATAAATATACATACATAAACATACATATTTGTATGGGCTGGACATAATGCCAATGTATGAAATTGTTAATAATAGGTTTCATATATTATTTTTACATATGTTTTTCTAGTATATTACAGTATATTAAATTTGTGTATGAAGCAACATGTCTCTTCTTCTTTCTTTCTTTCTTTTTTTGTGACTTTAACACATTTAATTAATGTACTACATTTAAATTTCTGTTGAATGACAGGTTCTTGTGATACAAATGAATATTCCTGGAAAGTGTTTGTGTGAATCTTGACGGGACTCAGGTCATTTTACCTCCAGTCAGATGGGACGCAGCAAATATAAAGTTTGTTCCAAGGCTGCAACATTTGATAAATAAAACATTGTATTTGCAATAAATGCTCATGTAACTGGGGCAAAATCAAGCCTCATCCTCATCATAACAGCCTTGCTAAATGCAAAGATAACTGTGTCTTGTGTTCCTCTGGTGGTTTTCCAGGCAGATGACATGATATCTGCATGAACTCTGCTGTTGCTTCACCTGTTCTCCCCTGGCCCTTGGCCTATACATGTTTACACACTGTGAGCTGCAATCAGAGCCGTGACTCTCTGAGGTCTCCGGCTCCACATCCTCTCCTTCACCGCTCCGAGAAACACTGCAAAGTCAGACATTACTGACAGCGGGTTTACAGGGCTCGTCAGGCATCAACAGACTGGATCCTTACTGGAAGGAGAAGGGCCTTTAGGGGGATATCAGCATCGCAGAGGAGGCTGCGGGTGGAGGGGTGGAGGGGTGGAGGTCCTGAGCCAAGAATCCTCACTGATTTTGGCGGTCATGGTCAAGGAAAGGTTCATGCTCTTATGTCTGTCCTGCAGTTTTATACGCATCAGCACCACATACTGTATCTGTAGGAAAATTAGACCACGTTCAGCTGAACTCATCATTGATATTGTTTCCTACACATTTACAATGGTTACATACATACAAATTACACAAATTAATTTCAGGGAAAATGTCACATTGATTTTTAAAAGCTTCAAGAAAGCTCCCTCTCTCTGAATATTGAATGATTTAAAGTTAAAGCTGCAGTGTTATATATTTTTTCTTTTATATTAAACTGTAGACTAACTGATGCCTGTTAGTCTACAGAGCTGTATAGCATCGCTGTTCTTATAGCTACAGTATCATGATGACTAATGCGCTCACAATGACACAGTCTTTAAATGCAGGTTCAATGTCTTAGCTTAGCATGCTAACAATATGTAAATAACACTGAGGATACTGCCAAAGTTGATGGGAATTTCGCTGGTGTGAGACATCAGTGTATTGTGTTTTAATTTACGTGCTCAGGTGAGTGGAGTTTGGAGTTTTCATTGAGTATTTAAAGGCAGCGAACACAAATGTTTAAATATCTGACTTTGTACTGTTTAGAGGTGGATGACGGGAGAACAGGGGGAGGGCTGGGTGAGATGGGGGGGGGGGGTGTTCATAGAAACTGATATAAGTTGTGATTACAGTCATCCCCCACTGACCCCAGAAAGACTGCAGTGTTGGCAGCCGCTCCCCTGTCTAATCTCCAGCTGCTAAGTGAGTAATTGGAAGTGAGAGCTTATGTATTTGTGTAATGAGCTGACAGCATATTTCCACTCCTTGCCCAAAAGGTTCACCTAATCAACATGGTCACGCTGTTTCTCTGTTAGTGACAGCTCTCACCACAATGGCCGTGACAAAACAAAACGTCAAACAGTGGACAGATGTGTGTGTAGTGTGTGTGTGTGTGTGTGTGTGTGTGTGTGTGTGTGTTTTGGGTGGGCTTCAGCTGCTCCCCCCAGCTCTGTATCAACATCACTCCTTCAGTCTGCAGCTCAGACAAGAGGCCAAACTTGCTTGCTTTGCTCAAAAGAACTCTTGTCCCAGCTGCATGACAGATGATTTACACGTCTGTAGCATGTGTGTGAATGTGACCTTTATATGTCGCAGCGAGCTACACACACACACACACACACACACACACACACACACACACACACACACACACACACACACACACACACACACCAATCACTTGTAGTGACAGTAAAAGCAGCTACAGATGAGCTTGTTTTCATGAGGTGAGGTTTGTTACAGAAAATAAAAGAAAGAAACAAGCTCCCACATATGCACAGCATGATGGGAAGTGTTGTGTCGTTCCTCCATGGGTCTCCTCGCCTGGATCACACTCTAATTGGCTTGTACATTTAAAATTGAAACCCACACAGCTGCAAGGAGGATGTATTTTTTTTAGGCCCACCCGGAAATTAGCATCACCCTGGTTCCCTCGATAAAAAGTTTAAAAGTTTATGATACTTACACCACTTTATAATGTTTGAAACCTAAATACAATCAGCAGAAGCAAAAAGCAAATGTTAGGCTATAAACCAACTACACCGTGGTCACATGACTTCACCATCACCACCACTAAACTTCAACTTGTAGTTTGATTTGGCTCTGACCTTTTCTACAAAAGCCTTTCCTCTGACAGAGTTAGTGACAGTTTATATAAACACAACAAGGCTGTAAAGGTGGACTGATGAGTAGTCAACTATGATCACATGTTAGACTGACTTTATCAACAGTTCAATCATGTTGAGAATATGACGCAGCATCAGACAAACATCCAGCTCCGTAATATTAGACCATACCATAGATGTAGCAGGTTGTATTAGCGTAGCATTTAGCAGTAGGTGAATGAACACAAGTAGTTTGTTTTTTCGATTCATTTACGTACGTGTGTCGAGTAAATGAAGCCACATTGGAAACATCCATTCAGAAGAAAAGTTGCAGTGCAGGCAGAGGTCAAGCTAAGCTAACAGGCTAGGCTATGAAAAACATAAGTGGGCTAGCTTTCCAGCAGCACAAGCTGTTCAAGTGTAACAGACTGACTTTGTCATGTTTCTGTGTAAATGCATCACAGATAAAGTAACTGTCAGAAGAGTGAATGGTGAATGGTTCGATCCCCGGCTCCTCCAGGCTGCATGCCGAAGTGTCCTTGGGCAAGATACTGAACCCCACATTGCCCCTAATGGCTGTTTCCATCAGTGTGTGACTGTGTTGTGTGAATGGGGGAATGTGTCGAGTATTGTAAAGCACTTTGAGTGGTCCGTAAGACTAGAAAAGCGCTATATAAGTGCAAGTCCATTTACCATATACTGTGCAGCTACCAGACACTTTTAAGGTGGAATGCTTTCTTGTGTTACTCAATGTATTACTCAATGCATGATTGACATTTGGAAATCAATCAATACACCTCAAATGTCAATATGATAAGTTTGACCATTTCATTTGTTTTTATTCGCTCTCTACATGACATTTTTAGTCATTTTTAGGCTTTAGTGATCAGATATTCAAGCTCTTAAAAATGTAGATACATTTCAACTGTATTCTGTGAATTGTGAATATTTTATTTCATCACTTGCAGAAAAAAATGTGGCGGCGCTCTGGCAGCACTACACCTATGCCCGACAGTCTCTGTAGTCTCTTGTAGACACTTGTTGGCAACCGGCCTTTATCAACAGACGTAAAAGCTTTAAGAAATCAGCACTGGGGTATTTACTGACGTATTTTATGTTGTAGAATAAAACGTGAAAATGTCTTGAGCTTGTGTTAACCACATATGGAACAAGGATCGGTCCAAAATACAACTCATCACACCTGTTTGTTCGTTACATGGACATAACTTCCATTTGACTCATGAAGTGTGTGTGACCATCAATACAAGATCGTGTTTGTTCCAGAAAGCATGGCTTCCCTATGGAGTTTGAAAGATGTGGACATTTATAAGCGAGGAAAGATCTAATGAAAGAGCTGCATTATGAGCAGAGTTTGACCCACGCCACTCAGGATGTCTCCATTTATCAGCTGCACAGATTTACACTATTCTGTTTTTTACTTTATAGAAGTAAAATACTAAATCAGTGAACAAAAAGAATGCAGGTTTTTGATGCTTGAATACAGGGCTGAACAATTAATTGAAATATTGTCAGAATATGGCACAGATCAATATCCAAATCACAGGAGCATTTTCCAAATGTAACGGAACAAAAACAATTACATCGTCATATTTATATTATTTTTCAGAGACGATGAAATGCACAAATGATCATTCCAACTGAAATTGTGACTCATATCACAATATCTGCCAAAATAATCGCAATATAAGTTATTTTGCATATCATTCAGTCCTGCTTGAATACCGTGTGAACCATAAAAAAAAATATTTGGTTATTATTTCATCTATTTCACTATCTTTTTCCAAACTAACACTGATATACTATATGGCAGTGGTTCCCAAACTGTGGGACAGTGGGCCCACAAATCATTTAGAAAACATTACAATTTCTGTAAAAAATGACAGTGATAGGAACTTTTATGTTCTCACCAAGGGACCACATCATATACTTGTTTGCTAGCTCAGTCTGATTGTGCGCTAAAACATTACATCCATGGCAAAGTGTGAAATATCAAAGATAGCTGGTCACCACCAGGAAGGATTAAAAGGAAAGAGTCAAGAGACAAATTTACGTTTGTAGATTATCCAGGAATAACAAAAGCTCCCGGAGAAATGGAAACCTGATCATCTGCAACTGTGATACGATCAAAATCTCCAGCCGAGCTTCTAAACAGACCTTTAGAGAGATGTCAAAGACTGAACAACATTTATTCGTTGCATAAAACCTTTGAGATGAAGCATCTCGTTTTCAAAGGGATCATTTACACAAATACACAGAAAATACAATATAAAAATCCCTACGATACATACAGTGTTTCTACACATACCCAATACCCATTTACATGCACTTACACACTTACACATAGAAACTGCTGTTTTTGATGTGAAGATTTAACAGCGACACTTTGTGAGAAGAAGTCACTGTTGAATTTCTTCCTTTGTGTTGTCGAGGAAGAAATCTCAGACTCAAAACTCTGCACAGATACTACATTTAATAAAGTACATTGTATATATTTTGAATCATGTTTAAAACAGTGAATTTGCTGCAGAGGGTGAATCAGCCTCAAGAAAAAGTCCCACCAGCGTTTGTGCTCAGTCTGCGTTGAATGAGAAAGAGAGAGACGTCTGATTGGCTGCTGGATTAAGAACAAAAGTAAGAAAAAAAAAAAAAAACAGGGCTGAAAGAGGTGAAAAGGCGAGTGATACAAGACGGGTCTTGTCTTTTTAATCTGTAACTCAGGCTGATGGGGCTACATGGGAAATCAGCTTTGGCCACGGGCGTCATGGATTAAACTCTATCTGCGGTGCTCCCTGAGACCCCCATCCCCACCGGGAGGAGGGGGCCAGGCAGGCGCATGAGGGGTCAGGGTGGATTGCTTACGGAGGTGTTCCATTTAAAATGCCAAAACAATTTCTCTCTGACCTGCAGAGAGTCTGTTTTGGAAGCCCTCCTCTGCCACTTCACCCACAATGCAGTTCCTGAAACGTGACACCAGTGAACCCGCAGTAACCTGCGAGAAAGGGGGGGGGGGGGGGGGGTTTACGGTCGGTCAGTGCTAGCTCTGGGCCTCACATGCAGACCGTGAGCAAGAAGGGACAAAATCTACTTCTGTCATAAACACTGGATACCATCCCAGTGCATGTTCCATATTTTCTAGACTCATTACAATCACAGCTCCTCTCTCTGCTCCCCTCCGTGTCCTTGCAGTAATCTGCAGATCTGGTGACGGCTTCAGGGCCACGCAGCCTCTGGTATCTTCAGCACGGGGCACCAACCCATGCATGACCATATGTAATATAATCAAAAAGTCAGTGCTGTGTTTTATACAACCAATCAGAGCCAATCAGTGTGAGCCCAGTGTGTGATGGGAAGATGGAAAAGGAGGGAAGGGGGGGGCCCAGGGGTTCCTGGGGCCCCGGCCGAGTGTGTTACTCATCAGTCTCCCAGGCCCGGCTCTGTGTTTGGATTGCTGTGTTTGGATAAAGCAGATTGGTTTGCACTTAACCCTGTAATATATGCAAAACTATTCTCCTGATAATACTCTTTAAGCCTGGCCAGTCACCGCTGTGGCAGATGCCGTAAACGGAGCGCAGCTTGAAGAAAAATGGTACGAAATAAATTGTGACATGGTGCCGAGGGGAGGGGAAGAGACATATGTCTCTGTAGCCGTCCCACCCCTCCAACACACACATACACATACACACACACCTCTATGATTTAAAAAAAAAAAAACAGGATATGAAATACGGTATCGGTTTTTGAATGTATGCACGGATGAATTAGTGACAAATTGTAATCCACCAACAAAGGAAGTTTTACAGTGCTTTATTTTTCTTGATGGTCAAAGTCTAAGCAACACATTTGCCTATAAAGGTTAAAGGTCCCGTAGATGTCCATGTGTAGTTTGATTATAAAGCAGGTCTAGGTTCTATATTTATACTGTGAAAGTATCAAAGCCTCAGTCCACAGAGAAATGCACACAGCCTGTATTCACAAACTGAGCCTCAAAACCAGCCGTCAGGACTTCTGAAACTTTGTGATGTCACAACAAAGCATTCATTGCCCACAGCCATGCCCCAAGCCCCGCCCACCTGGACCCACCATCCAACCTTGCAGAATTTGATTTCTCTGAGTGTTTACCTGAAATCTGCTATATTTTTATTGGATCACTCAGAAAACAGTCAGCCAATCAGAGGAGAGGCTCAGAGCCTCCTCTCTTCTGATGTTATTAGAGCTCCAGAGAGAAGCCTGAGATAGGAGATGTAAAACTACATTGAGATGGTTTTTGGTTCTTAAACCACAAATATATCTTCTTATGGATCAATACTTCAAATAAAACACAGAAGAAGATGACAATATGGAGCTTTAAAGGGCAAAATTTACAATAGTCCAACAGTCTAAGAAACAATACATATTTGCTTTTTTTCTGATAATGAGAAGAGAAGAGTTGTCAAGCAACATTCACCACCACCCGCTGCCTGCAAGAAACCACATTAAGCAGCAGAGAAAACTAAAAAATAGCCACTTTAAGTACAGTGCAAGAGCCAAGAGGCAATTTGCTTAGCTTAGAATAAAGACTGGTAGCAGGGGGAAACAGCTAGCTCTGTCTACATCTCCATAAAATGCCTTTCAACACCTCTAAAGTCTAACTAGTTAACATGTTATAGAGTGTGTTACACAATTTTTCTTACTTTCAGTACATTTCTGTTCGTGCATGGATGACCAAAACACAGCTAGATACAACATGTTAAGTACAGATCATTAGAGGTGTTGGTATTTTTTAACTTGAACAGATCCAACGGCTAGCTGGATCCCCCTGCTTCTAGCCTTAATGCTAAGCTAGGCTAACCACACTCTGACTCCAGCTCTGTACTTTACACACAGACATGAGACTGATATCAATGTCATCGTCTCATTACAAACAGACAGAGACCTTTTCCACCTAATTTCTATCAAGTAATACGTAGCCAGTTTCTAAAATTTTGGCCCTTACAGTTGGTGTAGTACTCAGTCACTTGTCGTTCATTAAATAGAGAAACTACTGGTATGGTAAACCATGCACAGCAGGTTGATGAACCAAGCCAATGGATCAATAAACACAGTTTATTTTGAAGTAAGGCTCCTTGTATATGCATCTGACCTTCAGAATAAAAGTGGGAAGTCATAATTCTGTATACAAATTGACTGTCAGATATTTAGATAGTTAATAAATAGCTACATGGTTTGTGTTTTTATTGCAGAGTGATGTAGGAAATGATGGACAGCCGCCTATGTGTGTGTTTGATTTACAGTCTCATTAAAGTATCTGCCCAGCTGTGGACTCTCTCTGCAGAGCCTCATGTTGTATCATGACCCAGCATCAGACGGGATCTCCCTCCATGTAATAAGTAGCCGTGTGGTTGTCATAGTCCAGTGCTCTGCTGAAATGTTGGCCCAGCCCTGCAGATTTCTTCATGAAATCTAATGAGAGCCTGGTGCTCTGGTGTGTGTGTGTGTGTGTGTGTGTGTGTGTGACATAATCAAGTGTGTCTATTTTCCCAGAATTCAACTACATCGAGTAACAAACACTTTTCCTTTCTTTTTTTTTTAATTCCACTGGCTACAGTTCAGAACTCCCCTGTTTCATAATAAGTGATACACCACCCCACGCTTTGGCCTCGGTTGCTTTGCTCTGAACTGAACTCTTCACACAAATTCTACTGATTCTGTCTGTGCAAAAGAATATTCTCATATCACTGAAACAGCTGTTGTTGATTTTGTAACAAAACATTGTCCATGCACCAAAGCTTTAATCCAATAAAAGTGTTATCTCAGAGAAAAAGTCCAAAAGCTGAAGTAGTTTTGTTGCTTGATTGATCAGGTTGAACAGGGTTACATTAAAAGAAACAATACCCTTTTTCTTTCAGGGACATTTTCTCTGGCCTGTGCACAAAAAGGTTTTTTTTTCTGGTAATAGGATATATCTATATCTCCGTTTATTTCAGTATCCTGAACTACACAACAACATTGGACAGGGCCTCCTTTTACAGACACGGGGGATCTGTTTGGCTGGTCTGCTAACTTGTGAACCACATGGTCCAACTTCTCTGAAGTGAGACCCTTTTAAAGTGAAGTATGTCTTCTCACCAGCCCTGTCTCCTAGGAATGAACTTCTACATAAGTAAACTGCCACAGCAAATACGTTTTGTAGGAAACATTTTCTATAAATCTAATGAGGATATGTTGCTAATTTACATTTTTGGCAGAAATACATATCAGTAAAACACTGTTCACCCAGAGTGTGTTTGTTTTTGGGGACTCTGGATCTAGAACCTGGTCTCTGGTGACAATCATGTGTTTTGTACACCTGCAGTCTGTAACACACCCCCTGCGATATGCTGCACGGGGTCTATGGGTTCTTAATTTTGACTGACCGGTTCAGCAAAAGGCTAAAGATATCACAACATGGCAGATGAAACGCTTGCTTTATTATATAAAAGTATAAAACATAAAAAACCAAGGAACTTGTCGCTCGAAATATAAAAATAAAGGGGAACTGTTGAGATCAGAAAGGTCTGGGTCCTACTCGCAGGGGAAGGAGAGGGCAGTCAAGGGTGAGCTGTGCTGCAGGTTGGTTGCTGTATCGCACTGTATCTTCCATGTGTTATAAATAAAGTTGGTTTAAAAAAAGCCTAGTGTAACTGCAGTCGGATTCTCATGATTTCTCCTTCGCATCTTTCCTTGACCTCATAACGATTTCCCATCGAGGTCAAAGGAGAAGTGGTGAGGAAAGGAGATTATTCTGACTCTTCTACCGCAGCCTCTGGCTTGGAAGAAGTGAGCGTGGGGCTGGAGACGAGGGGCACAGGGAAGCTGATCATGACACAGATTATGTTCTTTTCAGTTTTCAGTTTTCTCTAATCTTTCACCTTTTTTTTTTAAATGTAAGGTATTGAATAGTTTTACCTCCTCAGGTCTCAAAAGTCCATTAAAATAAAACAATGTGAGGGAAGAACACCGCTCTTTGGTGGAACTGGATGTGAACAGACTGTAAGTAATCTGTAACTGCAGGCTGTTTCTTTAATACATGAAGCAGCGCATTTATAAACAGCGGCAGAGTCGATCGGATGTTGTTGAGGTGGATGTGTAACAGGGTAGAACTGTATCTTCACCTTCACACTTACCTCATTCATTCATGGGCGCTGATTTGGAGTGGTTTGTGTGTGTGTGTGTGTGTGTGTGTGTGTGTGTGTGTGTGTGCGGGGTGGAGGGATTTCAGTAGCTGTTTTGGGTGTTTCTTTAGGTGTTGATTGAATGCAGGTGTGTATGCGAGTGTGAATCCTCTCCTGTGTATGTTAGCCACATGCAGCAAACACTGCAGGTTGTCATTCCCTCCCAGGTAAACTTTGCTTATATATTGAATATCACCAGCTTATTCTTGGAGTTCTCTGTGTGACTGTAAAGTTAATGGAGTATCTCTGCTTAAAGGGCTCTAAGTTCTGGGATTTGTATCTGTTTCTACATAGGTGAATAGAAGTTCTCATTCCCTTTGTGTCTCACCAACTCCTCCAACATGAACAACCACACAGGTTGTTTTATTCAACCCTCTGATACGACCCATAGGAGTGTCTCCGAAAGTAGTGTACCAGTTGTTGTCGCGGTTACTATAATAACGGTCATGGTTTGGTAATGTTTAGGGAAAGATTTTGATTTGGGTTAAAATAAGTACTTCCTCAACATTAGATGATCTTTGTTGTCATGGTTACAATAAAAAAACAGGGGGACTGGTCAGAACTGAGGGAAAGGATTAATAAAGTAAAATACAGAGAGGTCCTGGAAGAAAACCTGATCCAGAGTCTAGGAGACATGAGACTGGAGCAACAGTTCACCTTTAAGCACGACAATGACCCCGACGCCGAGACAACACTGGAGTGTCTTCATGATGTCTGTCAGTCCATGAGTGTCCCAGCCAAAGCCTAGACTGAAACCCCACAGACCATCAGAGACCAGAGTCTTGAGACCTGAGGCAGTTCACAGACTGTTCCCATCCAGACTGATGGAACCTGAGAGAACTGCCTCCAAGGGGGTTATAACAAAGTAGTAAATTAAGGATGTCAATACATTTGTAAATGAGAGATTTCAGGTGTTGACTCTTAATAAATGTTTTTAATACATTTATAAAAATTTTTGCACTTTGCCATTATGGATTATTGAGTATAGATTGATTGACAACAATTTTATCCATTTAAAATAACACAGTGAATTGAAGGGGTCTGAACAATTTCTGAAGACAGTGTATATGGCGTCTGCTCTCTCATAGTGTAGTTGAATTTAAGGATGTGATCACATGGCTGTTTAGAGCGGACACATTCCTGTCAGCAGCGTTTTGTGTTACAGGGTTCAGAGTGAAGTCACTACGGAAACCAGTCGGACCTTTTTTTAACACCTGGCTGTTTTTATAGAAAGAAGTTTTCCTGCATCTCAGCAGGTTGTTGTTGAAGGATGTGTGGAGAGTTTTCTGCTCCAGTGTAACAGCTGGTTGTCTCTGATGACACTCCCTCTGACCAGAGGCCTGTTGTGTTGTATGGCAGGAACATGACCAGCAGAGGGCGGCAGATGACTGTGAAGAAAAAGGACACCTTTCAGATGGACCTCTAGACTGATCAACATCCATTTATTGACACCATGCACTGGAAATCTGCTCAGAGGCCACAGGAAATCACTTCCTCAGTAAAATTGGAAAACATTCAATGATTCTGTTGATACAGTTCATACATTCTACAGTATGACCCCACTGTATATTCTGACATATATTAAATTATATCAAATATGTTTAGCCTACTCTAGAGATATGTTCACTCTAATAACAAAACTGTTGTATTTAATTGGACAAATTGTTAAACTTTGGAAGACAGATCATTGGCACTAACTTGAATGATCTCAGCCACGTCAGAGTCACTCAGAGGGCAAAGGTCAGTCTGGCAGACCATCACCCTCTCCAGGCAGAGTTTCGACTCCTGCCATCAGGTCTTCAGTCATTTGTCTCGTCAACTGTTGTTTTTTTTTTTAATTGTTGGCCTAGTGGTTATAACAAATACTGATGGACTTTTGGTGCTTCATATCTTACTGTAACTTATTATGATGGAGTCTACTGTATGTTAGATGGTTTTAACCAAATCAAACCAAATTGCCCCTGAGGAAAAATAAAGTCTTCTAATCTAATCTAATCTAATCTAAATTATATATGTTGTTTTTTGAAGTGAAAAGAAAAAGGCACAACTCCTGCAGAAAACACACATTAAAAATATTAATGTACTTAGTTTTTATTCCATGGAAGTTAAATTATAACTATAATTGTGGGAAATACAAATGTTTGAGCACCCTACTTGTAAAACACTCATAAGGTCATGAGTAACTATCACCAACCACAATATCCTGTAAACAACTGACTGAGGGTCTGAACATGATGCCAACTGATAACTGATACTGATACTGATACTGAAGAGGCGACAGTTATCATCTTGAAATTTACACTGTCTGAAACCTGGAAGACCAAGTAAACGTTCAGATAAAACTACGCAGAGGAGCTGCAGGAGGGTTCAGCTGGTGCAAGGATCCACTGTGCAGAGTCCATGCACAAACAGGGTCGATATATGAGAGTCATCAGAATGAAACCCTACCTTACGGCAGTCAATGTCTGATGTCGACAGCGCAACATCTGGATCAGCCAGGGTCAGTTTAGAAATAGGTCTTTGGACAGAATGGATTCCACTAACATCAGCTAATTGTGGACGCAGGTGTTATTTAGACAGTGAAAGTGAAAAAGAGGCTGGTTTCTACCAGACAACAAAGTGAAGCAGACCTCAAAATCCACCATGAACTACCTCAGGGAACACAAGCTGAAGCAACTGTGAATTCTCATGTTCCATGTCTGTTTGCTGCAGGAGTATTTAAGTGTGTCCAAACTTTTGACTGTATGCACACATATCAGCCATAACATTATGAGCCCTGACAGGTAAAGTGAATAACATTGATTATCTCGTTACAATGGCACCTGTCAGTGGGTGGGATATATTAGGCAGCAAGTGAACATTTAGTCCTCTAAATTGATGTGTTGGAAGCAGCAGAATGGGCAATCGCAAGAATCTGAGCGACTTTGACATGGGCTAAATTGTGATGTTTAGGCGACCAAATCTGCAGGTCATGTTGGGTGTTCCCAGACTGCAGTGGTTGGTACCAAAAGGTGGTCTAAGGAAGGATAACTGGTGAACCGACGACAGGGCTCGTTGATGTGTGTTGGGAGCGTCAGAAGGTTTGCTGTGGCACGAATTGATGAAAAAGTAACTGCTGGTTCTGACAGAAAGGTGTCACAACACACAGTGCATGGCAGCTTGCTGTGTATGGGGCTGCGTAGCCGCAGACCGGTCAGAGTGCCCATGCTGACCCCTGTCCACCGCCAAAAGCGCCTACAACGGGCAGGTGAGCATCAGAACTAGACCACGGACCAATGGAAGAAGGTGGCCTGGTCTGATGAATCGCGTTTTCTTCTACATCGTGTGGACAGCCAGGTGCGTTGCTTACCTGGGAAAGAGATGGCACCAGGATTTTTTATTCCCTAATAGCAGTGGCCTCTTTCAGCAGGAAAATGTTCCTGCCACACTGCACAAACGGATGAGGAATGTTTTGAGGAACGGAACAACAAGTTCAAGGTGTTGACTTGGCCTCCAAATTCCCCAAATCGCAATCCAATCGAGCATCTGTGGAATGTGCTGGACAAACAAGTCAGATCCATGGAGCCCCCGCCACACAATTTACAGGACTTAAAGGATCTGCCGCTAATGTCTTGGTGCCAGATACCATAGCACACCTTCAGAGGTCTTCCGGAGTCCATGCTGCAACGGGTCAGAGCTGTTTTGTTGCCAAAAGGGGGATCTACACAATATTAGGCAGGTGATCATAATGTTATGGCTTGATCGGTGTATACTGTATATATATTTACACAACAGTTCACTCTGACCAAGTAATTTGATTGGATGAGAGTCATTTTATGTGCTGATGTAGAGTAAAACAGCACTGGGCCTTTTAACTACATGTGTCCCTCGGCTTCACACACTAAAGGTTGTTATATATTTTAGATTGTAAAAAACTTTACAAAGATGAAAATATTTACAGAAATAACATTTGAATTAAATGATGTCTGGTCATCAGAGGGGGATGAAGGGAAGAAGCCTGGATACTTTCAGTGCACCTCCAGGTGTGCTCATATGACATCGTCAGGTCAGGAAAAATTTGCTGCTTAGCAACAGTCCAGTACCAGTCCGGTTGCAGAATTGTTTGTGATGAAATGGTGAAAAAAACAATGGCGCTCATAGAACTGTTGTTTAAAAGCAATATCACACTCAAGGTCGTGGTGTTATACTGAATATACATACCATACATATACATATGGTGTGCCTTACCCCACTTAAGCAGGAGTCTGGCATTGTGCACAGTGAAGTGATCTTAGATGTGTGCTGTATCTTGCTGCTGGTGGACAGTTCTTGTTGCTTCCTGAGGCAATTCTCAACTCAGCTGCAAATGAGGACAAATCCTTTTCATGGCAGTCCCACTCTGAAATGACTGGGGCACTGCCTTCCTGGAAAGATGATGTCCTATGACAGTAAGGAATGCATACCCCGGCTATGTACACGATTTTATGCAGCTGATAGCATGGAACTGTGTTTCTGCGTTTTTGCTAACATACACTGTGATAACACTACAACATGAGTGCAGTGAAGAAGTCAGTGTAGGTAGTTGAGTGGGATATTTCACTTATTTTCCCACTTAGATTTTTTTACATTTCCCAAACCAGAGTGCAGTTACATCACACCCTCTCCAGGCTACTCAGAGCAGGGAGTGAGCAACACATCTCACACTGTCTGTCTTTAATATGGAATATAATGATTTCCACTTGTCACTGAGATGTGTTTGATGTCAAATCAGGAGCAAAAATGAATAGCGCTCAACTGTCAGACTTATATCCCGATCATTTCTCGAATATAAGGGATTTAGAATTTTCTCACACACAAAAGCAACATGGGTATTCACACAGGAAGGAGGAATTAGCTGAAGTTACATCTCGCTCACCACATGCTGAGCGTGCTTTTAGAGGCTTCCCTCAGGAGGTGCTGCTAAATCCAGTTGCAGGTACTGGCAGGGGAGGGGCTGTTACTTGTGATTAAACGAGAAAATGTGTCATCACATTTCAACTGTTTGCATAATGAGCATCGTATGGGGGTGTCAAACATACCAAACTCATCTCTGCAGGTTTGTGTTCTGCTTGTTGTTTGATGAGCCATCTCCATTACTGGCAGATTTCCTTACACATATGGTTAATGAACTCTGTTGTCGCAGGCTCGGAATAAGTGGTTGTGTGTGAGGAGCTCAGCCCCACCCTCATGTAAAACACTGCTGACACTAGAGCAGAGGAAGTGTCAGCCACCACCAGACAAGTCAGCAAAGTGCTGAGACCAGCACTGACATGGTACATCTTAGTCATGATGGAGTGCTGAGAATGGCTTCGATCCCTGGTCCCTTGAGGGGAAACTCATAAGACCCAGAGTGTAATGATGGTTTCCTTCACCAAGTCAATATTCAATACACCCCACAACATGGCAGTGTGAGATGGAACAACCAAGATTTTTGCTTTTAATTCTTTTATTGATTGAGTTCAAACGGGCATTATAACTTATAACTTAATAGTCACAAAATAAAAAAGAATTTATAAATAAACTATTAATTCATTAATGAATACTGAAAATTTTAAAATGGATTTACAAAAAAAGCATAAAACTCTCATTAGATAAACCCTTTATAAATACCTTGAGTAATTCATGAATAAATAATAGAATTTGAAAAACTATTTAAAAAGGCATTTTAAAAATATAAATACATTCATAGATTCTCTCTTCTATTTCCATTTCCTTTTCCCAGCTGCTTTTCCTTTTGTCTATTAGCTAATTGATTTGCTTAGTTAACCAAGCTAGACTATTATTTAGTATCTCACACAGAGCACAGCCTCCGTCTGGATCCACAATAGTTTAGAACAACACAGATTTGTTAGAGGCAGGTCTTTATGTCTAACTCCCTCTGTTTCATATGGAGAGTTGGTCATAGCTGTTAGTACGAAGCCTCGTTAACTATGACTTCTCTCTCTCCCTCCCTCTCTCCTGCTCTCTCTGCTCGGTCTTGTGTTTAGTTATTCCCTTGCCTCCTTTAGTAATAATGATACTTGTAATGAAAGTAGTTTATTTGCTGTAATGGAGGCCAGGCTCAGTGTATTGGAAGTACTCCTCCACTTCCCTGCAGTTCCCAAGCAGCCGAGAAACTGGAGAAGCTCAGTAGACTGTAGCTTGGTCAGCAATCAGCTGACCAGTTTTGGAAATATTATCAGTCAGTCCGTGACATTCCAGATTACAGGGCTGGAATCAAAAATCAAAATCTCTGATTGACAAAAGTCTTCAGACCCTTAAGTAAGAACTTTGTAGCAGCAGCCAGATGCAATTTCAGCCTCTAGTCTTCTTGGGTGAGTCTCTACAAGCTTTCCACGCCTGGATTTGGGCAGTTTATTCCATTCATCCTCTCAGGCTCCATCAGATTGGATGTGAACTGTCATCTTCAGGTCACTCCACAGATGGTCTATGGGTTTTAAGTCTGGACTTTGGCTGGTCCACTGAAGGACAGTTAGAGACTTGTCCTGAAGACACTCCAGTTTTGTCTTGACTGTAGGTAGGAAGGTTTTCTTCAAGAAGGACCTCTCTGTATTGTGCTGCATTCATCCTTCCCTTATTTCTTGTATATATATGTATAACCACCTGAAATGTGCATCAGGATGGTTTGGTGAGCGTAGTCAGGTAAGTGTTTTGCTAAAATCTATCAACCTAAAGCAGATAGTCACAGCGAAACAGTTAGTAATTCATTCCAGCACAGTGAAGTGAATCCTGTACGATCCACTCCATCCAAATGAGTCTCCAGGGTAATCAAAGCAGAAAACACATTGTTAGACAATACAGGCAAATAACAGGCCGAAGAATTCCTCTGCTGTAATCATCCATTACAAATCACATCACAGAGAGCAATCACTTCTGGTTTACCTCTGGGGTTTGAGCTTGTTTGACGATGAATGACGATGTGAAAAACAAGAGAAATGACTGCAGCAACGAGGGAAGTAAATAAGACCGCGGAGAAATCACTGATTACTAAACAGACCAGGGGCCTGAATGGTTAGAGAAGCTAAATGACCACAAAAAAAGCCACTAGGCAACCACAAAGAAACACAAATGGACTGTAAACAGAAGCAATAACAAAGAGATAGCCACAAACACAAAGAAAAACAACCATAAAAAGATGCTAAAGGACCAAAAAGAGACACAATGATCACAAAGAGATACACAATAATCACAAAGAGAGACAACACGACTACACACAATGCAGCTGCATCAGTTTCATTGGATGGGGTTCTTTACATGATATATGGACATAATCCATACATGCTTGGAGGTACACTGGGTAATAATTAGATCTTTTTGTGTCTTTGCAGACTGAACAGACACTGTTCCTCCCTCTCTGTAGTACACTTCTGCTCCTCTAGGTGGCACTAAGATGTTACATTTCCGCAGATGATTCCAGACACACACACTCACACACACACACTTGACAATCCATTTCCTGCCCTCTCACCACATTACTATTCCTCACCAGCAGGGACCCTCAGGCAGAAGGTGGAACTTTTAATATGTACATTTTCCAATGGCCAAAGCCACATCTAAGTGTTTCACAAACAGGGATAATTATTTGCGAATAGCAGATTGTGAGCGCTCCCCACCGACCCCTTTAACTCCAGCTGGTGTCTCCCTCAAATCTCTCCTTTTCAGTGGGGCTTAATTGGCGTGATCTCCGGCAGCATGAGGGGGTGGGGGGTGGGGGGGGGGTGTGTGTGGGCAAGACCAGTTAGGCCTGTGACAGCTGCTGAGAAAGTGGGAACACAACTATCCACACCATCCGCAGCACCACCACCGTGACGGAGACAGGCCTGAGAGTGGAGTAGCTTTACAAAGATCTCTGCTAAGAAGCAGGAGACTAAACAATGAAGTGTGCAGAAAGCGACGGGCTCCAGATTGATAGATGATGCCGTGCAGCTGATGTGGGGGCAGTTACAGACGATGTATTGTTGTTTAATTTGGAGTGCTTGTTATAGAGTTACAGTCAGCTGAATGACTCCTGTGTGGAGGTCTAATTTGAAAAGAGACTGAGATGGAAAGTGTCTGCAGACAGCAGATGGATCTCAGTTACACGTGAGTGAAATGCAAACTGTGGAATAGACGGGGGTGAGAGAGGGATACTTGAACAATGTGCTGTCAAAACTCTACACACTTTGGAATATCCCTGTCGGACTGACTGACTGATTTTCTGACTGACTGACTGGCTGATCATATGTTCACCACTGGTCAGCCAAGTGCCTTGTCACAGAGTTGGGAATTTCTGGATCAAACAGGTTCTATCGGGGGGGATGTTTACAGCTGCAGTGTTGACAAATTAGCTCATTGTGTCTAGATTTAGACTTTGTTTCAAACAGACTAGGTATCAAAACAGATTGGGTATAAACCTGGTTCAGGTCTGGACCGTGTATTGATGCCGACCGCGGGCTTAGGGCTACACCTCTTGTTTCGACCAGTCTACTGAGCCGCTCCAGTTTCCCAGCTGCTCAGAAACTGCAGGGAAGAGGAGGAGCACTTCCAATACACTGAGCCTCGCTTCAATTACAGCAAATTAACTACTTTCATTACAAGTATCATTATTACTAAAGGATTCAGAGAAATAACTAAACATAAGACACACTGAGCAGAGACAGCAGGAGAGAGGGAGGGAGAGAGAGGAGTCATTGGTCGCTGTCAAAGAAGCTAGCAGATCTAAATAGCATGTAAACAACAGAAACTAAACTGATGGAGGTTGTGAGCTGTGAGAGACTAAATAAGAAAGATAGTCTGCCTCTTCTAACTTTCTCTCTGAGTGATCATGTTACAGTAAATCCAGCTGAAATCACAGTTCAGTCTTTGTCTTTCATTAAAGTGTTTGGTGATTTTGTCAGATGACTTTGCAGTTATAAAATATGGATTTGACCAGAGGTGAGAGATGTGAGCGTTTGGTGATTAGACTCCATTTGTAACGGGGTGACGCTTTGCGAGGTATAGAAAACCCCTTCGGCGTCTGGACTCCACTGGTGGGGGTGATGTGGACTCTGATGTGCTTGACCTGGTTCTGGATATGAAGACTAGAGGTGGATGGTGTGGAGGAGGGTCGCAGCAGTACGGACTGAACTGACAGCTGACAGCAGGAGAGAGGAGAACAGATTTTAAAGTTTGACAGTGAGAATGTGATTGGCGACGTGATTTTGACAGCGTCAATGTGATTGACAGCGACAGCTAGATTGGCTAGATCATGGCGAAATGTGACCGAAAACACCTGTAGTCTGATTACAAGAACTGGGGTGAGAGAGAGAGCAAGACAAGCTAGACAAGCTAGACCACGCTATTCTCTTGGCTTGTATTTTGAAATATTTACTTTTATTTCCATGCCACCTGATTACCTTTATTCATTCTTATATTCAACAAGGAAAAAAAAAAAAAAGAATTTGTAAACACCTGAATTGAACCGTTTCTTCCAATTGGATATTCTTATTTTAATTTTTTTATTCTGGCAACAAAGACAGTTTTCTATTTTTGGTTTAAAACAAACAAACAAACAAAAAAAAAAACCGAACTGCCTGAATGTTCATAAATGCAAGAAAACATAGCAGACTTATTACCCTTAAATTCCCTTTAAACAAATTTGGTCGGTGATTTCAGTGCAATTCTGTGTAAGATGTAAGATTTTTAACTGTCATGCAAACAGCACCTAGAGTGGGTTCATGCTGTGATAGTCAGAGTAAGATAAAAGGAATATAATCTAAGTGGCTTATTGATTTGTCTTTAAACATGTTCTATATTAAAATACATAAAAATGCCACACATAAACAAACAACACAATAAAAGCATTTTCTTCACTTGAAATTGCACATTAAGCACATTATGTAAATGTAGCTTAAAAAGTGCATTTTATATGGTACACATTGTGCAGGTTAATGCACTTTGAGAGACAGATGTTGAAGATCTATCCTTGCTCCCAGCATGAATGTGTTTTATAAAGGTGAAGTCGCCACAGTTGTCAACTTAACATCACTGTATCAGACCTCCATAACTTCTCTGACAAAGGGGAAAATATACTGCACAGACACATTAGAGCAAATGAGGAAAAGAAAAAGTGGCATTTCAGCCAAATGAGGTGAATATTATATTGAAGGAAACAGAAGCAAAAAACCCATTTTGCTTATTAGATTCAAGGACATGTTGACAAATGAGGACCGAATGAAAGTGTGGGACGACTATGCCAAAAAATGTGTGGTAGCCTACACTTCTCTGTAAGACAGCTGAGCAGTTGTCATGGTGATGACTGTTTCCATGATGGTGGTGACACAACACATACACAACACAGGAAGAGTCAGGTAGACATAAAAAACTTTCACCCTAACCCACAGACAGTTAACAACACATCTGCAGCTCCTCCCAGCTCTGTGGACCTTTCAGCAGTTTCACAGTCCCAGTCTCACCACTCATGTTAAATTGGTTTCCAGCAGTGGCAGGGAACTGTTTCCAGTTCAGCTCTGATAAACCCGCTGCACATAAACTGCCCAGCACCACACAGCAGACAGACACACTTATGGAATGGGAGATGGCAGTCTGATTGGTTTATTGCATGTTACACCCAAAACACCCCCATGATTAATTAAGAGACTAAGTACAACCCTTCTGAACCATGCCCCTGGAGCAGTGACTGTTTTTTTCTGCTGTTAAAAGAAGAAGTTAAAAGTGATATGAACACGACCTGAATGTATTTGTGCTACACGCTTGAGATCATGTGCTTTGGACACTTAAAAATGCTTCAGTGTGCTTCAAAATGTTTTATTGTTAAATGAGGAACATTAGATTTTTTTAAAGACTTTGCAGAAAGTAAATTATTTGAAGTCAATTAACCCTGAAATAGTCTCTGTATCCTGGAGGATTGTCATGATCTGCCCCTCATATGGACTTTTGCCTCGACTGTTTAGTTGATTTTCTATTTTATTTTGTAATAACTCACCTATTGTTTGGATTCTTTGGTAAAGTTCCTGTTTTATTTCACATTTAATTTGGTGTGTTGGTAGTTCTGCAAACCGTCCCAATTCATGAATGAATCTGTTCAGTTTTCTCTGGGGTTTCTATGTGCATCACTTTCTGTTTTGCCTGTTTTTTGGATTTTTGGATTAGGTTGCTTTTTTGATGACAGCTCCATTGCTGTGGACCCCTCTCTTCCTCATCTACCTGTATGCCTCTTGTTTCATTAATTTGATCTGTATCAGCTCAGTGTCAGTGTCTGCATTTGGGTCCTGAAAACCTTAAAACGTGACAGAAATATGGTCATTTGACAAACTGTGGAGGGAGGGACATCAAGTGGGGTGCACTTTAAATTAAGAGAAACAAAGAAAGGGGGTTGAGTCATGTAATCAGGTCATGTGACTTAATGCCAAAATTTTGAAATCCAAAATGTAGTATGTGGACAAATCCACCGGCCATGTGGTAAGTCATTTTTTAATGTTTATTATTCTTTGGGGGGGATTTTGTTTTATAAAGTTTTGTTTGTTAAGGATGTTTTTACATGTTCTGGTTCTAAAATAATGGATTATATTTTCACAACTTTGATATTCAGGCATTGAATGTTTGTGTCCTGGAGGATACACTGCACAGATAACGATATAAAACAGGGATAATATACTTATGTTTATAGACCAATTAGCTAAAGATAATCAATACTATAAAGGTCTGTACACGGGGGAAGATGTTTAGGTCAAGGTCAGAGGAGTACTTACTGTAAATTGTTATGTAATGCAGTGGTTGTGCTGTACATATTATATGTGTCTGTCTGCAATGTTATGATGTGTAGCTTGGTGATATATGGTAGTAAATGAGGGAGTAAATTGCACACACGAGTTTATGTAACATGACAAATACCTGGTTTGTATCGTTGCTTGTGGGAATGTTTTACATTTCTTTTTTTTCCTCTTCAATAGTTGTAAAAAAACTACTGAGTACTGCTATAAAGAGCTGCTTCACAGCACAAGGCAAGCTTTCCATTCCACTTACATACACTCACTAGACATACTCTTATTTGTGTCAGCTCACTGGATACAGTATCAACACTAGTGCCTCTGAAATCATGGAATTCATTGGAATCAAGCTGACCATGGATGTAGTGAAAACGCCTGCAGTAGAAAACTTTAGTCTTTAATACTGACTGAAAGTTTAAGATTCCATATTCAAACCTGAACATCAATTGAAAGGACAAGCAAATCACGAGACAGATAAAAACAGGTTGGGGAGCTGAAGTATAATCAGTTTTTCTGTTTTAAATGCACAGTCTGTAACTTCTGCCTCTAGGAGTGTCTCAATAAAAACAATAACAAAAGACGGTGTTGGGTGACATCATGAAATAGTGTGGGATCATGGGAGTTGTTTTCTTCATCACCATTAGCGTAAGCTCCTCCCGGTTTGGATTCCTTCAGTGTCAGTGGTTCAGGAAATCAAACAGACACGGTGATTCTAACCATTAAAAAGACTGAATAAAGCAGTTTGACATTTAAAGTCAGTGTTTGAGCGACGCTGTACGGAGGACAGAGACTCAGGGAAGAGTTGGAGCTGAGATTGATGCTAACCTTTGTTTGATTGTTTCTCTGATAACTTATGAACCAGACATTCAGCAGGTTTTTACCAGCAGCTGAATTATCCACAGAGGTTTCCTCCTCTCCATAACAAACACACCAGGGGATTAAAACCTGTAGAAACACCCAGAAAACAGTTTCACTTAAAAAAATCTGCGATTCATCAGAGATTTTCCTTTGTGTTGAATAAATCCTTGAACTGAACCCACCCTGTCCAAGAGTCTGCATTTGGGTCTTTAAAAGATTAACCCTGACAGTGTACTTTCTCAGTGAATGTTCCGCATTTGTCTTAAAGAAAATGTCCAATCAAACAAGCAAATAACATCAGCTTTTTTATACTTTCTGCAAAACTCTGAGCAAAATTTTGTACGTCTGTTAAAAGTTTGTATCCCCATTGTATTTACAGTTAACAGGAAACATGACACCTGTTAAGAATATGCTTTTAATCTAGAATGTCTTTAGTCTGATCCATTTTATATAACAACAATTTTGACCACTACATAATCAACAGTGCAACAAAGTCAAATCTTAGCTCTGTGAAAACATCAACATTAAAGGTTATAAATCTACAAGTCGTTCTGTGTCACTTAATTACACTTGAAATAAATGAAAGATGTGTAAGAGTTGTAACAGTAACTATAATGACAGAACCTATGGATAAGAACCCTGTGTAATGACCAGGAAAAATCTTTAGGTGATAATTTGGGTCATTTAACTTGGGCTTGTGTGAGGTAGTCATGCATAGTCAGTGTGTTACCTGCAGTAGATTCAGATCAGCACCCTGCCGGTTGGGAGAGGCAGCAGTAGTAGTGTGCTGTGTTCCCTGCTGGCTCTCCTAACTGGAGAAACGTCAAATAAGCCAAACTACTGTTTACTGTGGAGTTGTAACTTTTCTCAAGTGTCCTACATTAGAGGGAGATGACAGATTAAAAACACAGGTGGAAAACATTCAGTATGGTTGAAGCCCAGTCATCACAGCATGGCGCAGGCCAGGAGCGGGAACATAACATGGAACAAACATACGAGAAACTAAAAAGCACAACAACTACTTAAATCCAAGGTAGTTACATCTGACATTGGAATTAATTTCAGACAACACATGTACAACTTTATAGCAGACAACGAGAGCTACTTACCTTGCATGCAGGCTTCAAGTACCATCTACAATGTTGTTCAAAGAGAGTAAGGCTTGGTACTTGATATTTTCCATGATCAAAGTCAGAAAATACGAAAAGGGTGTTTTAGTGATGTGTCAGTCGTGAACGAGCTAGCTCTTTCAAGTGAACATTGGGAGCCTTTTTTTTTTTTGTAAATGAATACAAAGCAGATCTTGTTTGCCCCTCAGAACGGCCTTACATTGGGGTAATTATTGTAACCACCACATGCTCTGATTGCAGAGCAGAAGAGATCCCAAGTAGTCCTGACTGAGTCGGATAGTATCGGCATGGGACTGGTTGCTCTATTAGGAATTTGTAGATGCTATCCCACTTCTGCAACACGCAATGAAACCACAGATTGTTTCTTTCTCCTTGTGGAATACAAAAGTCTGTTGTACCTTTCTCTCACAGGGAAGCGACTGTCTGTTTCTTATGAAATACCTTGGCAGGGTGTTGTAGTTGCTGACTTGATGGGTGCTTTGTGTTTAGCTGTTGCTGCAGCTGTTCAGGATGTCAAAGGCTGCCTCAGTTGCCCACAGGAACTACACTGTAGGATACCTTAGTTCTTGCTCAAGAGCATCACCCACACTGCTGTAGAAGAGCTGGGCTGTGAAATGAACCATAATTCTCTAATATCTTCGCCACTGAATGGGCGCCATCTTTAGTTCGATACCAAGTCACAGGCCTTCTTCTTGGCCATCTTCTGTTATCAGAGCCTCAACTGTTGAGAACACATTGATCAGAAGCTTGATGGACTTTTTTTGTGTGAGCCTCAGGATGGAGAGATTAAAATCTCATGTCCATGATCTCCAGGTTTGCACCAAGCTCCCTGATCGTTGTGCATGAAGCCTGACCATGCTCTCCTTAAGGCGTTTGCTCTGTCTCTGCTTCTGTCATGCTGTTGATAAGAAAGGAAGCAATTGGGATCTTCCAAGACTCAAAGATTGCAACAACCATGAGGATCAATGCTTGTGATGCCACATTTTCCATCTCACGAGCACCAATTCCAAACTCAGTTATCCATCATCATTGAGCAAACTGTGTCTTTTGCTGCTTTCTTCTGCTCAGTAACATGGCTTTAAAGTTGTGAAAGAACAACAACAACAGTAGATCCAGGATCTGCAGAGATGCTACTGAAACGTCTTCCTATGGTCTATGGATGAGGCAAAGCCAGGAGAACCGTCTCTCTGACATAAAGTGCAGTCCTGATGTTTTCCACTCAGATTTTTTTTTGTTGAACGCTGGTGCCCAAACCAACACTGTAAGAGCAGTGTCATCATGCATGACATCTTGCGCAACAAACACTGAACTTTTAGCACCTCGCCACACTGTAGCACCTGTGAAGGTCAACTTCTTTGGCTCATGAGCTCCTCTGTCCCTCTAGAGGTTGTAGTTACAGTGGTCAAACAAACATGGTGGCTCAGTAGGTAAGGCCATCACACTGACATTATGAATGAGGGTTCAAGACATGATCTTCCTCCCAGAGAGCAAAAAAAAGGAAAGATATCAACTAAAGCAGAACACAAGTAAAATGAATTGGTTAAGAGGATGAGTCAAGATATACCGTCATATAAAAATACCATTTCAAACATGGGTAAACATTTGAATATTTGAGGATGAGGATGCTTTCAACAGTCACCGAAGAACCCTCTCTTCAAAAAAAAATAATTTCAGGGTAGAACCTCAGCCCTTAAAGAAGAACCCTGTTGGAACCCTTATTTCTAAGAGTGTGCCACTTAATTTCCGGTGTTTTATTCAACTCGTTTTTAATAAGGTGTCATGTTTGAGAAAGTGTAGATGTACATCCTGTCTTTGTTTGTTCTCAGGATCAGCAGCTGTCAGTACTTTGTCTGCACACAGCATTTGTTTTCTCTCCTTAGCTGCTTTTATCTCCTTACCTTGACAGTGGATCAGTTTCTGCTCTTTGCACACAGGAGCACACTGAGTTCCAACAAAATAAGAAAACACATTTACAGTAGAAAAGCTGCCAAGTAGCAGAAATGTGCCTGTGGATGCACAGAAAATATGCAGCCTACCGGACACTGTCACTTTTCACCACAGAGCTATGAACAGCAATATATTATTTTATATTATTTTCTGCACCAGTGATTTGCTACAGCCAGCAAGAGACTGAAGTAGAAACTCATATCTATGTTTAAATTTACTTCAAATTTACCGTGTTTCCACAGTAGAACCACAACAGAATAATGCAGTAAGCATTAAAGGGGACATATTATGCTCCTTTCCAACAAGTTTAAATAAGTCTCAGACGTCCCCAAAACATGTCTTTGAAGTTTCTTGCTAAAAAATCCACTCCGATCCTATATTTCAGCATGGCTGTAAACCCCTCTTTTTCAGCCCTGTTCAGAGTAGGCTGTTTCTGTGTCTGTAGCTTTAAATGCAAAGAGATGCTCATCATGACGTAAATTTATTTTGTGTATTACAATGAAAGCTGAAAATCAGCATAAACATGTCTGACAGCAACAGTAATCTTTAGTCAAAGATGAGCCTGTGCAGTTTTCTACACTACACTGTTCCACAGCATATGTAATAAGTGACATGTTATAAATTACCTATGTTATATGCGCTTGATATGTAGCCAAGCTTACTTCTTACCCACCTTAGCTCCACTGTCTGTCAGTGTTTGAATTTCATAAGCTTTATATTTTGGTGAATGTTTCCATTTTTCTCTATATTTTGGACAGGTGCTCCTGTGGAAACTGTGCAACCATGCCCACAGAAGCTGAGAACATCTGCTGCTTGGAGATACCACAGGGAGCATTCTCATTAGACAAACTAATCAGTAATTTGTTTCGATTACATTTATAATAAACCATAGCATTTACCATTTGTAATTCACTGTAGGTTACCAGACGGCTATGGGAGATCGAGGAAGATTTACCATGTATGGTCGGCCGTCCTGGGTTGGAGCCGCTCTGCCTCAATGTGTTCTGCCTGCAACATGTACCGCGCTGACTATGGTACTTTACGGTTGAGAGGAATACACCAGTACGTTTTGCTTCTTTGTAAAAACATAGTTTCAATCTAAATAAAAGATGTTAGGCAGTCTTGTTTTACTTCAGTTCACATAATTTTACAATGGTAATAACAGACCACAAATGGAGTAACACACCCTCAAATAAATTAGTTTAGCTGCTCTTTGATTTGTAAAGTTCTTCTATCAGCAGATAGTGTGCATATAATATATGAATTCAGAGGAGTCATTTCTTTAGAAACGATCAAGCATTTATTTACATCAAATGAGGCACTTATAATCAGTGATATTAAAAAAACTGTAGGATTCACTGGATCCATATGAAAAATTGTGAGACACAACATAGATATATGTTTGCAAGACTAAATGTCCTGTCCAGTTGTTTTAGTCAGTACAGGTATCTAGTCTATAGGAGCTTTGTGAGCTGGTGCTGGGGCTTCCTTGGTCGCAGAATCCGGGTCGTCATTCCAGCCTGCGTGGTCCTACGCATCCATGCCGAGTTTCCTGACACCACATGCCAGTACGTGGGTTTTAGACTGCTCCAGAGCTGGATATGACCTCCTCCTCCTCAGGCCGCTCGAACTGTGCAGTGAGGTCCTCTGGGATGGGGATGGCCACAGCAGCTTCTGTGTATGGTCCCAGGTCAAAAAAGACTTTTTCAAATATGAGGTCCACCACATTCCCTGTTTGATAAAACACAAAAGATTTTGTTTATATATATTTTTTTTTATACAAAACAATGATTGAATGTCTGTTTCTACCTCCTGACATTTTCTTTACTGTATTTTGTTGTTGATGGAACTGTCATAATATTATACGTGCAATACTTAATACAATGTGTACAAAACATTTTTTGGTTGAAAAATAAAATAATATAACACTTATAGAATGTCGGCTCAGTCTTAACTGGTGTAGCTCTGCATTCTCCCTTCATGGCCTTTGGAAAGTCGACCTTGAACATTGGTTCACTTTCTTTTGTTTGGGCTTGTGGTCGGTCAGTATTTTCATTGTAGTACGTGGCAGCCAGGTAGAGTCTGGAGGTACAGTAAAGAGAAAATCAAAGATGTTAATGATGGCAGAAACCTTAGCCTACATACTCTCACAAGTTCTAAGTAACCACAGCTTCATTTACCTGCACAGCATTCCAAGACTGATAAATGACTGTTAGGTTTATCAAAAGTAGAAGCACTTCAGATGGTAAGTAAGTCTCGGTTTCAGAATCGTTTCACTGCTAGTAAGTAGGCACCTGGTCCTGGCCATTATGCTTAAAGTTAGGATGAATCCTATGGTCATAATGGTCACGTTTATGGGTCATATGGCGAGTTGAAATGACATCAGAATTCCCCTTTAATTTGATCTTCCACTGACAGGTGTTTTATTCAAATGAGGTTAGACTGTGAGTCTGTTCTTCTAATCACTGTTTATTAATTGGAAAACATTCAAAGCAAGAGATGTAGTGAGTTGCTGAATGATAATGAGACAGGGAAGCTGTGCCTTCACTGAGGAATCTGAGGAATGAGCGCAGGGGTACGACAACAACATCATTACTGACGGCAGAGCTGGAGGATGTGGTGTCTTGGGTCTTGAGGCTGATGTCAGGCTCCACCAATGCCTCAAGTTGAGAAGTGTTTATTACACAGATCACATTTTTTCTGGTGTTTGATGTTAACATTAACTGAACTTGAACTGACCTGTATTTGCAGGATTTTATGCATTGCAGTGTTACCACACGATTGGCTGATTGGATAATTGCACGAATAAGCAAGTTGACGGTGAGGGCATTAAGAGGGTGCCCTATTCATTTCAATAAAAAAACTGATCACCGGGTGCATACTCTATAAAGAAGGTTTCCAAAGGATGGTTATGTGAGATTCCACATATTGGGGCCCATAGAAAATGAGCACTGGAGTCCTCTGGCAGAGCTGGCTGATGTCTGTTAGCTCCCTGCACACATGAATGAATCGTCTAGATTTTGAATGGATCTGATTCTAATCACACAAAGAGTCATTTCAGGGGGTTTGTGACAGACATTCCTTTTGTAATTTAGGAATGGCAAAAGTCTTTTTGGGCCAGTGCATGTCATGTGATTTGGCAGCAGGGATGTCATGAGATACTTCAGTGCTAAGTCAATGCCAAAATACTGTGACGGCACTGGACTGTTATTCTACAGTACAGTAGGTGTAATAGTGTAGTAGAGATGTGATTCTACCTTGTTTTCTGCTTTTTGCTGTGGTTCAAAATTTGATAACAAGAATCATGGAATTTCAATGGTACTGGTACCAGCTACCAAAATTCTGATATTGTGACATCCTTATTTGATGGTGCATCACCTAGCACCACCGCCAATGATGTGTTTGACATGTTTAAGTAAATGGAATTTAGATATTGATGAATAAAATCCAATAAAATCCGATCATCGATAAAATCAATTCTAAAATTTACCAGACGCCAATGAAGAGAAGCTAAAATGGGAGTGATGTGCACTCTGCTTTTTGTTTAGGTGAGGTCCTGCTGCTGCTGTGATTCCTGTAGACTCTGACTCTAGATTTCTACTGGATAAAACTGGACTGAGTCTCCTGAGCTGCAAAAAAAACAAGATTGGACAACTGTGTTGACATGTTAGTTCAAGCTGAGGTGGTTATCAAAAGGTAGCACTAAGGTTTTTACAGCTGTCTGCCATGTTTTTGGACAGAGCCCAGGTATATTGAGGTGTAAGCTCTAACTGTGTCAGGGCCAAAAATGATTACTTCAGTGTGATCAATATTCATGAGTGCCATCCAGCATTTTAGGTCAAGGATGCAGTGATTGAGTAGATTAACTTGATAAGACTCATTGGAGTTAAAAGAGCGATACAATGAAGTGTCATGTGTATAGGAATGAAAGCTCACATTATGCCCCTGGGGTAACATGTATAAAGAGAACAAGAGGCCCAAGGAGGGACCTCACATTAAGGAGTGCAGTCTTTGATCTGTGGTTCACCCTACATCCTGACTGCAATGTCTCAAAGAGTCCTTTCCTGTTTTCAAAAAAGCCTCTTCATGCTTCACTTTTATAAACTGTTCCCTCCTGCCTGGATTCCTCTGTTCTGATTGTGTTTTATATTTGCCTTTGTTCAAAGAATCATCATTAAACCCTTTTCTGACTGTGAAACCGGCTGCAACAGGATTTCTCCAAACTCAGTGGTAACTTCCTTTATTGACTCTTTTTTTTTCCCCCTACTCTTTCCCTGGTTAATTGTTTGTGTGGGATGTGACCCTGCTATTAGCAAATCCTCAAATCCCCAACAGTGTCTTTTCACAGGCTCAGAGGAAGCACAGGGACAATAATCCTTTTGGAGGTTTGGAAGCAAGAACGAGCTGAGCTTCGTTAACCAAAGCCATCTGACACGTCAGTCCTGTTCTATAACCAAGACAATGAGCTCTGGACTGTTTTCCATGGCTAAGCATATTTACATGTTTCCACTGTAGACATAATTAGGTCAAGTGTTTATTATGAAGAGACATGTGACTTAATGATGGAGTGTGAACAAATATTCCTTTTTATGATTAAAAAAAAAAAGCAGTAGTTCTTAAAATGAAGTAGATCTGATGGCAGTTACCATAGGAGCAGATTCCATGTCCTCCCCAGCTATGACTTTGACAAATAGCCCATACTTACCTTATCCATATAGGACCAAATTTTCCATAATCAAGATAAATGCTGCTTGCTGGTCCAATTACATTTGTATGGCTTGAGGCTCCCCGCGGCCCTCATGTTTTAGCTTTGCAGAAATCAATAAGTCATTTATTGTGGCCTTTTCTCCCATGATGCTGAGAAACTGTAAGGGACCATCACAGGTAAGATGGAATGCGTGGGCATTTAATTCAGTTTCCCACTAATTATAAAGTGTTTGATGGACAAACGGGTTTTTCCTCCGTGTAGCAAAATGTTAGTGGAAACAATGCAAACCAATCATATCATAGCTAATTGGACTGTAGGGTAGCATTCGTCGACTCCAAAGCAGTGATCATTCAGCCGTTGTAATAACAGATGTGTAGAGCCAATTTGTGTGTATTCTACCTTATCACTTAGGTTGGATACAACAATGAGTCACAAATGAAGATAAGAAAATCGATTTTTCTTAAATTCTTCGCTATAGCCAGAGGCATAAATTAAAATGTGTATTTTAAAAGGAGCAAGTTAAACAGGAAAGATACTGACGGTAACACTTGAGTTCACTAAAGCACGCGTCTGCACTGGACTGGGTTACCTTGCTAACAGCTCTGTGAGACTCTACACATTGTAAAGAGAAACAGTGTAATTCACGATAAAATACTGGCAGCTGTAGTTGCCAAAACTTCACTGTAAATAATATGGTGATAATGTATACAACATTACAGTATGCTGTTTTGGGAACCATAGCCTTCACAGCCGAGAACTGTTCCTTTACGCTAAATCACTTTTATATTATATTAATTTAATAGAGGATGCAGCATTTTATTTTCAAATATGGGACGATTGGGTGGTAACCTTAGCAACAAGGCTGGATGGGTCAAAGTCTTGGAAAATGGGGAAGGTCAACCCTCGTGTCTCCAGTCTACTAAAGAAATTAAGGACTTTGAGTGAGACTCTATATAAGTCAGTTCACACACTCACTCACACACTGTTAGTGTCTTAGCCACACTCTTTTTTCAGTTCACTTGAACCACTCATTCACTCCTTAATCTGTTGCCTCATACAATCCTTATAAATACACACATACAGTACAACAGCTTATGTTAAAGAACGACTTGATTATTTTTGACAATATTTCTCTTGTTTATTTGCGTTCAGTGTTAAATGTTTTCAAGCAGACTACAACACTTGATATAGATTTTGTTTTTAAATGATAGAAATTTTGGTTTATTTGCCCTGAGGGTTTTCACAAGCTTAACAGAGACGTGATTTAAAAAGACACTTTGAAGCTGTATTATTCCTCTTAAAATTTTAAGTTGCAATTTCAAAGACCATGTTTATTCAGTGTATTAAAACAAAGTGTTTTATAGCAAGACTGCCAAGGAATAATTTATCAACTCAAAGTTTAGGGAAGAAAATAAATCACTGTAGTACTTTTTGTTTGCAGTTAATTTGTCAATAGTGTATACTGTAACGTGTTTTATGTACTGCAGTTTACAGTACAGTGGAGCTATCAGGCAGTACCTACAGAAATGTTGTAAGTGACTGAAATTTTCAGGGAAGCCACCGATGCAATGTGAGCCTAAATTATCTCCAGCGATGCATACAAGGTTCCTTTGACAACGGTTTCATTCACTCACCAGGTGCAAGAGAAAAAATATTTCTCAATTCCACATTCAGCAGTGTTTGAAAGGCTGTATAGTATGCCAAAAAATAAAATATAAACACATGCTTTTAGAAGTTTTTTATGCAAAAGGTAAAGTATTATGAATAAATGTATTTCAAACTGCATATTTTTGATTTTGTCGGGGAGCTACAAGACTTTTGACTGTTGTGATTTTTGGTCATCCTTGTATTCTCTTAAAGTGTCCTTTATTTGTTCTATCATTATATTAAGAGAGTATATTCAAACATAGGCTATATGTTTTACCTTGGTTATACTAAAATAAACTCAACATTATTTAACAAAGATATACCATATTTTTAATATATCGTTTCTGTAGAAATTAAAGTATGTTTTTGCTGAATGGTGAAAGGTTTTGGCCTGTAATTTTGAATGAACAAATCTGCAAAATATGTAATATAAACCGAATAATACTGTTAATTTCAGAGAAACGAGTAATGCATGCTTTTGAAATTAGGGAATTTTCCCATTAATTTTCCCCAAACAATGTCACAGTAAAAAGTAATTCACAGTAAAACAATGTGATTTCTACATATTATGACAGTAAAGATTAACGTGATGCACTCTTGGTTTTGGGTAATTTAATGTATCTACTACAGTGATATACTATTTTAGATTTTATGGTCTTTTACTGTTGCTGTTTGGCAATTTTTTACCGTACTTTCTACCAACATTAGCGATACTTTGAACTAAATGTCAGCATACTAACACGCTCACAATACCAATGCTTTAATGTAGTACTAAAGTCATTTGATCACCAGTTGATTGGATTTATCCTCTGGGGAGCATGAATTTCTATGCAAATGTCATGGCATAGTTGTAGGAATATTTCAGCCTGGACCAAAGTGATGGACCAACCGAGCAACATTGCTATCTCTAGAGCCATACCCCTAGCATACTATATAAAAAAAGCAAACATTAACCGTCATGGGAAGGAAACTCTGGTTTCCCACAGGTTAATCAGATATGCTGCATGTCCATCCTCCACTGTGATCTACTAGAAACACTGGGCTTTGGGTTCTTCCATGTCGATCACTTTGCTGGTCTGTCCATCTCCCTGACACTCAATCCAGATCAAGATATCTCAACAATTGCTTATCTAATCCCAGACATTAACACACGTTTTACCTCACTCAAGTTGTACATCCCAATGCTTCTGTCATACTTAGAGAAAATGTGTGTAAATCATGACCCAGAGGCGTGTGAATGGTTATGGGATGTGATGACTATTCACCAGAGACCCTGTCTTGTCCTGTCCCAGAGGGTATCTGCTCAACCTTGGTTGCTATGGTAACTGCCAGTGGGTATTGGACAGCTTGACACTATCAGCTCTGCTAGAAATAAACAGTGAACCATTACTTACAGTCAGAAACCTGTGTGTGATCTGTGGAGAAACACAGAGACTTAATAATAATGGAAAAATACCTTCACAACACCAGAGTCTGTTTGGAAGTGAACCAAGACCTTGTCACTCTGTACAGATTCTGTAAAGAGAGGAAGATGTTAGGAGAGAGCAGACTTCCACGTGTAGGCTTAGCCATAGTGGACAAAAGGTCTTCACTGATGAGCAAGAGAAAGAACTGACAAATACCTGATGAAAGCTGCTGATGCATATTATGGAGTTTGTCCACGTGAAGTAAGCAGATAGGAATTGGTTAAGGATAAGTCTGGGGAAAGTCAGCATTGGTGGCAATGCAAAACACATTGGATGGGAAAATATTGAACATTTTGCATGTGATTAAACTTACAGCTGAGAGATCTTGCGTATCTGCTGATTGGACGAATCCTCAAAGGCTGGAGGAGACTGGTTTTCAGCCTACATGGAAGGAAACCCAACTCTGTCCATTAGGAGTGCTGATGCCAAAAGCCTGGTACGGACCGCCAGTTTTAACAAAAGCAATGCAGCAGTGTTTCTCAGAAAAGTTGACCAAGTGATAAAGAAGAGCAACTTTCTTAAGCATTTTGTAAACCACACCAAGGTCAGCCCTGAGAAAAGGTGGTACTGGATAACCACAGCTCACACCTGTCAATTGCTGCCCACCAGACCACTCCTCCAGCTGCTCAATAGGCCACTCCTGTTAAATTATTAAAAAACCATTCAAGTGTTCAATAAAAAAAACTTTCAATATCAAGTTCTCTCACAATCCTTATATCACCTTATGTCATCAGTCCTGGGAGCACATCACACTTCAGCAAGTACTCTGGCTCCCAGTCAAATACCACATTCACTTTAAAGTACTCCTACTTGTCTATAAATGTCTCCATGTTTTGCACCTCAATACCTAACCAGTCTTCTCCATCCGTACAAACCCTCAAGGTCCCTACGTTCCTCTGATGCCCAATTACTCCACATTCCCCACTCCAGACTGCGCACCATGGGTGATTGAGCCTTTAGTACAGTTGGCCCTAACTTCTGGAATGCTCTCCCCCAGACTCTGCACCACTGCACATATGTTGCTTCTTTTAAGCTGGGTCTCACGGTCAATTTCGAAAAGAACTTGCTGACTCCCTCTCAGAGCACAATTTTCATAGAGTGGCTTTGAACACCATCACTATGAGGGCCTGTCCATCCCCTCAGTGTGTGGGCGAAATTCTGCGGCTCTTGGGAAAACTGACAGCGGCCTCGACCGTTGTTCCCTTGGGCTTATTGTCTCTTCGACCTCTGCAAAGATGGCTGAACAGCTTCCACTTGGACTCCAAGTGGCACAAATACAGGAGGTTGAAAGTGTCTATGCAGTGCCTCCTCCCTCTGGCCAGAGAGGACGTGGTTCCCCCTGCTGTGCAGGCTCTGCTGCAGCTCGCTGTGGCGGCTCCCCGACAGGAGGGATCTCCTATCCCAGTCCTTTTGAGCCCTGGACATGGGCGGAGCTGAAGTGGGTGTCTGTTAAGATTGTGTTCCTCCTTGCCATTTCCTCAGCCAAGTGCGTCACTGCCTGCCCGCTCTGTCAGTGAATGTATCGTGTCTGAGGTGGAACCCAGATGGCTCAGGTGTCACTTTGTGGCTGAATACGGCATTTCTCCCTAAGGTGAAGTCATACTTACACCTCAACCAGCCTATTCAGTTAGCACAGTTTGATCCCCCATCAGGGAGAGGGGAGAAGTGGAGGTTGCTATGTACTGTAAGGGCCCTTAGAGCCTATGTTGGCGCTACTGCAAGTGTACGGCAGTCCAAGCAGCTCTTTGTTTGTTATGATGGTCCCAGACAGGGTTGTGCTCTTTCCAAGCAGCGCCTGTCCCATTGGATTGTGGATGTGATCATTCATGCATATAAGGTGAATAATCGTCCTATGCCATCTGCAGTCAAGTGTCACTCTACCAGGAATGTCTCAACATAGGCAGACCTGAGGGGATTGCCCCCAGAGGCCATATGTGCTGCTGCCTCATGGGCTTCAAAAAGCACATTCTCTAGGTTGCACCAGGTGAATGTTGCCACCCTACATCCTCTGGGTGTGGTACTTCTGCCGAGTTCCTCTGCGTCTACGCTGTAAGGTATGTACTTGGGATTCCTCGTGACATTGTTGGTACTAGTCATCCAGTGCTTAAAGCAGCACCTCTGGTGGTCAGGAAGGATGAAATAGAACGAGAGTTACGAATTCCCTGATGACACCGGAAGATATACCCTCTCTCGGGTCATCTGGGGTCACAGGTGACTTTGTTGATATTAAATTCTCGACCTGCACATATGCGAGACGGAAGATTCGGTGCTTAAAGCAGCGCCTCTGGTGGTCATCCAGGATTCATAGAACCATAGTTACATTCGTAACTCTCGTTTGCTCTATTGACCAACAAAAACCTGGTCTGAAGTCAGTATTTCACTGTTATTTTAAGGAGCATTATCAAGAGAGTAACATGTTTCAACATACACTGGCACACAGAGCTCATACACTCTGCCTGTGACACACAAGCAGAGTGAGCCACAGTTCACACATTCATAACCTAGACCAAATTTGTCCAATTTTTTGAATCAAAAATGTATTTACACCTCTCATAATAAACATAAAACGTCTAACGTGATTTATGCCGTAGCTTCTTTGTAGAGCTGTGCGCAGCGCATTGATTCTCTCAGCCGTTCCTTTCCCCTCGGTGTGTAAAGATCTGCTGCTTGTGTGTATCAGGGCTGGACTCACTGGTCCGTCACAATATGTGATCAACTCTCCACAAATAGAATCTAACTCTGTGTGACACTGTGCTGTTATAATAGCAATCCACCAAGGTGGAAGCACGCCTGGCTTTTAAAAGGAACGGGGGATGCACTTTGATTGGTTTATTGGATGTTTTGTCCAAAACACTCTCATGAATAATTAAGAGATTAAGTACAACCCTCTGAACCACAAAAGAGACAGGCACTTTGGATCGTTAAAATAGAGCCCCTTGTGTAAACGACTAAACCATGCATTTTCTGTTTGTGTTGCGGAGAAAACACCTACACCATTTCATAGCAGACGCGTGTCACTACTTTGTGTTATACTTTGAACACACTGGCTTAAAAGTAGTCCACGATACAGTCAAAAATGTTACAACCATCCCCAGTCTCCTTATTAGAAGAAAAAAAACTGAGAGAGATGTTTCCATTTTTTGTTGAAAATATTATTTTTCCTCCTGTGTCCCTTTGAATACTTTTTTGTAAAAAAAAAAAAACATCCTGCACCAGATTAACACACAGTGTCAGTAAACTGACAGCAGCTCATAGGATTTACAGTAAGAGTACTGAAGTCTGACAGATTCAAACATGTTCCTCTTCCTGCCATTTGGGGCACGTCAGCATACAGCTGTTTTATCAGCTGCAACAGAGAGAGTTTATTCTTACATGACTCCTGCTGACAAAGTACACGGAAAGTGTGATACTGAACTCTTTAGCATTTTAAAAAGTAAAAGTGGTCTCTTGTTGCTGTTTGTGCATTCTACCGGGTTATGTCTGCAGGGTTTATAAGAAATATATACATTTATATTTAAGTCTCCATAACTGACCCTAATGAGTCATTGCATTCTAGTAATTGGTCCCATAATCTCCAAACAAAATGCAGTTGAGTGATATGTTGTCTTTGGAGATGAAAGAGTGTCGCCTGGAGAGTGATGGCCTATTTCCAAAGTAGGAAGTGAATCACGGGGGTTTCAGCTGTGAGCTGGTGACACAGATGCTCCCTGTATGATGCAGTGCAGCGAGGCTTTATATACTGTACCTCTCATTTGTCTTCTTCTGTCCCTCCCTCTGGCTCCATTCCCATTTTTTCACCTCAAATTGATGTATCTATGTCTTTTCCCAGCAGCCTGTGAGAGAGAATACTTCATTTCTGTCTTTTATTTCAATACTGCCCTCAGGATAGTGATGTCAATGTTTGGTGATGTCTGCTGTGTGTTTGGTCCAGAACAAGATATTTCAACAACTGCTTGCCTGGCTGCCATAACAATCTGCTGGGGATCTGTGGTCTGATTTATAATAATAACAATATAAATAATAAACTTTATTTATATAGCACTTTTCTTTGCAAAATTACAAAGTGGTTTACAGAAAAAAAGGAAATTAAAAACAGCAATTAAAAACAAAAGAAAAACAAACATAAAACAGAAGTAAGTTACACAAAAATAAAACATAACCAACATTCAAAAACTTGAGGAACACCACGGTTAAAATGGAGAAGAGGCATTTTATACAGCCATATTGGAGAAGTATGAACCTGGTATTAACATGTGGTCTATATCTGGATATATGATGTGGATTAGAAAAACCCCTTGGTACCACGGGTGTAAACAGATGCAGGACACATTGAAATTGTATCCATTGCATCACATCTGGCTTGCATTGTGTTTGGATGTCAGTCATGTAACTGGCATGTGCATAGTGTGGCTACATTGAGACAAAAAGAGAAAAGGAGGTGAAAGGTCAACTGACTACACCTCTTCCTGCTATCTCAATTCAAAAAGATCCGTCTCTGCAAAGGGAAAATCAGAGGAACCCAAACGCAGGGAACGCTGTGGGAGACTTGAGGGACGACTTATGCCAGCTTTACACCAACTGACTTTTCAAGCGATTTCACTGTCACATACAAATTTCTGTTGGAATAAAATCATGATAGCCAGGCTGCTGCTGGCACGGAGGCGTAAGAAAAAGTCTGCCAGCTCAAGATGCAGACCAAGAAGAGATATGTGAAGGCGAGCCAACAAGATTTGGCCTCCAACAAGCATCACTGGGTCAGTAATGAAAGGTTTGTGTACGTCTGTGGTGACTGCCTTGTGTGGAAGTAACCCCTGGAATAATCGGAGGGTCACTCAGTCCTCGACTGCTATGAAACCTGTGATGTGTGCAGAGCCAACAGGGCACGGCGTCAAAGTGAAGCGGGTCACTGCACTGTGTTGTGAGTCAAGAGAGAGGGGTCAAGAACTCCAACTTAAATTTTTGAGGGAGTCACAGCTTGAAAAGGTTGAGAAAGAAGAAGCTCTGTGGAGAAAGCCCCCAAAAAGGTGATCTTCTGTATTTTGTATTTCCTGCTGTAGGGTCACTGGTGCCAGTGCAGAGGCAGACCTGCCAAACAGCCTGCTGTAATGTAGCTCGTCCTTGGCGTTCTTTACTATGGACTGGACGTAGCCTCTGTGACGTCACCCACAGGTTTCCGAAGAGCGGTTTTGAAGCTCAGAGTGAGCTGCTTCACCGTCGCAATCTCGGCAGTGTGTGACTCCGCCCCTAACTCCCAGCTAATCCAAAAATGGGCAAAGAGGAGGGACTTCAGTTCATGCTGGTTTGTAACAACCATAAGATCACCCACCTGTCACTCAAAGAGGCACGCGCTCAATCATACAGAACTTTAAGCCTTTATAAAATGTAAACAGGTGAGTTATATAAACAGGTGTCATGAAGGAGGAAATTAGCTCTAGAGACCAAAACAGTTTCTGTACCAGGCTGTAAACATGTTTATATCTGCTGTAAAGTTGGACATTTTAACATGGGAGTCTATGGAGACTGACTCACTGTTGGAGCCAGACTCTAGTGGTCGTTAGAGGAACTGCAGGTTTGGCTTCTTCAGTGTTGGCTTCATTTTTCAGCCTCAGAGGTTCATGCATTTTAACTTCAGTTGCTAAAAGTTAACTTCTCAAAACAACATCTTGTACAGAAGGAGCTGAAAACATCTGAATTTAGTTTCCAATTCATTAAAATGCATCCACTGTTAAGTACACGCAGCCCCTAAAAATGTCACATTCTGATGTGGGTAATAAATATTGATATTATTATAAATGGAAATATTAAGAGTCATTAGATGATCGGCCAATCATGAACTTCTGCACAGTCAAAAATGAGAGTCTGCAGGTCAGTCAGAGCTGGAGATCTCACAGAACCAGGAAATGCTTGCGTGAGCTCACAGCAAATAAATGAAGCAGAACAGAGAAGTGGGTCAGTCCTGCACGGCTGACGGATCCACATCTGCTCAGTAAGGTCAGTACTGGTGCTAGTATACATCATACTCTCACTGTATCCAGCAGTATGTGTATATGTGTGTATGAAGCTGCTGAGTAATAGGAATGGTGGGAGAAAATACAGTACAGTTTTTTTTAGCAGTGAACAGCATCTTTTGACTTACATTTAAAGTGGTTACTTAAAATAGAATTTTCTCTTTTTTTCCAGACAAAAACGGCTGCAGGATGACTGTGAGGAAGAAATATCTGAGGAACAAATAATAATTAAGAGACTGAAAGAAAAAAGTTTCCAGCCTGGAGAATGAGGTTGAACACTGTCAGACCCTTAATTTGCAGCTTTTTGCAGGTCACCAGCAGGGCTTCATCTTTTCCACTTCACTCTTTTCTGCTTTGCAATATTTCTAACATGTCCACATGTTGTGCAGACAAGTGTTTCAACCCTGCAGGTAACTAGGGGTAAAGTAAGCAACATATGCAAATTGATCTGGCAAGCAAAGCCTTTTATATTTCAGATTACCAGAAATTTAACTTAAAGATAATAAATTCTCAGCTCAATAACCAAACAACAGACAGAGAACACAGAGGAGGCCAGGAACAAAGGGCAGCAGGTGGCGCCAGACTTTTAAACAAACAAAGCAAGCATCTTCTTCCTTCCTAAAAAAAAAGGACCAACCAAAAACAGGGGAAGAATGGCACAAGTGCTTGGTCCCAGGGTGTGCAGAGCAGATTGAGGCGCGATCTATGGTGGTCGACAAGGCCAAACACGCTGCAAATTCCAAAACGATGCAGATTCAAAAACACATACGAAAATACAAAAGAAATACAAGAACAGAAATGTGCTGCAAATACAGAAACCATAATAAAACCAAAACACACGAACCGCCAAAACAAATGCAACAGAGAAAAAGCCCTTCTCCAGGCCTCTAGGGGATGCACTAAGTCGAACACCCTTTGCGCATTTGTGTATAAGCATGTATGTAAGCTTTGTTTTCTGTTGCTCTTTTACAATATTACAAAAACTAAGGGCAAATGTATCATTACTATATCTCATACTATCTCGTTCAAAGCTCAAAGGTCAGGTCGTAAGTCTGGCCTCTTGGATCGAAGGTCAAGGTTAGCACACCCCTTAGAGGCCTTGAAGAGGCCTTCTGTTGTGTTGTCTGTCATCCGTGACATGAGTATTTATCAAACAGGAACAGTCAGTGTGAACTTGTCTTCTAGCTGTAAGTAAAAGGATTTAATTTGCAGGAGTCACAACATGATTTATTCAGTTTACATCAGCAGTAACTTACAGAAGCAAATACAGAAGCTATGTGGCCATTAATACATAGATCAGAAAACAGTCAGGGCTGTGGCTGTGTAATTGTTATCTAAAATAACTGAACTGTTTATATTTGGTTTTTAAGGTAACTGAGACAGTTGGTGGTTTAGCAGCAAGAGTGAGGAAGTGACAGCAGACTAACTTGGAGAAAAGCCCAGACGACCAAATGTTAGGATATACCACTCTAACTTTCATCATTCAAGAATTTCAGGAGAGGTGGTTCCAGGAGAACCCCTGACTTCATTACTGTGCCAAAGTTCATAAGGGTCAAGGGTCACACATTGCAAAGCAAACAAATGCTGTTTTTGTGTCTGTTGGACTTAAAAAACTGGAAAACTGGAACAAAGCAATTGATAAAACTATCGGTCATCATCAGCCCATAACAGCAAAACTATCACCTGCACCAGAGAAACAGCAGGAGGAAGCGGGAGAAAGCTGACGCTCAACAGGACATGAGAATGACAAGGGAAACTTTAAACACACATGCTGTTCAGCCCCATCCATCTGGAATAATTTAGAGAGCAGCGTGAAACTTGTCACACTGATACTATATTCAAAAATGTGGTTCAAAGTCTGTGACTGACTTGGGGTGTAACCGTTTTACATAATCTTTATTTTTAACTAATATTACAGAGTGCACTTAATTCATCATCATTTGTCCTCTTATTGTCTACCTGGTTGTTTATTTGATATATTGGTAATAATAAACATACACTTGTTGTTGATTACATGAATACATATTTGAATGTATATTTATATCACTGAAATTTTGAATGTCTGTAGTTCATTTTTTTTGTTGTATTCGTATTCAGGTCTTGTAAATGAGACCTAAATCTCAATGGCTCAAAAAAATCGTTGCTGAGATGCAAATAGAATGACTTCAACATTCACCTCCTGTTTGAATAAACAACTTTACTCGTCCTGAAGTGCAGAATGAAACACTGATCAAAGGCAAATCACAGTTGGGCCAGTAGTGCCTGTTTTTCACAGTGTCACAGAGTGTTTGTAATTTCTATGGCTTTTATTTTAGAGCTGAATCTTGTTTCCCTTATGAACTACTTTCTTAAGAAAAAAACGACCTTTCTGCTTTTCATTGATAATAGGGATGTATTTTATATTCATGCAGCATCTTCTGTGTTATGGAGCCTTGACTCAGTGTACCATGCATCAATAGGTTTTATCACTAATGCAAAGTCTCTCGCTCACCATTGCACTCTATAAATTGGTGGGCTGGATATCATTGACTATTGCAGACAACAACACTAGAATATTTTTATGTACAAAGTGATGCTAGGTAAATTTCCACTTGACCTCTGGACATGTGGCATGACATCAGGGCTAGCAAGGCCAAAAGTGTTTAACCAGTTAAAGCTAAAAAGAGACATCAGTTAAAACGAAACTGAAGTGAAGTGATTTCTCTCCTTATATCTGATCTCAGAACAGCATTCTGTCCCATAAATGATCTGATGACTTGCTGCATTGTTAGCAGGCTCGAGTGGCTGAGGCGACCAATGAGGAGACCATGAAGCAGGGATCTTGATTTCTGGAGAGAATTCTTCGTCACTTGAGTCAGTTTCATCTGGTTGACATGCCTGTGCCTGGGATATCAGTTCCTCAGCCAAGAGGAATTTGAACTCCAGGTATTGGGAGGTTTTTCTTTCCAGGTCGTTGCAAGGCCTTTTATTGTCTGTACTAGCAACGTAAAGTTAGCAACTTGCCTGGCCTTAACAGATCTGAGGGGAAAGGATTCTGTGTAACAAGTGGCGTAGTCACATGTTACCAATATGTACCGACTGTCACATCCAATCATCTCAAGGGGCCCCACTACATCCATGCCTATTCTTTCAAATGGTGTGTCTATGACAAGTAATGGCTGAAGCTGGGCACGTGCTACTACCATTGGTGATGTTAGCTGGCATGTCTCACATGAAGCACAAAGGTTCTTGACACTGATGTACATGACTGGTCAGACAAACCTACTGCCAATCCTGCTGTGTTGTTTGGAATGCTAGGTGGCCTGGAAATGGGATAGAGTGACCTAGCTCCATGACTTTCTGTGTGAGGCTGTTTGGTAAAGTTAAGGCATCAACCTTGCCCTGATGCTGGCAAAGAAAAATCCATTTTTAATGACATAGCCAGCGTCAGCTAAGCAGTTTACCTTGCCCTGACTCACACCTTCAACCTCAAAGACCCTATCAAACCAGGGCTTCAGTGTTGAATCAGCTTTCTGCAGTGCTGCTATGTCAGAGGGGATATGGAAATCCCCTGGACTCTGGACTTTGTCTGTCCAATTGGGGAAACTAAGGAGCTCCGTTACTTCACAGGGGCTCAAATGGTAGAGCGCTTCCTTAGCATGCGAGAGGTAGTGGGATCGATGCCCACATTCTCCAGTAAACTGGAAGAAGAAGAGGCATCATGTGCAAAGCAGTGAGTCTTTACACACCAGCCCAGTGGACAAATAAGTGAGTATTCTGGTCCAAAGGATTTGGACCAGATTGTTGAGTCTCCTGGGAAGGGATGAAAGGGCAGCATTGTAAATTGGAGAGAGGTGGTGTCTGAGACCTCCTCCCCTGTTCAGGGATGGTTTCTCTATTTTAACATAGGTGGTGTCTGAGACCAAACTTGGTCTTTTCAATTTGTAGTCACAGGTGCTGAAGTTGTGATTCTCCTGTAATTGATGAGGGCAGCATAATAACACTACAAGCCTTGTAGTCTGACAGACTAAATTTAATAGGCATAAGGGCTAAATTAAGCTCTCAAATGTCCCCCCACCTACGTTAAAACCTGAGGCGTTTACCTGGACACGCCCCTGAGTTCATGACCCGGACCGGCGTTTTCTTTTGAAGCTTGTTTGCCAGAGGACGAGGTGGCCGAGTGGTTAAGGCGATGGACTGCTAATCCATTGTGCTCTGCACGCATGGGTTCGAATCCCATCCTCGTCGGGATAGAGTTTTCTTTAGTCCACAATGTTTCCATGTCAACAATAGTAGATTCTATCCCAAATGTTCTCCCCATTTATCTGCTGTGACATGTACTTGGAAAGAAATTGGTAAAACTAAGGAGCTACTTCACAGGGGAATTAGCTCAAATGGTAGAGCGCTTGCTTAGCATGCGAGAGGTAGTGGGATCGACGCCCACATTCTCCAGTAGACTTCTATTCTTGGAGACGAGGCATCATGTGCAAAGCAGCGAGTCTTTACACACACAGCCCACGTGAGTATTCAGATCCAAAGAAGTCAATGAAATGTCATCCTGAAGTCCACATTGACGAATTCATTAATGGGTTTTATTGTTTATCACGCACTAAAACTCTGCTCAGCCTTTATGGTATTCTGTGACTAAGTTTGGCAAATACGTCTATGTGTTTGGCGGCACAGGGGAATTAGCTCAAATGGTAGAGCGCTCGCTTAGCATGCGAGAGGTAGTGGGATCGACGCCCACATTCTCCAGTAAACCTCTATTCTTGAAGACGAGGCATCGTGTGCAAGGCAGTCAGTCTTTACACACCAGCCCAGTGGACAAATAAGTAAGTATTCAGGTCCAAAGGAGTCAATGAACTGTCATCCTGAAGTCCACATTGACAAATACGTTGACGGGTTTGACTGCTTATCAGGCACCAAAACACTGCTCAGCCTTTATGTTATTCTGTGACCAAGTTTGGCAAATACGTCTATGTGATTGGATGTTTATAAGACATTGAAACACTGCACAGGATTAATGCGACTCTTAGACAGAATTATACAACTGTGAAAATGTATTGTTGCTGCAATTCGCTTGGCGTTTCCATGTCAACAAGAGCAGATTCTATCCCAAATGTTCTCCCAATTTATCCGCTGTGACATGTACTTGGAAAGAACTTGTTAAAACTAAGGAACTCCATTACTTCATAGGGGAATTAGCTCAAATGGTAGAGCGCTTGCTTAGCATGCGAGAGGTAGTGGGATCGACGCCCACATTCTCCAGTAAACTTCTATTCTTGATGACGAGGCATCATGTGCAAAGCAGTGAGTCTTTACACACCAGCCCAGTGGACAAATAAGTGATTATTCAGGTCCAAAGGAGTGAATGAACTGTCATCCTGAAGTCCACATTGACAAATACGTTGACGGGTTTGACTGCTTTTCACGCACCAAAACACTGCTCAGCCTTTAAGTTATTCTGTGACCAAGTTTGGCAAATACGTCTATTTGATTGGATGTTTATAAGACATTGAAACACTGCACAGGATTAATGCGACTCCTAGACAGAATTATACAACTGTGGAAATGTATTGTTGCTGCAATCCGCTTGGCGTTTCCTATGCGGATTGATAGTTAACATCATAAATATGCTATTCTCACTTCATTTAGCTCCAAAAAACAAGTGCACTTGTCTTCAAGGAAGTTGTTTGAAAACCTGGTTAAGATTATTTGTCGGTTTGCAGGGTGAAAAATTCTACACCTGTAGTCACCGGTGCTGAAGATGTGATTCTCCTGTAATTGATGAGGGCAGCATAATAACACTACAAGCCTTCTAGTCTGACAGACTAAATTTAATAGGCATAAGGTCTAAATTAAGCTCTCAAATGTCCCCCCACCTACGTTAAAACCTGAGGCGTTTACCTGGACACGCCCCTGAGTTGGTGACCCGGACCGGCGTTTTCTTTTGAAGCTTATTTGCAAGAGGATGAGGTGGCCGAGTGGTTAAGGCGATGGACTGCTAATCCATTGTGCTCTGCACGCATGGGTTCGAATCCCATCCTCGTCGGGATAGTTTTCTTTAGTCCACAATGTTTCCATGTCAACAATAGTAGATTCTATCCCAAATGTTCTCCCCATTTATCTGCTGTGACATGTACTTGGAAAGAAGTTGGTAAAACTAAGGAGCTACTTCACAGGGGAATTAGCTCAAATGGTAGAGCGCTTGCTTAGCATGCGAGAGGTAGTGGGATCGACGCCCACATTCTCCAGTAAACCTCTATTCTTGAAGACGAGGCATCGTGTGCAAAGCAGTGAGTTTTTACACACCAGCCCAGTGGACAAATAAGTGAGTACTCTGGTCCAAAGGAGTCAATGAACTGTCATCCTGAAGTCCACATTGACGAATACATTGATGGGTTTGACTGCTTATCAGGCACCAAAACACTGCTCAGCCTTTAAGTTATTCTGTGACCAAGTTTGGCAAATACGTCTATGTGATTGGATGTTTATAAGACATTGAAACACTGCACAGGATTAATGCGACTCCTAGACAGAATTATACAACTGTGGAAATGTATTGTTGCGGCAATTCCACAACGTTTCCATGTCAGCAAGAGCAGATTCTATCCCAAATGTTCTCCCAATTTATCCGCTGTGACATGTACTTGGAAAGAACTTGTTAAAACTAAGGAACTCCATTACTTCATAGGGGAATTAGCTCAAATGGTAGAGCGCTTGCTTAGCATGCGAGAGGTAGTGGGATCGATGCCCACATTCTCCAGTAAACCTCTATTCTTGAAGACGAGGCATCGTGTGCAAAGCAGTGAGTTTTTACACACCAGCCCAGTGGACAAATAAGTGAATATTCAGGTCCAAAGGAGTGAATGAACTGTCATCCTGAAGTCCACATTGACAAATACGTTGACGGGTTTGACTGCTTTTCACGCACCAAAACACTGCTCAGCCTTTAAGTTATTCTGTGACCAAGTTTGGCAAATATGTCTATTTGATTGGATGTTTATAAGACATTGAAACACTGCACAGGATTAATGCGACTCCTAGACAGAATTATACAACTGTGGAAATGTATTGTTGCTGCAATCCGCTTGGCGTTTCCTATGCGGATTGATAGTTAACATCATAAATATGCTATTCTCACTTCATTTAGCTCCAAAAAACAAGTGCACTTGTCTTCAAGGAAGTTGTTTGAAAACCTGGTTAAGATTACTTGTCGGTTTGCAGGGTGAAAAATTCTACACCTGTAGTCACCGGTGCTGAAGATGTGATTCTCCTGTAATTGATGAGGGCAGCATAATAACACTACAAGCCTTCTAGTCTGACAGACTAAATTTAATAGGCATAAGGTCTAAATTAAGCTCTCAAATGTCCTCCCACCTACGTTAAAACCCGAGGCGTTTACCTGGACACGCCCCTGAGTTGATGACCCGGACCGGCGTTTTCTTTTGAAGCTTATTTGCAAGAGGACGAGGTGGCCGAGTGGTTAAGGCGATGGACTGCTAATCCATTGTGCTCTGCACGCATGGGTTCGAATCCCATCCTCGTCGGGATAGTTTTCTTTAGTCCACAATGTTTCCATGTCAACAATAGTAGATTCTATCCCAAATGTTCTCCCCATTTATCTGCTGTGACATGTACTTGGAAAGAACTTGGTAAAACTAAGGAGCTACTTCACAGGGGAATTAGCTCAAATGGTAGAGCGCTCCCTTAGCATGCGAGAGGTAGTGGGATCGACGCCCACATTCTCCAGTAAACCTCTATTCTTGAAGACGAAGCATCGTGTGCAAAGCAGTGAGTTTTTACACACCAGCCCAGTGGACAAATAAGTGAGTACTCTGGTCCAAAGGAGTCAATGAACTGTCATCCTGAAGTCCACATTGACGAATACATTGATGGGTTTGACTGCTTATCATGCACCAAAACACTGCTCAGCCTTTAAGTTATTCTCTGACCAAGTTTGGCAAATACGTCTATTTGATTGGATGCTTATAAGACATTGAAACACTGCACAGGATTAATGCGACTCCTAGACAGAATTATACAACTCTGGAAATGTATTGTTGCGGCAATTCCACAACGTTTCCATGTCAGCAAAAGCAGATTCTATCCCAAATGTTCTCCCAATTTATCCGCTGTGACATGTACTTGGAAAGAACTTGGTAAAACTAAGCCTGTGTATATTCTCATTTGTCCAGGTCATAGTATCCTAAAGGAGTTTTTAAATCGAAAACAACTGGACTAGGTTATTTGTCTGTGAAGACGTTTCACTTTTCATCCAAGAGGCTTCATCAGTTCTGTATGCATCTGACCAGACTAGGACTGGTCCTACTTTCTGGTGTGGAGACCCAGGTATTTAACCTCTTGTGGGCGTTCACAAGGATGATGATGTCACTGGTTCCCTTTTGTGCTCCAAGTGTCAATGAAAGTCGTTTGCATGACTGTCATTGGTGGAAAATTGGTTTCGACTTCGTTAGTGCTCTATTGTGTTATAACGACAGTCGTTGGAGTCACATGCTACTTGTGAACAGTTGTTATTCTTGGAGGCTAGATTGTTGAGTCTCCTGGGAAGGGATGAAAGGGCAGCATTGTAAATTGGAGATAGGTGGTGTCTGAGACCTCCTCCTCTGTTGAGGGATGGTTTCTCTATTTTAACATAGGTGGTGTCTGAGACCAAACTTGGTCTTTTCAATTTGTAGTCACAGGTGCTGAAGATGTGATTCTCCTGTAATTGATGAGGGCAGCATAATAACACTACAAGCCTTGTAGTCTGACAGACTCAATTTAATAGGCATAAGGGCTAAATTAAGCTCTCAAATGTCCCCCCACCTACGTTAAAACCTGAGGCGTTTACCTGGACACGCCCCTGAGTTCATGACCCGGACCGGCGTTTTCTTTTGAAGGTTGTTTGCCAGAGGACGAGGTGGCCGAGTGGTTAAGGCGATGGACTGCTAATCCATTGTGCTCTGCACGCATGGGTTCGAATCCCATCCTCGTCGGGATAGTTTTCTTTAGTCCACAATGTTTCCATGTCAACAATAGTAGATTCTATCCCAAATGTTCTCCCCATTTATCTGCTGTGACATGTACTTGGAAAGAACTTGGTAAAACTAAGGAGCTACTTCACAGGGGAATTAGCTCAAATGGTAGAGCGCTCCCTTAGCATGCGAGAGGTAGTGGGATCGACGCCCCCATTCTCCAGTAAACCTCTATTCTTGAAGACGAAGCATCGTGTGCAAAGCAGTGAGTTTTTACACACCAGCCCAGTGGACAAATAAGTGAGTACTCTGGTCCAAAGGAGTCAATGAACTGTCATCCTGAAGTCCACATTGACGAATACATTGATGGGTTTGACTGCTTATCATGCACCAAAACACTGCTCAGCCTTTAAGTTATTCTCTGACCAAGTTTGGCAAATACGTCTATTTGATTGGATGCTTATAAGACATTGAAACACTGCACAGGATTAATGCGACTCCTAGACAGAATTATACAACTCTGGAAATGTATTGTTGCGGCAATTCCACAACGTTTCCATGTCAGCAAAAGCAGATTCTATCCCAAATGTTCTCCCAATTTATCCGCTGTGACATGTACTTGGAAAGAACTTGGTAAAACTAAGCCTGTGTATATTCTCATTTGTCCAGGTCATAGTATCCTAAAGGAGTTTTTAAATCGAAAACAACTGGACTAGGTTATTTGTCTGTGAAGACGTTTCACTTTTCATCCAAGAGGCTTCATCAGTTCTGTATGCATCTGACCAGACTAGGACTGGTCCTACTTTCTGGTGTGGAGACCCAGGTATTTAACCTCTTGTGGGCGTTCACAAGGATGATGATGTCACTGGTTCCCTTTTGTGCTCCAAGTGTCAATGAAAGTCGTTTGCATGACTGTCATTGGTGGAAAATTGGTTTCGACTTCGTTAGTGCTCTATTGTGTTATAACGACAGTCGTTGGAGTCACATGCTACTTGTGAACAGTTGTTATTCTTGGAGGCTAGATTGTTGAGTCTCCTGGGAAGGGATGAAAGGGCAGCATTGTAAATTGGAGATAGGTGGTGTCTGAGACCTCCTCCTCTGTTGAGGGATGGTTTCTCTATTTTAACATAGGTGGTGTCTGAGACCAAACTTGGTCTTTTCAATTTGTAGTCACAGGTGCTGAAGATGTGATTCTCCTGTAATTGATGAGGGCAGCATAATAACACTACAAGCCTTGTAGTCTGACAGACTCAATTTAATAGGCATAAGGGCTAAATTAAGCTCTCAAATGTCCCCCCACCTACGTTAAAACCTGAGGCGTTTACCTGGACACGCCCCTGAGTTCATGACCCGGACCGGCGTTTTCTTTTGAAGCTTGTTTGCCAGAGGACGAGGTGGCCGAGTGGTTAAGGCGATGGACTGCTAATCCATTGTGCTCTGCACGCATGGGTTCGAATCCCATCCTCGTCGGGATAGAGTTTTCTTTAGTCCACAATGTTTCCATGTCAACAATAGTAGATTCTATCCCAAATGTTCTCCCCATTTATCTGCTGTGACATGTACTTGGAAAGAAATTGGTAAAACTAAGGAGCTACTTCACAGGGGAATTAGCTCAAATGGTAGAGCGCTTGCTTAGCATGCGAGAGGTAGTGGGATCGACGCCCACATTCTCCAGTAGACTTCTATTCTTGGAGACGAGGCATCATGTGCAAAGCAGCGAGTCTTTACACACACAGCCCACGTGAGTATTCAGATCCAAAGAAGTCAATGAAATGTCATCCTGAAGTCCACATTGACGAATTCATTAATGGGTTTTATTGTTTATCACGCACTAAAACTCTGCTCAGCCTTTATGGTATTCTGTGACTAAGTTTGGCAAATACGTCTATGTGTTTGGCGGCACAGGGGAATTAGCTCAAATGGTAGAGCGCTCGCTTAGCATGCGAGAGGTAGTGGGATCGACGCCCACATTCTCCAGTAAACCTCTATTCTTGAAGACGAGGCATCGTGTGCAAGGCAGTCAGTCTTTACACACCAGCCCAGTGGACAAATAAGTAAGTATTCAGGTCCAAAGGAGTCAATGAACTGTCATCCTGAAGTCCACATTGACAAATACGTTGACGGGTTTGACTGCTTATCAGGCACCAAAACACTGCTCAGCCTTTATGTTATTCTGTGACCAAGTTTGGCAAATACGTCTATGTGATTGGATGTTTATAAGACATTGAAACACTGCACAGGATTAATGCGACTCTTAGACAGAATTATACAACTGTGAAAATGTATTGTTGCTGCAATTCGCTTGGCGTTTCCATGTCAACAAGAGCAGATTCTATCCCAAATGTTCTCCCAATTTATCCGCTGTGACATGTACTTGGAAAGAACTTGTTAAAACTAAGGAACTCCATTACTTCATAGGGGAATTAGCTCAAATGGTAGAGCGCTTGCTTAGCATGCGAGAGGTAGTGGGATCGACGCCCACATTCTCCAGTAAACTTCTATTCTTGATGACGAGGCATCATGTGCAAAGCAGTGAGTCTTTACACACCAGCCCAGTGGACAAATAAGTGATTATTCAGGTCCAAAGGAGTGAATGAACTGTCATCCTGAAGTCCACATTGACAAATACGTTGACGGGTTTGACTGCTTTTCACGCACCAAAACACTGCTCAGCCTTTAAGTTATTCTGTGACCAAGTTTGGCAAATACGTCTATTTGATTGGATGTTTATAAGACATTGAAACACTGCACAGGATTAATGCGACTCCTAGACAGAATTATACAACTGTGGAAATGTATTGTTGCTGCAATCCGCTTGGCGTTTCCTATGCGGATTGATAGTTAACATCATAAATATGCTATTCTCACTTCATTTAGCTCCAAAAAACAAGTGCACTTGTCTTCAAGGAAGTTGTTTGAAAACCTGGTTAAGATTATTTGTCGGTTTGCAAGGTGAAAAATTCTACACCTGTAGTCACCGGTGCTGAAGATGTGATTCTCCTGTAATTGATGAGGGCAGCATAATAACACTACAAGCCTTCTAGTCTGACAGACTAAATTTAATAGGCATAAGGTCTAAATTAAGCTCTCAAATGTCCCCCCACCTACGTTAAAACCTGAGGCGTTTACCTGGACACGCCCCTGAGTTGGTGACCCGGACCGGCGTTTTCTTTTGAAGCTTATTTGCAAGAGGATGAGGTGGCCGAGTGGTTAAGGCGATGGACTGCTAATCCATTGTGCTCTGCACGCATGGGTTCGAATCCCATCCTCGTCGGGATAGTTTTCTTTAGTCCACAATGTTTCCATGTCAACAATAGTAGATTCTATCCCAAATGTTCTCCCCATTTATCTGCTGTGACATGTACTTGGAAAGAAGTTGGTAAAACTAAGGAGCTACTTCACAGGGGAATTAGCTCAAATGGTAGAGCGCTTGCTTAGCATGCGAGAGGTAGTGGGATCGACGCCCACATTCTCCAGTTAACTTCTATTCTTGAAGACGAGGCATCATGTGCAAAGCAGCGAGTCTTTACACACACAGCCCACGTGAGTATTCAGATCCAAAGAAGACAATGAAATGTCATCCTGAAGTCCACATTGACTAATTCATTAATGGGTTTTATTGTTTATCACGCACCAAAACTCTGCTCAGCCTTTATGGTATTCTGTGACTAAGTGTGGCAAATACGTCTATGTGTTTGGTGGCACAGGGGAATTAGCTCAAATGGTAGAGCGCTCGCTTAGCATGCGAGAGGTAGTGGGATCGATGCCCACATTCTCCAGTAAACCTCTATTCTTGAAGACGAGGCATCGTGTGCAAAGCAGTGAGTTTTTACACACCAGCCCAGTGGACAAATAAGTGAGTACTCTGGTCCAAAGGAGTCAATGAACTGTCATCCTGAAGTCCACATTGACGAATACATTGATGGGTTTGACTGCTTATCAGGCACCAAAACACTGCTCAGCCTTTAAGTTATTCTGTGACCAAGTTTGGCAAATACGTCTATGTGATTGGATGTTTATAAGACATTGAAACACTGCACAGGATTAATGCGACTCCTAGACAGAATTATACAACTGTGGAAATGTATTGTTGCGGCAATTCCACAACGTTTCCATGTCAGCAAGAGCAGATTCTATCCCAAATGTTCTCCCAATTTATCCGCTGTGACATGTACTTGGAAAGAACTTGTTAAAACTAAGGAACTCCATTACTTCATAGGGGAATTAGCTCAAATGGTAGAGCGCTTGCTTAGCATGCGAGAGGTAGTGGGATCGACGCCCACATTCTCCAGTAAACTTCTATTCTTGAAGACGAGGCATCATGTGCAAAGCAGTGAGTCTTTACACACCAGCCCAGTGGACAAATAAGTGAATATTCAGGTCCAAAGGAGTGAATGAACTGTCATCCTGAAGTCCACATTGACAAATACGTTGACGGGTTTGACTGCTTTTCACGCACCAAAACACTGCTCAGCCTTTAAGTTATTCTGTGACCAAGTTTGGCAAATATGTCTATTTGATTGGATGTTTATAAGACATTGAAACACTGCACAGGATTAATGCGACTCCTAGACAGAATTATACAACTGTGGAAATGTATTGTTGCTGCAATCCGCTTGGCGTTTCCTATGCGGATTGATAGTTAACATCATAAATATGCTATTCTCACTTCATTTAGCTCCAAAAAACAAGTGCACTTGTCTTCAAGGAAGTTGTTTGAAAACCTGGTTAAGATTACTTGTCGGTTTGCAGGGTGAAAAATTCTACACCTGTAGTCACCGGTGCTGAAGATGTGATTCTCCTGTAATTGATGAGGGCAGCATAATAACACTACAAGCCTTCTAGTCTGACAGACTAAATTTAATAGGCATAAGGTCTAAATTAAGCTCTCAAATGTCCTCCCACCTACGTTAAAACCCGAGGCGTTTACCTGGACACGCCCCTGAGTTGATGACCCGGACCGGCGTTTTCTTTTGAAGCTTATTTGCAAGAGGACGAGGTGGCCGAGTGGTTAAGGCGATGGACTGCTAATCCATTGTGCTCTGCACGCATGGGTTCGAATCCCATTCTCGTCGGGATAGTTTTCTTTAGTCCACAATGTTTCCATGTCAACAATAGTAGATTCTATCCCAAATGTTCTCCCCATTTATCTGCTGTGACATGTACTTGGAAAGAACTTGGTAAAACTAAGGAGCTACTTCACAGGGGAATTAGCTCAAATGGTAGAGCGCTCCCTTAGCATGCGAGAGGTAGTGGGATCGACGCCCACATTCTCCAGTAAACCTCTATTCTTGAAGACGAAGCATCGTGTGCAAAGCAGTGAGTTTTTACACACCAGCCCAGTGGACAAATAAGTGAGTACTCTGGTCCAAAGGAGTCAATGAACTGTCATCCTGAAGTCCACATTGACGAATACATTGATGGGTTTGACTGCTTATCATGCACCAAAACACTGCTCAGCCTTTAAGTTATTCTCTGACCAAGTTTGGCAAATACGTCTATTTGATTGGATGCTTATAAGACATTGAAACACTGCACAGGATTAATGCGACTCCTAGACAGAATTATACAACTGTGGAAATGTATTGTTGCGGCAATTCCACAACGTTTCCATGTCAGCAAGAGCAGATTCTATCCCAAATGTTCTCCCAATTTATCCGCTGTGACATGTACTTGGAAAGAACTTGTTAAAACTAAGGAACTCCATTACTTCATAGGGGAATTAGCTCAAATGGTAGAGCGCTTGCTTAGCATGCGAGAGGTAGTGGGATCGACGCCCACATTCTCCAGTAAACTTCTATTCTTGAAGACGAGGCATCATGTGCAAAGCAGTGAGTCTTTACACACCAGCCCAGTGGACAAATAAGTGAATATTCAGGTCCAAAGGAGTGAATGAACTGTCATCCTGAAGTCCACATTGACAAATACGTTGACGGGTTTGACTGCTTTTCACGCACCAAAACACTGCTCAGCCTTTAAGTTATTCTGTGACCAAGTTTGGCAAATATGTCTATTTGATTGGATGTTTATAAGACATTGAAACACTGCACAGGATTAATGCGACTCCTAGACAGAATTATACAACTGTGGAAATGTATTGTTGCTGCAATCCGCTTGGCGTTTCCTATGCGGATTGATAGTTAACATCATAAATATGCTATTCTCACTTCATTTAGCTCCAAAAAACAAGTGCACTTGTCTTCAAGGAAGTTGTTTGAAAACCTGGTTAAGATTACTTGTCGGTTTGCAGGGTGAAAAATTCTACACCTGTAGTCACCGGTGCTGAAGATGTGATTCTCCTGTAATTGATGAGGGCAGCATAATAACACTACAAGCCTTCTAGTCTGACAGACTAAATTTAATAGGCATAAGGTCTAAATTAAGCTCTCAAATGTCCTCCCACCTACGTTAAAACCCGAGGCGTTTACCTGGACACGCCCCTGAGTTGATGACCCGGACCGGCGTTTTCTTTTGAAGCTTATTTGCAAGAGGACGAGGTGGCCGAGTGGTTAAGGCGATGGACTGCTAATCCATTGTGCTCTGCACGCATGGGTTCGAATCCCATTCTCGTCGGGATAGTTTTCTTTAGTCCACAATGTTTCCATGTCAACAATAGTAGATTCTATCCCAAATGTTCTCCCCATTTATCTGCTGTGACATGTACTTGGAAAGAACTTGGTAAAACTAAGGAGCTACTTCACAGGGGAATTAGCTCAAATGGTAGAGCGCTCCCTTAGCATGCGAGAGGTAGTGGGATCGACGCCCACATTCTCCAGTAAACCTCTATTCTTGAAGACGAAGCATCGTGTGCAAAGCAGTGAGTTTTTACACACCAGCCCAGTGGACAAATAAGTGAGTACTCTGGTCCAAAGGAGTCAATGAACTGTCATCCTGAAGTCCACATTGACGAATACATTGATGGGTTTGACTGCTTATCATGCACCAAAACACTGCTCAGCCTTTAAGTTATTCTCTGACCAAGTTTGGCAAATACGTCTATTTGATTGGATGCTTATAAGACATTGAAACACTGCACAGGATTAATGCGACTCCTAGACAGAATTATACAACTCTGGAAATGTATTGTTGCGGCAATTCCACAACGTTTCCATGTCAGCAAAAGCAGATTCTATCCCAAATGTTCTCCCAATTTATCCGCTGTGACATGTACTTGGAAAGAACTTGGTAAAACTAAGCCTGTGTATATTCTCATTTGTCCAGGTCATAGTATCCTAAAGGAGTTTTTAAATCGAAAACAACTGGACTAGGTTATTTGTCTGTGAAGACGTTTCACTTTTCATCCAAGAGGCTTCATCAGTTCTGTATGCATCTGACCAGACTAGGACTGGTCCTACTTTCTGGTGTGGAGACCCAGGTATTTAACCTCTTGTGGGCGTTCACAAGGATGATGATGTCACTGGTTCCCTTTTGTGCTCCAAGTGTCAATGAAAGTCGTTTGCATGACTGTCATTGGTGGAAAATTGGTTTCGACTTCGTTAGTGCTCTATTGTGTTATAACGACAGTCGTTGGAGTCACATGCTACTTGTGAACAGTTGTTATTCTTGGAGGCTAGATTGTTGAGTCTCCTGGGAAGGGATGAAAGGGCAGCATTGTAAATTGGAGATAGGTGGTGTCTGAGACCTCCTCCTCTGTTGAGGGATGGTTTCTCTATTTTAACATAGGTGGTGTCTGAGACCAAACTTGGTCTTTTCAATTTGTAGTCACAGGTGCTGAAGATGTGATTCTCCTGTAATTGATGAGGGCAGCATAATAACACTACAAGCCTTGTAGTCTGACAGACTCAATTTAATAGGCATAAGGGCTAAATTAAGCTCTCAAATGTCCCCCCACCTACGTTAAAACCTGAGGCGTTTACCTGGACACGCCCCTGAGTTCATGACCCGGACCGGCGTTTTCTTTTGAAGGTTGTTTGCCAGAGGACGAGGTGGCCGAGTGGTTAAGGCGATGGACTGCTAATCCATTGTGCTCTGCACGCATGGGTTCGAATCCCATCCTCGTTGGGATAGAGTTTTCTTTAGTCCACAATGTTTCCATGTCAACAATAGTAGATTCTATCCCAAATGTTCTCCCCATTTATCTGCTGTGACATGTACTTGGAAAGAACTTGGTAAAACTAAGGAGCTACTTCACAGGGGAATTAGCTCAAATGGTAGAGCGCTCCCTTAGCATGCGAGAGGTAGTGGGATCGACGCCCACATTCTCCAGTAAACCTCTATTCTTGAAGACGAGGCATCGTGTGCAAAGCAGTCATTCTTTACACACCAGCCCAGTGGACAAACAAGTGAGCACTCTGGTCCAAAGGAGTCAATGAACTGTCATCCTGAAGTCCACATTGACGAATACATTGATGGGTTTGACTGCTTATCATGCACCAAAACACTGCTCAGCCATTAAGTTATTCTGTGACCAAGTTTGGCAAATACGTCTATTTGATTAGATGCTTATAAGACATTGAAACACTGCACAGGATTAATGCGACTCCTAGACAGAATTATACAACTCTGGAAATGTATTGTTGCGGCAATTCCACAACGTTTCCACAACGTTTCCATGTCAACAAGAGCAGATTCTATCCCAAATGTTCTCCCAATTTATCCGCTGTGAGATGTACTTGGAAAGAACTTGGTCAAACTAAGGAGCACCATTACTTCACAGGGGAATTAGCTCAAATGGTAGAGCGCTCGCTTAGCATGCGAGAGGTAGTGGGATCGACGCCCACATTCTCCAGTAAACCTCTATTCTTGAAGACGAGGCATCGTGTGCAAAGCAGTGAGTCTTTACACACCAGCCCAGTGGACAAATAAGTGAGTATTCAGATCCAAAGGAGTCAATGAACTGTCATCCTGAAGTCCACATTGACAAATACGTTGACGGGTTTGACTGCTTATCAGGCACCAAAACACTGCTCAGCCTTTATGTTATTCTGTGACAAAGTTTGGCAAATACATCTATGTGATTGGATGCTTATAAGACATTGAAACACTGCACAGGATTAATGCGACTCCTGGACAGAATTATACAACTGTGGAAATGTATTGTTGCGGCAATCCGCTTGGCGTTTCCTATGCGGATTGATAGTTAACATCATAAATATGCTATTCTCACTTCATTTAGCTCCAAAAAACAAGTGCACCTGTCTTCAAGGAAGTTGTTTGAAAACCTAGTTAAGATTACTTGTCGGTTTGCAGGGTGGGAAAAAAGAATTTGAAAAATTCTACACCTGTAGTCACCGGTGCTGAAGATGTGATTCTCCTGTAATTGATGAGGGCAGCATAATAACACTACAAGCCTTCTAATCTGACAGACTAAATTTAATAGGCATAAGGGCTAAATTAAGCTCTCAAATGTCCCCCCACCTACGTTAAAACCTGAGGCGTTTACCTGGACACGCCCCTGAGTTCATGACCCGGACCGGCGTTTTCTTTTGAAGCTTATTTGCAAGAGGACGAGGTGGCCGAGTGGTTAAGGCGATGGACTGCTAATCCATTGTGCTCTGCACGCATGGGTTCGAATCCCATCCTCGTCGTGATAGACTTTTCTTTAGTCCACAATGTTTCCATGTCAACAATAGTAGATTCTATCCCAAATCTTCTCCCCATTTATCTGCTGTGACATGTACTTGGAAAGAACTTGGTAAAACTAAGGAGCTACTTCACAGGGGAATTAGCTCAAATGGTAGAGCGCTTGCTTAGCATGCGAGAGGTAGTGGGATCGACGCCCACATTCTCCAGTAGACTTCTATTCTTGGAGACGAGGCATCATGTGCAAAGCAGCGAGTCTTTACACACACAGCCCACGTGAGTATTCAGATCCAAAGAAGTCAATGAAATGTCATCCTGAAGTCCACATTGACGAATTCATTAATGGGTTTTATTGTTTATCACGCACCAAAACCCTGCTCAGCCGTTATGGTATTCTGTGAATAAGTTTGGCAAATACGTCTATGTGTTTGGCGGCACAGGGGAATTAGCTCAAATGGTAGAGCGCTCGCTTAGCATGCGAGAGGTAGTGGGATCGACGCCCACATTCTCCAGTAAACCTCTATTCTTGAAGACGAGGCATCGTGTACAAGGCAGTCAGTCTGTACACACCAGCCCAGTGGACAAATAAGTGAGTATTCAGGTCCAAAGGAGTCAATGAACTGTCATCCAGAAGTCCACATTGAGAAATACTTTGACGGGTTTGACTGCTTATCAGGCACCAAAACACTGCTCAGCCTTTATGTTATTCTGTGACCAAGTTTGGCAAATACGTCTATGTGATTCGATGTTTATAAGACATTGAAACACTGCACAGGATTAATGCGACTCCTAGACAGAATTATACAACTGTGGAAATGTAATGTTGCTGCAATTTGCTTGGCGTTTCCACAACGTCGCCATGTCAACAAGAGCAGATTCTATCCCAAATGTTCTCCCAATTTATCCGCTGTGACATGTACTTGGAAAGAACTTCATGAAACTAAGGAGCATCGTTACTTCACAGGGGAATTAGCTCAAATGGTAGAGCGCTTGCTTCGCATGTGAGAGGTAGTGGGATCGACGCCCACATTCTCCAGTAAACCTCTATTCTTGAAGACGAGGCATCGTGTGCAAAGCAGTGAGTCTTTACACACCAGCCCAGTGGACAAATAAGTGAGTATTCAGATCCAAAGGAGTCAATGAACTGTCATCCTGAAGTCCACATTGACAAATACATTGACGGGTTTGACTGCTTATCAGGCACCAAAACACTGCTCAGCCTTTATGTTATTCTGTGACAAAGTTTGGCAAATACATCTATGTGATTGGATGCTTATAAGACATTGAAACACTGCACAGGATTAATGCGACTCCTGGACAGAATTATACAACTGTGGAAATGTAGTGTTGCGGCAATCCGCTTGGCGTTTCCTATGCGGATTGATAGTTAACATCATAAATATGCTATTCTCACTTCATTTAGCTCCAAAAAACAAGTGCACCTGTCTTCAAGGAAGTTGTTTGAAAACCTAGTTAAGATTACTTCTCGGTTTGCAGGGTGGGAAAAAAGAATTTGAAAAATTCTACACCTGTAGTCACCGGTGCTGAAGATGTGATTCTCCTGTAATTGATGAGGGCAGCATAATAACACTACAAGCCTTCTAATCTGACAGACTAAATTTAATAGGCATAAGGGCTAAATTAAGCTCTCAAATGTCCCCCCACCTACGTTAAAACCTGAGGCGTTTACCTGGACACGCCCCTGAGTTCATGACCCGGACCGGCGTTTTCTTTTGAAGCTTATTTGCAAGAGGACGAGGTGGCCGAGTGGTTAAGGCGATGGACTGCTAATCCATTGTGCTCTGCACGCATGGGTTCGAATCCCATCCTCGTCGTGATAGACTTTTCTTTAGTCCACAATGTTTCCATGTCAACAATAGTAGATTCTATCCCAAATCTTCTCCCCATTTATCTGCTGTGACATGTACTTGGAAAGAACTTGGTAAAACTAAGGAGCTACTTCACAGGGGAATTAGCTCAAATGGTAGAGCGCTTGCTTAGCATGCGAGAGGTAGTGGGATCGACGCCCACATTCTCCAGTAGACTTCTATTCTTGGAGACGAGGCATCATGTGCAAAGCAGCGAGTCTTTACACACACAGCCCACGTGAGTATTCAGATCCAAAGAAGTCAATGAAATGTCATCCTGAAGTCCACATTGACGAATTCATTAATGGGTTTTATTGTTTATCACGCACCAAAACGCTGCTCAGCCGTTATGGTATTCTGTGAATAAGTTTGGCAAATACGTCTATGTGTTTGGCGGCACAGGGGAATTAGCTCAAATGGTAGAGCGCTCGCTTAGCATGCGAGAGGTAGTGGGATCGACGCCCACATTCTCCAGTAAACCTCTATTCTTGAAGACGAGGCATCGTGTGCAAGGCAGTCAGTCTTTACACACCAGCCCAGTGGACAAATAAGTGAGTATTCAGGTCCAAAGGAGTCAATGAACTGTCATCCTGAAGTCCACATTGAGAAATACTTTGACGGGTTTGACTGCTTATCAGGCACCAAAACACTGCTGAGTGTTTTCTGTGACCAAGTTTGGCAAATACGTCTATGTGATTGGATGTTTATAAGACATTGAAACACTGCACAGGATTAATGCGACTCCTAGACAGAATTATACAACTGTGGAAATGTATTGTTGCTGCAATTCGCTTGGCGTTTCCTATGCGGATTGATAGTTAACATCATAAATATGCTATTCTCACTTCATTTAGCTCCAAAAAGCAAGTGCACCTGTCTTCAAGGAAGTTGTTTGAAAACCTAGTTAAGATTACTTGTCGGTTTGCAGGGTGAAAAATTCTACACCTGTAGTCACCGGTGCTGAAGATGTGATTCTCCTGTAATTGATGAGGGCAGCATAACAACACTACAAGCCTTCTAGTCTGACAGACTAAATTTAATAGGCATAAGGGCTAAATTAAGCTCTCAAATGTCCCCCCACCTATGTTAAAACCTGAGGCGTTTACCTGGACACGCCCCTGAGTTCATGAAACTGTGGAAATGTATTGTTGCTGCAATTCGCTTGGCGTTTCCACAACGTTTCCATGTCAACAAGAGCAGATTCTATCCCAAATGTTCTCCCAATTTATCCGCTGTGACATGTACTTGGAAAGAAGTTGATCAAACTAAGGAGCGCCATTACTTCACAGGGGAATTAGCTCAAATGGTAGAGCGCTTGCTTCGCATGTGAGAGGTAGTGGGATCAACGCCCACATTCTCCAGTAAACCTCTATTCTTGATGAGGCATCGTGTGCAAAGCAGTCAGTCTTTACACACCAGCCCAGTGGACAAATAAGTGAGTATTCAGGTCCAAAGGAGTCAATGAACTGTCATCCTGAAGTCCACGTTGACAAATACGTTGACGGGTTTGACTGCTTATCACGCACCAAAACACTGCTCAGCCTTTATGTTATTCTGTGACCAAGTTTGGCAAATACATCTATGTGATTGGATGCTTATAAGACATTGAAACACTGTACAGGATTAATGCGACTCCTGGACAGAATTATACAACTGTGGAAATGTATTGTTGCGGCAATCCGCTTGGCGTTTCCTATGCGGATTGATAGTTAACATCATAAATATGCTATTCTCACTTCATTTAGCTCCAAAAAACAAGTGCACCTGTCTTCAAGGAAGTTGTTTGAAAACCTAGTTAAGATTACTTGTCGGTTTGCAGGGTGAAAAATTCTACACCTGTAGTCACCGGTGCTGAAGATGTGATTCTCCTGTAATTGATGAGGGCAGCATAATAACACTACAAGCCTTCTAGTCTGACAGACTAAATTTAATAGGCATAAGGTCTAAATTAAGCTCTCAAATGTCCACCCACCTACGTTAAAACCCGAGGCGTTTACCTGGACACGCCCCTGAGTTGATGACCCGGACCGGCGTTTTCTTTTGAAGTTTATTTGCAAGAGGACGAGGTGGCCGAGTGGTTAAGGCGATGGACTGCTAATCCATTGTGCTCTGCACGCATGGGTTCGAATCCCATCCTCGTCGGGATAGTCTTCTTTAGTCCACAATGTTTCCATGTCAACAATAGTAGATTCTATCCCAAATGTTCTCCCCATTTATCTGCTGTGACATGCACTTGGAAAGAACTTGGTAAAACTAAGCCGTTACTTCACAGGGGAATTAGCTCAAATGGTATAGCGCTTGCTTAGCATGCGAGAGGTAGTGGGATCGACGCCCACATTCTCCAGTAGACTTCTATTCTTGGAGACGAGGCATCATGTGCAAAGCAGCGAGTCTTTACACACACAGCCCACGTGAGTATTCAGATCCAAAGAAGTCAATGAAATATCATCCTGAAGTCCACATTGACGAATTCATTAATGGGTTTTATTGTTTATCACGCACCAAAACTCTGCTCAGCCTTTATGGTTTTCTGTGACTAAGTTTGGCAAATACGTCTATGTGTTTGGCGGCACAGGGGAATTAGTTCAAATGGTAGAGCGCTCGCTTAGCATGCGAGAGGTAGTGGGATCGACGCCCACATTCTCCAGTAAACCTCTATTCTTGAAGACGAGGCATCGTGTGCAAAGCAGTCATTCTTTACACACCAGCCCAGTGGACAAATAAGTGAGCACTCTGGTCCAAAGGAGTCAATGAACTGTCATCCTGAAGTCCACATTGACGAATACATTGATGGGTTTGACTGCTTATCATGCACCAAAACACTGCTCAGCCTTTAAGTTATTCTCTGACCAAGTTTGGCAAATACGTCTATTTGATTGGATGCTTATAAGACATTGAAACACTGCACAGGATTAATGCGACTCCTAGACAGAATTATACAACTCTGGAAATGTATTGTTGCGGCAATTCCACAATGTTTCCACAACGTTTCCATGTCAACAAGAGCAGATTCTATCCCAAATGTTCTCCCAATTTATCCGCTGTGAGATGTACTTGGAAAGAACTTCATGAAACTAAGGAGCGTCGTTACTTCACAGGGGAATTAGCTCAAATGGTAGAGCGCTTGCTTCGCATGTGAGAGGTAGTGGGATCGACGCCCACATTCTCCAGTAAACCTCTATTCTTGAAGACGAGGCATTGTGTGCAAAGCAGTGAGTCTTTACACACCAGCCCAGTGGACAAATAAGTGAGTATTCAGATCCAAAGGAGTCAATGAACTGTCATCCTGAAGTCCACATTGACAAATACGTTGACGGGTTTGACTGCTTATCAGGCACCAAAACACTGCTCAGCCTTTATGTTATTCTGTGACAAAGTTTGGCAAATACATCTATGTGATTGGATGCTTATAAGACATTGAAACACTGCACAGGATTAATGCGACTCCTGGACAGAATTATACAACTGTGGAAATGTATTGTTGCGGCAATCCGCTTGGCGTTTCCTATGCGGATTGATAGTTAACATCATAAATATGCTATTCTCACTTCATTTAGCTCCAAAAAACAAGTGCACCTGTCTTCAAGGAAGTTGTTTGAAAACCTAGTTAAGATTACTTGTCGGTTTGCAGGGTGGGAAAAAAGAATTTGAAAAATTCTACACCTGTAGTCACCGGTGCTGAAGATGTGATTCTCCTGTAATTGATGAGGGCAGCATAATAACACTACAAGCCTTCTAATCTGACAGACTAAATTTAATAGGCATAAGGGCTAAATTAAGCTCTCAAATGTCCCCCCACCTACGTTAAAACCTGAGGCGTTTACCTGGACACGCCCCTGAGTTCATGACCCGGACCGGCGTTTTCTTTTGAAGCTTATTTGCAAGAGGACGAGGTGGCCGAGTGGTTAAGGCGATGGACTGCTAATCCATTGTGCTCTGCACGCATGGGTTCGAATCCCATCCTCGTCGTGATAGACTTTTCTTTAGTCCACAATGTTTCCATGTCAACAATAGTAGATTCTATCCCAAATGTTCTCCCCATTTATCTGCTGTGACATGTACTTGGAAAGAAATTGGTAAAACTAAGGAGCTACTTCACAGGGGAATTAGCTCAAATGGTAGAGCGCTTGCTTAGCATGCGAGAGGTAGTGGGATCGACGCCCACATTCTCCAGTAGACTTCTATTCTTGGAGACGAGGCATCATGTGCAAAGCAGCGAGTCTTTACACACACAGCCCACGTGAGTATTCAGATCCAAAGAAGTCAATGAAATGTCATCCTGAAGTCCACATTGACGAATTCATTAATAGGTTTTATTGTTTATCACGCACCAAAACTCTGCTCAGCCTTTATGGTATTCTGTGACTAAGTTTGGCAAATACGTCTATGTGTTTGGCGGCACAGGGGAATTAGTTCAAATGGTAGAGCGCTCGCTTAGCATGCGAGAGGTAGTGGGATCGACGCCCACATTCTCCAGTAAACCTCTATTCTTGAAGACGAGGCATCGTGTGCAAAGCAGTCAGTCTTTACACACCAGCCCAGTGGACAAATAAGTGAGTACTCTGGTCCAAAGGAGTCAATGAACTGTCATCCTGAAGTCCACATTGACGAATACATTGATGGGTTTGACTGCTTATCATGCACCAAAACACTGCTCAGCCATTAAGTTATTCTGTGACCAAGTTTGGCAAATACGTCTATTTGATTAGATGCTTATAAGACATTGAAACACTGCACAGGATTAATGCGACTCCTAGACAGAATTATACAACTCTGGAAATGTATTGTTGCGGCAATTCCACAACGTTTCCACAACGTTTCCATGTCAACAAGAGCAGATTCTATCCCAAATGTTCTCCCAATTTATCCGCTGTGAGGTGTACTTGGAAAGAACTTGGTCAAACTAAGGAGCGCCATTACTTCACAGGGGAATTAGCTCAAATGGTAGAGCGCTTGCTTCGCATGTGAGAGGTAGTGGGATCGACGCCCACATTCTCCAGTAAACCTCTATTCTTGATGAGGCATCGTGTGCAAAGCAGTGAGTCTTTACACACCAGCCCAGTGGACAAATAAGTGAGTATTCAGGTCCAAAGGAGTCAATGAACTGTCAACCTGAAGTCCACATTGACAAATACGTTGACGGGTTTGACTGCTTATCAGGCACCAAAACACTGCTCAGCCTTTATGTTATTCTGTGACCAAGTTTGGCAAATACATCTATGTGATTGGATGCTTATAAGACATTGAAACACTGTACAGGATTAATGCGACTCCTGGACAGAATTATACAACTGTGGAAATGTATTGTTGCGGCAATCCGCTTGGCGTTTCCTATGCGGATTGATAGTTAACATCATAAATATGCTATTCTCACTTCATTTAGCTCCAAAAAACAAGTGCACCTGTCTTCAAGGAAGTTGTTTGAAAACCTAGTTAAGATTACTTGTCGGTTTGCAGGGTGAAAAATTCTACACCTGTAGTCACCGGTGCTGAAGATGTGATTCTCCTGTAATTGATGAGGGCAGCATAATAACACTACAAGCCTTCTAGTCTGACAGACTAAATTTAATAGGCATAAGGTCTAAATTAAGCTCTCAAATGTCCACCCACCTACGTTAAAACCCGAGGCGTTTACCTGGACACGCCCCTGAGTTGATGACCCGGACCGGCGTTTTCTTTTGAAGTTTATTTGCAAGAGGACGAGGTGGCCGAGTGGTTAAGGCGATGGACTGCTAATCCATTGTGCTCTGCACGCATGGGTTCGAATCCCATCCTCGTCGGGATAGTCTTCTTTAGTCCACAATGTTTCCATGTCAACAATAGTAGATTCTATCCCAAATGTTCTCCCCATTTATCTGCTGTGACATGCACTTGGAAAGAACTTGGTAAAACTAAGGAGCTACTTCACAGGGGAATTAGCTCAAATGGTATAGCGCTTGCTTAGCATGCGAGAGGTAGTGGGATCGACGCCCACATTCTCCAGTAGACTTCTATTCTTGGAGACGAGGCATCATGTGCAAAGCAGCGAGTCTTTACACACACAGCCCACGTGAGTATTCAGATCCAAAGAAGTCAATGAAATATCATCCTGAAGTCCACATTGACGAATTCATTAATGGGTTTTATTGTTTATCACGCACCAAAACTCTGCTCAGCCTTTATGGTTTTCTGTGACTAAGTTTGGCAAATACGTCTATGTGTTTGGCAGCACAGGGGAATTAGCTCAAATGGTAGAGCGCTCGCTTAGCATGCGAGAGGTAGTGGGATCGACGCCCACATTCTCCAGTAAACCTCTATTCTTGAAGACGAGGCATCGTGTGCAAGGCAGTCAGTCTGTACACACCAGCCCAGTGGACAAATAAGTGAGTATTCAGGTCCAAAGGAGTCAATGAACTGTCATCCTGAAGTCCACATTGAGAAATACTTTGACGGGTTTGACTGCTTATCATGCACCAAAACACTGCTCAGCCATTAAGTTATTCTGTGACCAAGTTTGGCAAATACGTCTATTTGATTAGATGCTTATAAGACATTGAAACACTGCACAGGATTAATGCGACTCCTAGACAGAATTATACAACTCTGGAAATGTATTGTTGCGGCAATTCCACAACGTTTCCACAACGTTTCCATGTCAACAAGAGCAGATTCTATCCCAAATGTTCTCCCAATTTATCCGCTGTGAGATGTACTTGGAAAGAACTTGGTCAAACTAAGGAGCGTCATTACTTCACAGGGGAATTAGCTCAAATGGTAGAGCGCTTGCTTCGCATGTGAGAGGTAGTGGGATCGACGCCCACATTCTCCAGTAAACCTCTGTTCTTGATGAGGCATCGTGTGCAAAGCAGTGAGTCTTTACACACCAGCCCAGTGGACAAATAAGTGAGTATTCAGGTCCAAAGGAGTCAATGAACTGTCAACCTGAAGTCCACATTGACAAATACGTTGACGGGTTTGACTGCTTATCAGGCACCAAAACACTGCTCAGCCTTTATGTTATTCTGTGACCAAGTTTGGCAAATACATCTATGTGATTGGATGCTTATAAGACATTGAAACACTGTACAGGATTAATGCGACTCCTGGACAGAATTATACAACTGTGGAAATGTATTGTTGCGGCAATCCGCTTGGCGTTTCCTATGCGGATTGATAGTTAACATCATAAATATGCTATTCTCACTTCATTTAGCTCCAAAAAACAAGTGCACCTGTCTTCAAGGAAGTTGTTTCAAAACCTAGTTAAGATTACTTGTCGGTTTGCAGGGTGAAAAATTCTACACCTGTAGTCACCGGTGCTGAAGATGTGATTCTCCTGTAATTGATGAGGGCAGCATAATAACACTACAAGCCTTCTAGTCTGACAGACTAAATTTAATAGGCATAAGGGCTAAATTAAGCTCTCTAATGTCCCCCCACCTACGTTAAAACCCGAGGCGTTTACCTGGACACGCCCCTGAGTTCATGACCCGGACCGGCGTTTTCTTTTGAAAGTTATTTGCAAGAGGACGAGGTGGCCGAGTGGTTAAGGCGATGGACTGCTAATCCATTGTGCTCTGCACGCATGGGTTCGAATCCCATCCTCGTCGGGATAGAGTTTTCTTTAGTCCACAATGTTTCCATGTCAACAATAGTAGATTCTATCCCAAATGTTCTCCCCATTTGTCTGCTGTGACATGTACTTGGAAAGAACTTGGTAAAACTAAGGAGCTACTTCACAGGGGAATTAGCTCAAATGGTAGAGCGCTTGCTTAGCATGCGAGAGGTAGTGGGATCGACGCCCACATTCTCCAGTAGACTTCTATTCTTGGAGACGAGGCATCATGTGCAAAGCAGCGAGTCTTTACACACACAGCCCACGTGAGTATTCAGATCCAAAGAAGTCAATGAAATGTCATCCTGAAGTCCACATTGACGAATTCATTAATGGGTTTTATTGTTTATCACGCACCAAAACTCTGCTCAGCCTTTATGGTATTCTGTGACTAAGTTTGGAAAATACGTCTACGTGTTTGGCGGCACATTAGCTCAAATGGTAGAGCGCTCGCTTAGCATGCGAGAGGTAGTGGGATCGACGCCCACATTCTCCAGTAAACCTCTATTCTTGAAGACGAGGCATCGTGTGCAAGGCAGTCAGTCTTTACACACCAGCCCAGTGGACAAATAAGTGAGCACTCTGGTCCAAAGGAGTCAATGAACTGTCATCCTGAAGTCCACATTGACGAATACATTGATGGGTTTGACTGCTTATCATGCACCAAAACACTGCTCAGCCATTAAGTTATTCTGTGACCAAGTTTGGCAAATACGTCTATTTGATTAGATGCTTATAAGACATTGAAACACTGCACAGGATTAATGCGACTCCTAGACAGAATTATACAACTCTGGAAATGTATTGTTGCGGCAATTCCACAACGTTTCCACAACGTTTCCATGTCAACAAGAGCAGATTCTATCCCAAATGTTCTCCCAATTTATCCGCTGTGAGATGTACTTGGAAAGAACTTGGTCAAACTAAGGAGCGTCATTACTTCACAGGGGAATTAGCTCAAATGGTAGAGCGCTTGCTTCGCATGTGAGAGGTAGTGGGATCGACGCCCACATTCTCCAGTAAACCTCTGTTCTTGATGAGGCATCGTGTGCAAAGCAGTGAGTCTTTACACACCAGCCCAGTGGACAAATAAGTGAGTATTCAGGTCCAAAGGAGTCAATGAACTGTCATCCTGAAGTCCACATTGACAAATACGTTGACGGGTTTGACTGCTTATCACGCACCAAAACACTGCTCAGCCTCTGCAGTCAGTCTGAGTAGTTTGAGACAGAATATGTTTACAGGAGTAGAGCAGCTATTTTCAGGAATAACCTAGTATATAAGTTGTGTGCATTGCAGCTGAGAGAAATCGAAAGAGAGAGATTGGTGATGTTGACATCCAGAGCAGAGAGTTAGCTAGTTAATTAGCAGTTATCATTATAGTTGTGAACATACAGTGCATGTATTTGTGTTTGTCAGTAAATAAATGCTATGACTCCTCAAGACCAAAGGTCCTGCATCTACCCTGTTCTTCACAATTACCGTCCAAGGATTTGTCTGCTTGGTTTTTCTTGCCTATCATTGAAAGTTAACACATGCCATTGATTTCTACCCCTTCTGCCTCAAGCTAGGGCAGCTCTCAGCTACACTCTAGGTTGTCACTTTTTAATGTACCTTGAGTTTTCACAGAACTGAATTATCTTATTATTACCTTGGACATGGAATAACCTTCAGAAAGATGTAAAATTAGCCAAACTTATATCTACTGAAAATTTTCAGAGCATCATAATGAATGTGTTGAATGAGACATGTAATTGTTTTTGTTGAGAGGCCATTGAGTTCCAATTACTGCAGATATGCAGATACTTTATCTGTCCCCTAGATAGATACTTTATTTGTCCTCTAGAGGATATATTTTTATATATATTCCCTAGGGGACAAATAAAGTATCTATGTATCTGAAGCAATTTGAATATATATATATGTATATCAGTGGCGGCTGCTGGTCTTATAAGGAGGGTAGCTCATTTTCAGCCTACATCATAAAATGTGTAGGGTAAGGGTTAGTCAGTAACGTCTCCAAATCAACTCCGAACAACGGAATGAAAAACTTGAAAACTGCTCCGGTCGATGCTTATACTTCAAGATCGCTGATTCGCTCATTTCGCTGTCAATCAAAAAGGGACTCAGCCTCAGACAGATCATCCAATCATCATGCAGCAGCCGAGCGGACAGCCCACTGTCCCATAGACCCCCAGAGACGCTGAGCGTCCGATGGGCGGGACAAAGCCCAGCATTTATCCAATGACCGTCTAGTTTCGCTGCAGTGGAACAACCCACTCTCTGCTTCCCCATTGAAGTCAGGAGACGCTCGGCGTCTACACTGTGTAAAGCTCTGTGACGCTGCGGGGATGAAGGAGAAGAAGTTACCTGTGATAAGCAGCTGATTCTGAACAAAAGATGAATGTGTTCTAGCGCATATTTAGTCAATGATATGTTCACACAACAGTACATATTTGACCACTTATTTTGTTGACATTTTAGGGGAAGCTGAGCTTCCCTTGCAATCGCCACTGATATATATAAAACACCCTAATGCTATCTTGGCCAGGTTTCTTTCTATTGCAGTGGGACTTTTTGGGGCTATGTAAATAAAGTTGAATTGAAAAACTCAGGACGTGATGAAGGGTTTATTTGGATCAAATAGCTTGTGAAAGGTACAGAAGTAAGTAGGCTGACACTGTTATTTTAATGTGTCAGATCCCACTACACTGAACACATCAGCAGCCTCTGCAATTAATAACATTTTCTTCTGACTGCCCACACGGCTGCCATCAGAGGCCTTAACAAACTCATTTCCTTAACGACCTGCCTTCCTCCAACATTTTTTGAACATAATAGGAGCCAATTATGTCCCGGCATTAATATTCATCAGCAAGCATTCCACCTTATTAAGCATTAGGAGTAAACAAACTGTTCGGGATCATTAGAGTTGAAATGTAAAGACAAAAGGTGGTGGGCGGGCGGCGGAGGAGGTCTCTCAGAGGCCAGAGGGAAGCGTGTGAGTCTGTTGCAGCTGCTGATAAAGACTGAGCCCCAGCTAAGTGGATTAATTATTAAAAATGCTGCTTGGCTCTGTTGTGATTCAGCAGACATTAAGATCTTTATTACCTGCAGTAAATCACAAGAGGTGTATGCAGACTGGTGCTTTTCATTAATAACGTATAAATATGACACAGTAATGTCTGGGAAGAGTCATCATTCAACAACTCGACACTAAGATCACAAAATTCAACAAAATGGAGGCAACTTGTATTTGCAGAGCTTCCACTACTTTGATTCTTAAAAACAACTGAACATTGTAATGGTTTGTTGACTTTCTCCATAGACTAGAATTGTTTGATTCCTTCCCTGTGGATGTAATTACATGGTTCATAATCCAGACCCTGCACGCTACACTTGTTCCCACCTCACAAACATGTTCTCTGTACCTTGATCATTTTTGGATGCTGATCTAATTATCTACCACAGAGCATCATTTTTAAAAGCGCGCTCTTTGAAATATTGTATCGTTTATGTATCAGTCAAATACAATTTGATGGCAAAGCGTCGTCGTTGCCACAAACGTTCGATCATTTTTGTGTTAAATTCAACTTTTATTAACTTTAAACCATGAACATTTTGTCTGGTTTTACACTTAAAACATAAACTTGATAGTTTAGTCATCAAAAGAGTAGTTGACAAAAAGTTGTTTTGAATGTTTTAGTTTAGTTTTATTGAAGAGCAATATCAAAGTTCAGAAAACTGCTTTCAAATAATAGCCAGGTGATTTTAAGCCAAGAGAAGTGGTGCTAGAAGTTAGAGTCAGTGAGCGTGTCTTGTCATGTTATTCATTCAAGAAATATATGCAGACATGAATGAATGGAACATACTCTCTTTACAACAATCTAATGAGAGGATTTACATTTCTAACTCCACAAATTAAAGGAAGTTATCTAAAGCAATTTAGCTGTCTAGACTACTCACTTTTCCGTTAGGCTAAACCTCCAGTAAGTTAGAAGTAGAAGTAATGCTACGTTATTGAACAGCTGAACCTAAACTTTACCCCATTTGTATGGTGCGCCTTCAGGTTTGTAGTTGACTGTTCTCTCAGGTTATGAACAAAGTAAAACAGGCTGCAGTTCGGCACGTATGGGAAGCGCCAAGGGCAACGACTCTAAACCAGACCTGGTATCAGCAGCAGCTGAGTCCAGTATGCAGGGTTTGTAGTACTGAAAGGTCTCAAAAGCGAGGGCATATAGTTGCAGTAAGCCTACAAAATCCAGAAGCCTGGTACTGCGGATGGGGTGTGTCATGTATAGGTTCCGCTTCAAGATCGCAGAGGACATCATACCAATGATCCAAGGGAAGGGGTGAAGACATTGGGAAAGGGATACAGTAGACTGTGAAGGAGATGCTCAGTAAAAATGAGACCTGGCAAATATAAGGCTTGGGGATATTAACACAGAGGTACTAATTTGCACTGTTGAGGGGCTGGAGAGGAAGATGATGAAGATGAAGAGATGGCAGGGCATCCCGAGAAGCTTCTGCTACATTGGCCTCTACAACACAGGCAGCAAGTTGCTGATGCCAGCAACATCTGTAGTCACAGAGTATAAGGCAACAAAAACACAGCAGGCCATGATACTGCAAGACAGAAGGCAAAAGTGCAGGCAAACAGCTGGTTCCTGGAGGCAGTCTGTACTAATGTGAATAATATTTGTATCGCACTTTCAAAAATACCAGTAGAAAAGATTTTGTTCAGTTCGGCCAGCAGTAATAGCAAACTTCCAGAAAAGGAATAATGGTTTTGTTCTTTTCATGGAATTTACTGACAATAAGAAAAGCACAGAAATAACGGTAGTCTCATCCTTTAAAATTCATCACAGGAAATAAGTGATATAATAGTGATGTTAGAAGAAAGATCAGGCATCACAACCATCAACAGGAGCCACTGGGGGTTTTGAGCTGTCATACCCAGTTTCATGGCAGTATGGCCAGCTGTTGTGATTTCTTGCTTCAGAACCAACCAAAGAATATCAATATTCTAATGTGTCACCAGAACACGGGCAGAAAACTATAAACTTTTCTTTTATCCTTAATATCCAGTTTGATTTTCTCATATTGTTTGATTTCACCTCCGGTAAATACATCGACTTGGATTATTACCAAATCAAGCAAAGCCAGCGTTTAACAGCAAAGACCTTCTCATTTGCAGAGTGATGCCACTCAATCCTCAGCGGTCATATCTCATGATGATTGAATCCAGTGTATGACTCTTCAAGTGAAACCTACTGTATGGGATTTATCTGAGCGGAGTCAGATAGGAAAACGTTGTTCTGGGGGGAGAAATGAAGGGGGCTGGGGGTTAATGGGCAATTTCTTTAATGAGAAAGATGATGATATGCAGAACTGAGATAATGATCTGAAAATGGACAGTTCAAGGAGCGGCCAGACAGAGATACACTGACAGCATGAAGGAAACAATGAAGAATAATGTCTTTGGTGCTGCTTATTACAAGACATTTGTTTCTTTGAGTAAAACACAGTTTCAGTTCATTTAGAGGCAAAGCCAAACGACATCTGGCCGACTTCTTCTGATTTATGATTAGACGTCGAACAAACTCTCACAAACCTTTAACAAACCTCTCTACAGCCGACTTGCATATCTCATAATATAATAAACAGATTACCATTAGATTTCTGAGGATTTTCCTTCTCCCCCCCAAGAGGACGAACATCTTCACTGACCTATTTCCTTTCTCTAGCTTCACTCAGCAACTTTACAATATTAGTCCAAACAAGATGTTTTTGTTTCACCACCTCTTTTTTTGAATGAAAAATGAAATCCTGGCCCTGCAGACTGGAATATAAACTTCAGTGTCATCTCGGTAGTGTCCCCCTTTTCAATCAAAAACCATGAGATAAAAACTGATGAAGTGGTTTAGTAATGATGCTCATTATTCCTCAGGCGCAGGCCGAGCAGAGGGATTTCACCTCCCGACTTGTAAAACTCATCCACCGACTTTTCTCCAGTCTCTCTGGGAGTTGTTACAAGCAATTATCAGTCTAACAAGGCAAAGCAAATCTCTGGAGCCTCACATCAACATACTGTAATTAGTCAGTGATGTTGAAACATGGCTTTTTCTTCTCTAAGACAAGACCCACACGGTGGACCTCAGAGATCTTTAGCTACTACCACAGGGATGTGTGGAGATATGAGATGAATTATGCAGTTTACCTTTTGTATACTGTTGTGGATGCTAATTAGTTGAGAGATGAAGGCGAGTTTAACCTGAGGCAACACACGAGGAGGTTTGAAAGTTGTTCCCGCAGTCACTGCACAGAGGTTTACCGGTGAAGTCCCAGTTGAGTCCTGACAAAGGCCATAACTTCTTACTTCATGAGCTACACAAGAAAAATAATCCCTGTTTCACTCACTCAATTCAACAATGTCATATTTAAAATATTTCTCAGCTAAAAGCATCACGACATTTCTGACCTGTAAGTCAAAATGCCGGACTATACATCGAACCTGGACCAATCACACCCACCATCTTTCGCCAATCTCATGACAAACAAGTCCTGCAAATTAAATGATGAAACACACTGTTAGTCCACCCCCCCTTGAATAACTTATTTGTGGATTCTTGTCCATATTATCAGGAGTACATCATTTGTCTGTGCCTTCCAAAACTGATACAAATCACTGCCGAATAATGAATCTGACTGATGATGTGATAACGCTGTGGTTAAGGTTTGGTTGGTTTAGGCTGGACAGAAAACTCACAGGAGAGTCATGGGAAGAGGTGTATTTACAGCAACAACAGTAACATGGTCATTACTCTATTAACAATGAAAAAAAAACAAAACATGACATGGCTCACAGGTGTCTCACAGCAACCATAACAAAAACTGTAGCTGCATAACAAGAAATAAATACATATTAAGACAACAACCTCCAATGGGCAAGGTCAAAAAAACAACAGGAACCAAAAGTAGACAGACATGAATAGACACATACATCCAAAAACTCAATAGAAGCTGGTGAAAAACTGAAGTACAGGCAGCAACACAAACCAGGTAATCCAAATGACTGGCAAAGCTCAGAGAATTCAATGATGGGGAAAATTCTGGAACAGTAACGGGAAGACAAGGAAACATGAGGGAAACTCAACAGACAAAAACTGATAAAGACACGGACTGAAATACACACAGGGAGGTAACGGTCACTGAACACTGCGAAACTGCATGTCGTCTCTTCTCCCTCCCCCAACACTCTCTCACCGTCCCTGTCACAGTGAAGGCGGCAAAAACAAACGGAGAGACGGAGACGATGTGGAGAGCAATAAAGAAATAGAAACAGCATCTGAAACTATAAGTAGGGAATGACATGATGTCACAAAATTAATGTAATTAAAATTACACTTCACAGCACAAGACAAACAACATAAAGCGAAAAATATTGATCTATTTTTCCAGACAGTGTTCGGCAGATTTAACAGAAATCAAACCACGTCTAAACTACAGTAACAACAGACGTGGCCGTGAGGGTTTTATTACTGTAACTGCAGTGTAATACATAACCTATAAATAATCCAGTGTGAACCAACATCTCTGACTCTTCAGCTCTGATCAGCTGCTCACTGTCGTGCTTTATGACACAGTTGAGGGCCGTCTGTTGTGAGTCTGTAAATGTTTGGTCTGATTCGTGAATGTGTGAAGGAATCTGCAAATGTGTCTCCAGATTTTCAACTGCACTGAGATTTGTCAATGTATAAAAGAAACTGTAGAAAAAATGTAAATGCAAATAAGATTGTAGATTTATAAAAAAAATATTATTCAAATTCCTGTATATGCACTTATAACTGCACGAGTGAGATTATGGGTGAAAACTGGAAGTATTTAGCTTCAAGAGCTTCTTCATGTCCACATTATATTCTTACAATAAGCATGAACTGTTGTTTTTACCTCTTTTGGGGGGTTCCAAGTCTTAATCAGGAGGGTCAGACCCCCACCCCCACCCCAGTCCCCACCCCACCCCAGTCCCCCATGTAACTGGAACCCTGGTTGAACTTGAACAGATACATATCTGATCTCATGGATCACCTGGCCACAGTCCATTCGGCAGAATCGCACGTGAAATGGGAAAGTGTGTGTTTAAAATGAGGAGACAGAAACTGTGAGTTCTCAGGTCAGTATGCACCTGAGCACCAACTCAGCCTCCCAATTACTGCTGCCCCACCTCCATCAGCTACAGCGCTGCTGTGGGCTCAGAGGCATTTTGACACGTATCTCACAGAATGTGAATTGAAGGGGTAAGACTGCAGACAAAGGTACTTACAGTGTCTTTGGATTGTAGCTATACAGCCGGTAAATGCGCACGCCAGGTCTAATATAACACTCTGTAAAACTGCATGTGAAAATAAGTATGATCTGCAGTATCAGTTTCTAAAACACCTTCAGCCTTGAAATAAGTAGTCTGCTTGCTTTTCTCCTCAGTCTCCACAGAAAAAAGAAATCTGATAATATCTCTCATTTGGAAACTCTTTGGAGAGCATAAAGTTTCTTGCTGTCCTTGGTTGGCTGATTTTACAAATGTTCTCTGCTGCCTTACACTATCATTCCCGACCTCCCACCAGCACTCACCCCGCTTCGCACTACTCAAGGCTCACTTCCACTGAATAACAAACTTGTACCGCAGACCATTAATAATACATAGAAAAACACACAGTGCCGTAGTGATGCAGCGGACGCCTCCCACCCCCACCCCCCCCTGCACACCACACCTTCCCTTTACCCAATGGCTACAAGTGTATCCAAGTTGAGCGATCCTGCACTCTGAATTTCTGAGGCCTTCCATGTTAAAATTCCTGATTTATTAGACAGGCTGTGAGCTGCAGAAATTGATATGCCCTTCATCTGGAAGAAGGACATAAAAATCTCCCCCACAGTTGGCCATGATGTGTGAATAAAGGAGGACTCTGCAGGGCAGGAAGGCGGCCTCAATGAACCATTAGAAAGCCATTATTACAGCTCTGTATGATTGATCCTTTACCAGGGACCCTCAGTACGCCTTAACAATTAACCCACATGCTATTAAATGCTGGCAGTACAGCAGAGCGGCAAATAAATCACAGTATTTTACACCTTCATATTCAAGATAGATGCAGACTTTATTAAAGTGGTATATTGGATTGTCTGAAATTAAGCAAGGGTGGAAATCGCAGCATCTTACAGGATCTACAGCTACTGGATTCTAGATGGATGGATAGTGGATTTAATAATAGCAGTATGAATGCCATTGGATTCATCACTTTCTGTAGCAAAACTGGTTTAAAATCTGTCACACACAGTTTAAACATAAATTGTACCTGCCAATATAATGTTATGGAATCAATAACATTAAATAAGCTTTTAATAAAATTCACTCCAGGTTTCTGATAACAAGTACAGTAGTTTAGAGCTGACTTTACTGGCTTCAGTTTAACAACTGTTGTAAGTGTCTTGCTGCGTGCCAAAGCTTCATAACTCAGTTTCTTTCGGCCACTTGAGGGCGAAATTTCACTACAAGCTGCACGTAACACACACATCTGACACTGGCCTTTTAACGTCTATTGTTCTTTCAAAAATATTAAGAAGAGAAACTGGATTAAACCTTTTGTTGAAATTCAAAGGAGTTTCAAGTTTCTGGACCCAGTCACATCACATTACGCTATGACAGCATGTGTTAATCAGAATCAGGTTTATTGCCAAATAGTTTCACATATGTGGAATTTGTTTTGCAGTATAACAATAAACAGAATAAGAAAATATATAGAGAGATAAAGCAAAAGCAAGTACTGCAAGTCAGGCAGCTTAGATATAAATGTAATTACATTTTCATATATTGTTTACAATAAAAACGATGAAGATGATGAAAATGAAAAACAAATATGTACAATGTGCAATAAATGATGTATAAATTGATTTTTTACAACAACTTCACATACTGTGAATTAAAGTTTTAATTTGTTGTCTGATGTTTTGATTAGATCTTTACTCTGATTAACTCACAGATTTGGGGGAAATGGATTAATTGTTTGCACCAATAAGAGATGAAACAATTAATCATTTAATTATATCATTATCAAATCTACAAGATATTATTAATAATCTGACTCAGATATCGCAGCATGTTGAGTTTCCATCACACACTTTCTCTCTGAGCTGTTTTACTTCCTGTCAGATTAGTGGCTGTTTGACACTTGAAGGTTGTCATGTGTATTAATAAGCCCCAGACTATATGCACTGTGGTGCACAGTTAAGTTGTGAATGAGCCGGTGAATGAAACCCAGTATTGATTTAGTTTTTGTTTTTTTTAATGTATACATATTTTGTCATGTATTGCATATGTTCTTCCCTTCAGTAACACAGATTTTTTTTATTTTTAAAAATAGCTGCCTTGTACATATTGAGTTTTATATTTCTTACTGCAATTTATATAAAAATGCAACTTACTCTTTTGCCTTTAGGAGAAATTATTCTGTCATAAGACCACAGGAAAGTGGTCTTATGACAGAATATTATGACTGTTTTTTTAAAGATAATTCTAATTTATTGTAGGCCACACCAATGCTCCCATTTAAAGATTTTATGCCCCTGCACCAGCGACAGCCAGAGATGAATGCATGTTGGACACAATTTCTCAGTAACGCCTTGAAGGAACTTCTGCATATTTGGCACAGACATTCACTTGGACTCAAGGATGAACTCATTAGATTTTGGTGGTCAAAGGTCAAAGTTCAAGGTCCCAATGATCCCACTTTCTTGTGAATGCAATATGTCAACAATGCCCAGAGGGAATTTCATTACTCCTGGCTCACACTGACCTCACAAAACACCTTTTTGGCCATAACTCAGGAATTCATTCACTTTATATATCACAATTTGACTCAAATGTTTATAAGGATAAAATGAAGTGATGACATTTTATATATAAATGGTCAAAAGGTCTTCACTGTGACATCATAATGTTCTGCAGAAACACTCCTGGCTATTATTAAACACTGTAACTATGTCATGCAGCTTGACTGGTTGGTGGAGGAAACAACCACGAGGTGGTGATTGTAGTTTTGTGAAAACTCTTTTCAACAGTTCTGTTGTGAATCAGATAAAGAAGATGGATTGTGACTTCAATTGTTCAGCCTATAACAATCCTTCGACAACAAGATGAAATGGTAAAGGTTCACTGTTAGTCTTATCATGATTTCCACCCTGTGCAGTTCTTCTGCAAACAAAGGTTTATTTACTTTGCATGTCTCTGAGCAACAAATACTGTGTGTATCCCTGATGTAGTAAATGAATAGAGGAGAGTCACTACATTTATGACTTAGGACATATATTCAGAATAAAGGAGGATAAATACAGCACATTCACTGCAGCCCTGTGAGTGCAGTGGGTCGTCTGCAGTCATAAATGTTAGTAGGTAGCTCATAATAAAGGGCTCTTCTCCCAAAGTAACATTAAATGATACTAAATGAATGAATTGATTTTCCCCTTTCCCAAAGGTAATGGTCCATTGGATGGGTGTTACTAATGAACACCACCAATAGGATTCATCAACCATTACTAAAGCTTTATCGTTTATTTATAAAGCCTTTATAAAGGCTGCTTAGAAAGTGTAACCCAACAATTTTCCTTTCATCTTTCAGTGGCAGAACAGAGCTCACTCGGAATAACAAGTCGGGATGGTACAGACTGGTGCAAGTCTTTTCATTTAGATCTGGATGGAATAGCTCATTTCAGAGGTCGGAGACAGACAGGCTCGTTTTGGCAGGTTGGACACCAGCAGCGCCTTCAGGCTGACGGCAGCGGGGCATGCACCGCTGTGCTGACTCTGAAGTGATTGCTTCTCTGCTATTCGTATTAAAGAAGCCATCACGGCTCATCTGAGGATGGGGAATTCAATCCTTCTTTTGTAACTCGCAATTTCATTCAGTCTGATGGACCCGGGCCACATGATATTTAATGGCGTTTCATTTTGTCCAGCACTCTCTTTAGCCCAAGGACCTGAACGTGGACAGAAACTCGCTCAGGTCACAGTCTAATTGATGGGTGGCAGCATGTGCTTTTTGTCATTTCATGTTAGTACAGAACAGAACAGTCCATCAGTAACATACTAACTGCAACACAGTGTTGTTAGGGATAACACTACTATATTACTTACTATATTATTTATATATATTATATATTGATTTTATTATTCAATGGCAGGCTGAATCAACCACCAAACTGAAGATGCAATCCTTTCATTTTTGAATATGAATCTTAAAGCTCCATTAATGGGGGCTGTTAAATAAGATAGAAACAATGTTTGATATATTATTATTACAGCTTCATTAAAGTTGCTATGTACCAGCAAACAGTTTATGCTGACACATCCAGCAGACACAGAACAACATCAGCATTTATTTGGAATTATTTTTTTTCCCACCTGCTGAAGTCCTGTATTCCCTCTCTTTTAGCACAGCGTTTGGTCTCAACCGGCTCCTGAGGGAAATATCTTGCTCTTTAGCTGCTAAATGCTCCATTACGTTCACCAGCTGCCATTTGACTGAGTCTGTCTGCGGTTGGTGACACCTTTTTCTGAGGAACCTACAGAGGTTCTGGACAACAACAAGCAGCCTTCCTCAGGCATCTGAACTGTGTCCCAGTTCAGGGGCCGCACCCCCTTCGGAGGACATGGTCTATGAAGTTGTGGCCCTCTAGCTGTCGTAGACTGCAAGGGCCAAACCGAAATGAGACGGTCCGGCCCATGGAGGATTGCTGCTTTGGTCACCAGCTTTGCCTGCCCTTATGTAGTGCCGATCCTGTCACCTAGCAACCTTGATAACACTTCTAAAAAAAACTGTTTTTTTTGTTTTTTGGCTCTTGTTTTTAATAGTTGCAACATTAGCTGTTGAACTGAGCTGAAAACAATACTTACATTTAAAAGTGTAATCCTCAGGCTCTCTGTCGGTGTTGTTTGCTGCCATATTATTTTCATTACGGGAAGAATCTTGGGATCAGTTGGTAGGTAAGTTGGTAGGTAAAGGAGGACACAGCTCGTCCGCCTGAGGGACGCTGCTGGTTGGCTGCTGTCGCTCTGCTGCCTTCATCTGCTTCCCTTTGAACTGGGCCTTATTGCGCCGCTCACCGCAAATACGTCACAGTGCAAAGATTGTCACAGGCGTCTACAGAAGATTTCAGTATTGAAAGCATAAACACTTTATTTGCAGAACTGTGTGAGTTATACAACATTACCATGGAGGAGGAGAGGGCAATTGAAATACATCTAAGTAACAAACAAACAAACAAACAAACTAACTAACTAACTAACTAACTAACACTGTGATGTGTTTACTGACATTCAGTCCCTCGGAAAAAGGAGAGAGAACACAATGCAAACTAAAACCGGCTCACAGCACACACAGCAATTGAACAGTGTCACTAGGCCAATAACATTAATGTGTTGGTGATTCTGCACACTGCTTCCCTGACAACAGGCTCTGTGGCACAACAGAACAAATCTTGTCTGCTCACCAAACTGTGAACAAAATGATTGTGCATGTAGGGACCAACGATATTTCCAAGGAACAGTCTGAAATACTGATATGCGACTTGACTGGTGTGCGAAAAGATACGAGGCTCCCTAGACATTAGGGACCCTCTGTCGTCAATCAGACGGGGTGTGAACAAGTTCAGCAGGCTCTTGGCTCTCAATTGCTTGTGCCTCCCAAAAAGTGAATTTTATTGACAATTTCAACCTGCTTTGGGAGCACAGATACCTCTTCAGAGAGAATGAACAGATCTGGAATGGAATTACTCACCCTTAACCTACTTTACTCTATTGGCCGCCCAACTGTGACGAGGTGCAAGGACAGCCTACAGATAAAGATGGCCTGTCACGCTGTTCAAAAAGTCTGTGCCCCCCCAGTCTTTGTCCTGACCCAGGACGACAACCCTGTAAAGGAGGACTCTCTTGTCTCGTCTCTGCAACGCTACACTAGATCATCCTCCCCTTCTTCCATCTATTCAATACTACTCGACAGACTGGAAACTGAGTTGGACTCTCCAGCACGGTCTTAGGTTCTATCTGCAAAGCAGGGATTATTTTGTTTCCATTGGCAGCTACATGTCTGAGTGAGCTAACATGACGTGTAAACACACAGTTAAGGATGTGGAACAGTCATGGACAAAAGAAATGACGACTAACAAACAGCAGTATCCTGTGTCATAGCCCTGTGTTTTAACGACCCATCCATTCGCCCTGACTTTTACACCTGACTTCCTCTTTTGCTCCTGTCATCGTCACTATGGCCACTAGAGGTCACCTAACATTAAAACACAGCTATGGGTCGTAATAAGCTGCTTTACACGGACAAAGCAGTGAAGCAGAGACGAAGGCTGAAAGGTTGTATTTGTTTTATTCAACTTTACAAAGAACTCGTCAGAATGGCCCTGCACCATGAAACACATGGGCTGCTGTGGGCCGGTGCGTAACAGGCAGGTTGTGTCTCACACAGGAAAAGCCCTGACACAGTGAGAGAGTTATGTTCTGTCCGGTAACAGTGGCAGACTTCCAGCTCTGTGAGCTATAGTCCACAGGCCTCCAGAGCCTCCTCACAGACATTTACTGTGAGTTATAACATTTAACAGCAATGGATTGAAAAAATATTTGCCTCGGGTAGAGCGAGGCATGAAGTCATGTGAATGAAATAACACTCACACACCTTTATGAATAGATGAACTAGGAGATGTGTGTGAAAGGCTCTCATCTCTCTCTTGATATTTTTGGCCGGTTATGGGACATGGATTTTGATAGATGATGGGGACTATGCAGATGTGATGATTGTAACAATTGTGGAGCTCACATTCTCGTTTTAGTCATTTTTGGAATGACTAAAAAATGACAGGAGTAGAGAAAGAAAGAGGGATGGTGGCAGGGAGAGAGGGAGGGAAATGAATGTATTAAAGCTAGATGGAACTCATTTTTCCTCAAACACCTCAAATCTGCCTGCTGGTAAATCTGAGCCCCTCACACACACACACACGTAGACACACACCCTATAACAATACATCTCCCTGCCCAAGATGTAATTATTTCATGAGCCAATAGTGGTGGAGATGAACACACCTGCCCTCCCCTCTCATTTTCATACACTGGCATGGCAGCAGTGTTATAATGACACGTCCTCTACAGACAGAATGAGGATATATCAGCATTTTCTTCCACATATTCCCCCACCTGTTTACTTATTCATCACACCAAATAAAAGCAAGTTTCCAAGTTGGATACATGCTCGACAGCAGTTTTGGGCTGCCCTGAGATGAACATGATGATGATGATCATGTAAGTGTGACTGAACTGCTAAAAATCATTTAATCAGGCTACAAGCAGCACCAACAGCACCAACAGTATGGAGACCTAAAGTGTTTAGAATTAAACAAATAAACAAAATATTATTAGATAAACATGACTAGGTCAAAACTTAGTATTTGTCTGGACTGACTATGGTCAAATCCAGATTTTATAACTGGAACGTCGTCTGACCAAAAACACCAAACACATAAATGAATAAGAAAGACTGAAAGTTAGAAGAGAGACTATGTCTTTGTTATTGAGTCTCTCACACAGAGCACAGCCTCCGTCTGGGACCCACAATAGTTTAGTCTTTATTTACTTCAACTCCAGAACATAACAGACTTTTATTAGAGGCAGGTCTTTGTGTCCAACTTCCTCTGTTTGATATGTAGAGTTGGTCACATTGGTTAGTACGAAGCCTTGTTACTGATGACTTCTCTCTCTCCCTCCCTCTCTCCTGCACTCTCTGTTTGGTGTGTCTTGAGTTATTCCTCTGCCTCCTTTAGTAGTAATGATACATGCCATGAAAGTATTTTATTTGCTGTAATGGAGGTGGGGCTCAGTGTACTGGAAGAGCTCCTCCTCTTCCCTGCAGTTCCAGAGCAGCTGGGAAACCAGAGCGGCTCAGTAGAGCATCTGTAACAAGAGGTGTAGCCATAAGCTCCCGGTCTGCATCCAAACATGGTCCAGTCTTGAACCAGGTTCATACCCAGTCTGGTTGAAAAAAAGTGAAAAAAGAGACAATGAGCTAAGATGGCAACACTACACCCCCTTGATAGAACCTGTTTGATCCAGAAATTTAAACTCAGTGACAAGGCACTCGGCTGACCAGTGGTGGGAATATCATCAGTCAGTCAGTCAGGAACATTCCAGATTATACGGTGGCCCTGCTGTTTCAGTCCAACAAATAATATCATGGATAAATATATAAATTAACAAATTAACACTACTAACATTAAAAAAAATGTGTTTGTTTATTACATTTCATACACAAAAGCAAGTCAAAGCATATCACAATAATGCTTTAAAACTTACAAAGTAGAGTGCAGCGTAAAATTTGCAATAATATGCAATGAAAGATTACAATGAAAATGAAAAGAATAGAAATGTTTTTAAGGGAAATTGTACAAATTGTAGTTGAACCACTCCAAGGTGCATGAGAACGCTTTGATGTAGCACTAAACTTCACACTCAAGGACATTTTTTCCTCTCTATATGAAAGGTATCAGATGCAGTAAAACCTCCAGACTCCAGGATCAGGTTATGTTCACTTTAAAGCAAAATAAAGGTTTGCAAGATGAAACTTTTTTGTGTTATTTTTTATTGAAACCTGAGCACCTGGAGAAACCCTACGTATGCACGGGGAGAATATGCAAACTCACAGAAAGAAGTAGCTGGTCAATCAGAGTGTATACATGAGGAGGGGGCTTAGGGAGGGTAAGAAGAGTAGGTAGAAAGAGAGCAGGAAAGAGAACACGAGGATGCTATTACATTGTGAGGTCAGAGCAAGGTTGGCTTCCTCCCAGTTCTTCTAAAGAGCTGGAGGAATCCTCTCTGTATATATTTCTTCTTTGTTTTTCTCTAAACATCCTTCATTTGATTTTCTAGATTGATTAATCTTCCCATCGATTCCTGGCGCTCCTCTAAGACTCCAGAAAGCAGGACTTTCCCTTATGCCACTGGAGAGTCTCCTTGTCCAGGTTTTCCTGCACCTGGACACTGCCTTTAGGCTGGAGGTTGCCTGCATTTGTTCTGCCAGGACATGGGACCTGTCCTCCTCGCACTGGCATTGTCACCTTCCCAGGTTGTTTTCATCCTTGGCTAAGGCAATTTTGACTTTGGAGGTTTCAGCCTGTGTGGCTAGGCATGTTTCAGCCCCTTCTCTTGTTTTTCTCTTTTCCAGCTTAAAGAGCTTCCTCTAACAGCATGCCATTCCGTCTTCTCCGATGTGGACAGCTCAACAAGGCCTGACTTTTCCTCTGTTATGTAATTTTTCACATTTTGCTATGTTGAAGCCTTATGCTAAAATAGTTTAAACTAGTCTACACTCAATACCCCATTTTAGATTTTTTTTGCAAATGTATTAAAAATGAAAAACTGAAATATCACATTGACATAAGTATTCAGACAGTTTACTATGACTAAATTTAGCTCAGGTTCCTCCATTTCTCATGATCATGAGTCCACATGCGGTAAACTCAGCTGATTGGACATGATGTGGACAGACACACAATTGTCTATATAAGGTCCAACAGCTGACAGAATTTAAGTTGGTTATTTCCAACCCCTTTATTGTGGAGTACTTTTGGTTCCCACCTGCCATTGTTTACAGGGGGACAGGTGTGAATGTGACAGTCTACGAGATGCACATGTCCTGCTAAGAGAGCAGAATAAAGTTGAGTCAACTGTCCTGTTGTGTCTGTGGTGATTATAGAAGAGAATTGTAGCCCGCTTGTCATCCACAGCCCAGAGAGACTGGAGAACACTACTGACCAAGAAATCAGGGTTACAGTCCTACCAATATTTGTTGCTATGGCAATAAAGTTAACTTGACTGAACACGAAACAAATGTTTTCTTTATTTGTGCAGAATTTAGAGAATACAGTATGTCCATATTTATGACTCATAAAACAATTTGCCAAAGGAGTGGATTCACTTCTCTTCAATGACTCGACATACAATCACATCACCATCCAGTCTGAATACATAATCAGCGGGTTTAGGCATTTTAAAGAGAATCATCTGAGTATTTGCCTTTTTTTATGCCTTTATGATAGCACAGTAGAGAGAGACAGGAAATGGAGAGGCAGAACGACATGCAGTAAAGGGCCGTCCGATGCGGGATTCAAACTGGGGCCAACTGCAGCGAGGACTGTAGCCTCTACATATGGGGCGCCTGCTCTACCCACTGCACCACTCAACGCCCCTGAGCATTTGCCTTTTAAAAAGCAAATGCTCAGATCTCCTGTGGAGAGTACATCATGTGAGATAATGTAGTGTGAACATAGAAATGCATGAGACTTTCATCTGAATGAACAATGATACAAATCACAGATGCAGCTCATTTTGCTGCAGATTTAACATCCCAATAAGTGTGTACAACAGATCAGAAACCTTCGAGACTGTATCTGTTCTGTCTGTTACTATTAAGCTCTGAGTCATCTGTGGCACTCTGAAGACAAATTGGTAATAGCAGTCAAGGCCTTGAAGAAAGGCTCCAAGCGTGATCTTATTTATTCACAGCAGCAGCAGCAGCAGCATTAAGGTGTAAGAGATCTGACAGACAGGAAGGCAGGGAACAACTCTCATATGCGTGAATTATATTCTAATTTCACTACCGCCACTTGCCTTGATTATATCTCCTCTTTCAGCAGAGGGGGAATTAAACTCTATTAGCTCGAGAGCGCTGATGCAATCTGAGTGGAATGACATGTCAGTGGGCTCACCGCCGTCTCCCCCGCTGTCTCTATTGATCTTGGCATTTCTGATGTGTGGGACAAATTGATATGATTAAAACATGATGTAGCTTCAACACAAGCACTTCACTGGTACCTGGGACTGACACGCAGTGTCACATAAGCACAATGAGTGTGTCACGTGCAGCAGCACTCACCTCAAGGTTTAAATGATTCTTAAGACTATTATCAAGATTTATCCATAAACTAACAGAAATGTAAAAAAGATGATTTTTTCAGGAGTTACGTGCAGGAACTATTCCTTGGAAATAGCTGATGCAGTAACTGTCTGCAGCTTCCTTGACTCTTGTCATAATGGTGAGGTTGCCAGGTTTGATACAATTTACCAAAATGTCTGCTCACTGAAGGTTATTTGTCTGTGAAGACGTTTCACCTCTCATCCAAGAGGCTTCATCAGTTCGTGTACGCATCTGACCAGGCTAGGACTGGTCCTCAGGACAAATAACCTAGTCCAGTTGTTTTCGATTCAAAAAACTCCTTTAGGATACTATGACCTGGACAAATGAGAATATACACAGGCCGTCTGCTCACTGCCCAAATCTGGCAACTAAGTAGTGTTGATTGTAAAGTGGTGCAAACTAGAATTAACAGCAATATTTTTGCCACATTTAGCTCCAAACACTGTTTTAAAAAAAATGGTGAGATTTTACCAGATTTGCAGCAATATTCGAACTTGATGTTAAAACTTAATGTTAAATCTAAATCTGTATGTTGAATGTAAATCTAAATTTTAAATCTAAATATTTGATGTAAAATCTAAATCTTATGTTAAATCTAAAAGTTAAATCTAAATCTAAATGTTGGTGACAGTAAATATTTTGTTAATATGCAATATGCACACTGTACCAAAATGATCCAGTGGTATCCACAATCAATCAAAGTTCAAAGCTATTACAATTATGGTCCTTGGACTGTAATCACATCACTTTACTAAGTTTTGATATGTTTTCAGGTGTTGGAGACTACATGCTCTTTGTTCTACAGGCAATATAACTCACTTCCCCACAGCTCCTCACTGTTCATACCTGGGGACAACCCTCCCCCAGGGACCTCACTGACCAGTCAGTGTCTGTGCCCCCACAGACAAAGACAAGATGGTTATAATGGTTATATAAAAGTTTATAAATATTAAGTTAATTATCAATTAGAGTTCCAGATTAATAGTAATAATTTGAGACTGAACTAATAATGGCTATTTTTTATTTTATTGTTTTTAGGCTGGTGATCCCAAGGTCTTTAATTCATTTGTGTTATTATTTGATATTAATATTTTTAATATTAATATTTTCTTTATATATGATATCTGATAAATTGATATACAAAAACGAAGGTCCAACATATGGTGTCCTGCTCGTGAGGCACGGCATAGACCCAACACAGGTGAGAATGTAACCATCTATTTCTTGTTTAGAATGTGTGGCCAGTTTATCCAAATAATGCCATTTTGGATGGTAACTCCATAATTTTCGTTGATGTGAGGGTCCACTTACCGGATGAGTTTGAATGTTATTTGAGTTATTTGATGACAGGTGATATCATGAAATAAATAAGCATACTCTCTTTTGTTTTTCAGTTGGGTTCTAACTACTAACCAAAGCAGTTACAAAAAAAAAAAAGAAGAAATGTCAGAAATCTGACAACAAAGATGAATATTGAGCAGGAATGTGTGGCAGTAGCAACTCAATGATCTACTTGTTTTCTTTATCTCCACTTTACACTGATGATGATTTCACAGAAATTGTGTCTCTTAAATTAAATAGATCAAAGCGTTATTAGAAAAAAAATTCTCATTTTAGCTGATGTGGTTTATAAAGAATAATAATCTATCATCCGATGTGAGAAATGATACACAGAGCTACTGATGTGTTTCTCCCCAGTGATCTCCTGACTGGGTGGTTGCAGCTAAACTAAGACAGTAAAGACTGTAATGATTACTTTGTTAGCATCAACATAATAGTGTTATAGTGCCACTGTCATGGCTGTAGACTCTCTCTGTGTAAGTTGATTTAAAGTGAAAGAAACAGCTGGTTGAACAGAGGCTCTGAGACGGACATGCTGGAATGTGTTGATGTTGGTGTTGTGGCTCCTGGAAGCTTCAGTGAGGCACAGTTACTGTTACTGACTGTGTTTCCTGCTGTGTTCTCTGCTGCTTGTTAGCTCTGTGTGTGTCCTGTGTTTTAGTTTTGCAACAGCACTACCTCTCTGAAAGCTCATCTTACAGCTGATTTATCGCTGACTGAGATTAACACTTGAGGGAGCAGCACTAACCATGGCAAACAGCAGTGAAGACAACAAATCACTAGAGACAGTGAATATTAGAAGAGGTCTGAGTGCTTCTCCTCAGCTTCTATCTGCTGACTGTCCTGCTAAGAGCTCATCCAAAAGACAAACCAGCAGAGATGGCTCCATTCATTAGTAGGATTTATTTATTAGCAGTAGACTGAAGAGAAGCACTCAAACAACACTAGGAAGGCCAATACAAAACTGCAGTTATAGTACAACCAGCCCTGTGACTAGTGAACTGTCCAGAGTGTACAAAAGGATGAGTGGTACACAGGAACGCCCAGAGGGAATTTCATTACTTCTGGCACATGCACTAATTAAAATTTCAATCAAAGGTCTATAAGCAAAATGATGTGATGTGATGGCATTTCATGTCCAAAAGGTTAAAGGTAAACATAATGTCACGCAAAAAAAAACTTGGCCATTATTCACTGATGTAACTCAGGAAGGAGAGACTCGGACCATATTTCCTGCAACTTGGCTGGTTGAAGGAGGAAACAACCACGAAAAGGTGATTCTAGTTTTCTATGAAATGCTGAAAGATTTCAACATAAGTCACAGAGAATATCTGAATATGAAATTCCAATACAGCACATTCCATGCAGTGACTGAATGTTGATGTGTACGTGCATCTGACTAATCGCGTGTGATGACAGGTAAGGTTTTTGAATAAATCTTTATGTGTAGGTGTATGTCTGTCTTAATGTCCACCAAGTTTTAGTGCTAAACCTACAGAGTTTAATGCGTCTGTTGCCAGGAATTTAAAACATCAATAATAAATGTCAGGTTAAGTTCTAAAGCACTTATTGATTAAGAGCAAGTGATACATGATGAATATATTCATCAAATCAAACCATTTTTTGCTAAATAATCATATTTTATCAAACCTGGTCACTCAAAGGTTAGAACTATGGTTTTCCAAAGATAGAAGTGAACATCTCTGCAGGTCTATGTAGAGACAGCTGTTATTGTGAGCCCACTGCACACATCATCCAAATCTCAACAACACATCAGCCAGACATCAGGGCCTGTTTCACTAAATCTGCAACACGACATCATTTCTTCTCAATTTCATTTTGACGCTAAAACCACCAACTGAACCGGAGACAGTGTGAACAGTGATACACTCATTTACCAACATGCAACACTGAGGTGTCTTTAAGTGGTGATGCAATCAACTTCCTGTACATTCAGTGACGATGAAACATTTAACTGAACTGGATGAAGTGATTCAAATCAGTAAAGTGATTTGTGATTTCCACCTCTAATTTAAAACATTGTAAAATGAATAAGAATTTAAAAAGAAGCTATACGAAAAATATTGGGTTGAATTTTGAGGAAATGTACAAAATGAATCCTAGAATGAAATGATGATGCACCCATAAGAACATGTTAAAGGTTTAACTCATAGGCAGGCAAAGTGAATATATCAGAAGTTAATCATGTTGTCCACATACAGTGTGTTGGAGGGTGGAGCAGTCCTTTAATGACCACAGACTGTTTTCCTCTACACTCCAGTCTCTACTACAGTTAACAGCAACGTTTCAATCACTGCATTTTAATTTGCTCCTCTCCAGATTCATCATCCATCCACAGACAGTAACACGTCCCCCTCCCCGTCTCCAACAGTCAGCGCCAGTGGAAACGATCTGACGAGACAATTAGAGAGAGAGAGAGACTGCAGACCAGTTTCAGTCCAGTGTCGTCCCGTGGATTAGTAATAAGGAACATGGCAGGACGGTAATTTGACAGGGGATAAGCTCTGAGCCGCTCAGCGCGTCTCGCCCATTTCGCCGCAACAGTTTGGTTGAGAACCAGTAATTAATTTGTCATTGTTTATTTAGTCATCCACTTTGCTCATGTATGAGTGTTCTGAATTTTTATTACAGTGCAACTTAATTTATTTGAACCCTGAGAGAAGGAAAGCTGACTGAGAATCTCAGAGCGTTTTCTCTGTTGAGATGCAGACGTGACTGCAACAAACTTCAACAAGCAGAATGCTGATTAAATGTTTTATATGTTTTTATCACAGCTTGGACATTCAATAATTAATCTTTTGCATAGTAAAAAAAGAAAAGAAACATTCCTACAATATATGATTAATCTGTTAATGGTAGGACAGGGACCTCAGCTACTTCACTGCTGTTGACAAATATCACACTTCTTCCATTGAAAAAATGTTGTCTATGAACTTATTATGTTACAATAAAGAAAAGGTACTATTATTAAAATAAAAAATTTAAACGCACAGTATGTAACTTCTGCCACTAGGGGTCTCTCAATCAAAACAATAACAAAAGACGGGTGAAATAGCGTGGGGTCATGGGAGTTTCTATCTTCACCCCCATTGCCATCAACTTCTCCCTGTTAGGATTCTGTCAGTGTCTGTCGTTCAGGAGGTTTTTACCTGGAGCTGAATTATCCACAGAGGTGTTTTCCTCTCCACAACAGACAGACAGAAGTTTCGCATTCAAAGTCAGTGTTTCCCCGACGCTGTACGGAGGACAGAGACATCAGCGAAGAGCTGGGAGCTGAGATTGCTGCTAACTTTTATTTTGCTTTATTTCTCTGATAACTTATGAAGCAGACGTTCAGCAGGTTTTTACCAGCAGCTGAATTATCCACAGAGGTTTCCCCCTCTCCATAACAAACACACCAGGAGATTAAAACCAGTAGAAACACTGAATAAAGCAGTTTCACTTTAAAAACCAGAGATTCACCGCAGATCTTCAGTGACACAGGACAGGACGTCTCCAGCAGCTGGGAGCTGAGCTGTCTAACATTTCCTCAGCTTGTTTCTCTGATAACTTCAGATCCAGACGTCCGACGACTAAAATCCTTCATCTGCTTCAAATACAGAGCTGAAAACCACCAAGGTGTAAAAAGTGTATGTGGCTTAAAACTAAATAAAAGTCAATGTTGAGCTTCTGTCAGACAAACACACTGACACATGATCATAGAGGATATGATGTCACTGACAGGCTAACATGACTAAAATCACAGAGTTCTCTGGTTTGAGAATTGATGGAAACATTTGGGATAATGTAAGAACAACTCTAGTTAATGAACTATGAAGCTTGAATAGAGGGCACACCCTCCATGTTTTATGACAGGGGTTGGTGTAATAAGCTCTGGCTTTCATTCTTTTCTAGCTGTTAAAGCTATTGTGTTTATTTAATAAGTTTATATTCATTCATTTCTTTATTCATTATTTGTAATTTAAAGACTAAATTAAAGATCAGTTAAATAATTTCACACTTACTTTACACATTTTGTCCATGAAAATCTAATGTAGAGATTGTTATGAAAGTTACTGCTCCTTTCAAACTATCTTGTTTCAGTTCCACTTACACACCCACGCACAGACGCATATTTTAAGGTGGAATATCTCTGATTACACTTAATGACAATAATTACACAAATCAGAGAATGTAATCAAGCAAGCTATAAGCTATCAGCCAGAATCAAATGAAGTGGAAGCGGAATACATTATCAGTACAATAAATAATGCCAGGAGCGAAAGGCAGAGTGCAAAACGAAGCCATTAACTAATCAGTCTACATTCTGTCATCAGAGCTGCCTTATCAAATGCAAAACAGAAAACAATGTCAAGCATGCTAATGTGAGACACTGAGGAAGTCAGAGAGTTTAAAGAAAACTCAGATCACCTGCAGGCAGTTGGTCCGGTGGAAAATGCCCTCAGTCTGTAATCTCTCTGTACAGATCTGGAGAGAAAAAAAATTAATAAATAAAACTCTGGAGCTAAAAGTTCACCAGTGTTTCAGCACAGTTTTTATTCATGTTAATTAAATCACAGATTGCGGGATCTCTGAGAATTGGTTTCCATCCCTGAATGTGTTAGAAGAATGGCTCTGGGAGACAATTAGTTCCTACATGCAAAGTTTTAATTAGTCGACTCAGCCCACTAATTCTCCTCCAAGCCCAATCAGTGTGCTGCTCATTCTACTGTATGTTGACGTAGGACTGATAGTGTTAGACCAGTCTATTCAAGTGCTTGAGCTTTAGTCACATTCTGGTATCAGGCACTCACTCTCACTGTCGTGACCCTTTATAAATATATACAGGAATATATATATATATATATATATATATAATATATATATATATACATACATGTAGTTATATACAGTGTAAATATATGTGTCCTTTTTCCTGTGTTCCTGGCATCAGCTTTAACAGTACATTGTTTCGTTGCGTAATGGTATGGGGGTGGAAGAGAAAGTGGAGAGGAGCACGAGGAGGCTGCTTTGAAGTTGGCACAATGGGAGGTTTCTGAGAGGCCATGGTTAAAGTGTTCACTGCCCTTCAGGACATTGTCAACACCTCTGATTAACTGCCAGTTAGCCTCCAAGTCTGCTAGTCACCAGCCAGCCTGCTAACCGCCTGTCTCCCAGCTGACTAACCACCAGCTTGCTCCAGAGTCAGCTAACCTCCATTCTGCATCCTAGTTGGTTATAGCTTTTGGCCGTAAGCCTTGAGCTATCATTCTGATTAGCTAGCCTTCAGCCTGCTAGCCTCCAGTTAGCATCCCGATTGACTAGCCTTGGGCCTGTTAGCCTCCTGCATGCTAGCCATCTGTAAGCTAGCCTTCAGTCTGCATCCCTTCCTGTTCATCTCATGTTTGTGAGCCTGCAACCTTGCCGTCCAGAATTGGCTAGCCCTGCTGTCTGCTCCTGTTCCTGAGCCAAATAGCATCCTGTCTGATCCTGACCCTGAGGACCTCGAGCAGTCCCCTGTCTTGCCTGGACTTGCCAGGCTATTAACCTGAGATATCTTGGGGTCAGAGCCATGGAAGAAAGGATGGGTCCTGGAGACGTCAATCTCCCAAGCTGCCCAGTGGAATAATCAACGCCCAGCCAGACCCCAAGCCAGATCCTGAATCGGCTGTTGCAGCTGAAATGTTGTCTGTTCCTTTGTCAGTGGTCCTGCCTGACAACAGCTCCTCATCTCCAGTCTGCTGCCCAGCCAACACCTGCTCCTGGTCTCCAGTCGACAGTCCCTGCTGTCAAATAGTCAAAGACGTCGTGGACCATCAGCCATCAGACCACAACCAGTCAGATCATCAGGCCGACTATCCAATGTTCCAGTTTCAGTAAACTCAGTACAGTATAGTCCAGGCTGTTCTGCCGAAGAGATCACTGTAAACTTTCTGAGAACCACTGCATCATTCTAACTGTTTGTTTTTTCCCTCAAGCACATGAAGTGCCCAGGCTGTGAGCCTCTCTCTCTCCCTTATCCTTCTCTATCTCCTTCCTGTAGAGCTGCAGCTGTAGAGTCTGAATCTGCAACTGCAAACAACCTACTGCCCACATGATCCTGTTTAACACCTGCTGCTAAACCTGCTAAAATTCACTTTAATTAATAATGAAAATCATTAATGTTATTAGCTGTCATTACAGTTTTTATCAGTAGGAGCACTAAAGTTGCCACTACATTACTATTTCTGTTACTACCGCTACTATCTCTATTATTAACATTGCTATCATTGCCCGTTCTTGTTCTTTTCCGCTGTGCTCTCTCTCTCTCTTTCTCTCTCTCCCAACCCAACTGGTCGAGGCAGATGACCGCCCACTCTCAGTCCGGCTCTGCTGGAGGTTTCTGCTTCTTAAAAGGAAGTTTTCCTTGCCACTGTTGCCTAGCGCTTGCTCTTGGTGGGAATTGTTGGGTCTCTGTGAATAATATTATAAAGAGAAGGTTAGACCTATTTGGAAAGTGCCTTGAGATAACTTCTGTTGTGAATTGGCGCTATACAAATAAAAATTTATTTGATTTGACTTGATTCCTCAGCTTGCCCCCAGAAATGTAATGACCGTGCATGAACACACAATACGTAAGCAAACCTGGAAGCTCCAAACCTCCTGTATACAGTTCAAATAATGCATCAATGGCAAATACATAGAGCTGCCTTTTCTCGCTTTTAGGTTAAAAAAGATTGACATCGATCATTAACAGCTACAAATTCACACTGACATGCAGTTTATTCTGTGTAAAGCTCAAATATGTCATTAATATTACCTTAAATGTTGCATGGTCGTTGCAGCTGCAGCTTTAACAGACTGTACACTGTATCACTTGAGGTACTGTGTGTGACTTACTTAGGTGTGATAGAAGATTTAAAAATAAAAAGCTGAAAAGTCCAAATTTCTTTCAGCTGACTGAGACCAAACTTCTCCAACATCCTGCTGAAAAGTTGAGCCAAAGAATGCACTTGATGTGACTTTATTTTAATTATGTCTTCCTTAGTGCAGACGGTGAATGGGCATTTCCACGTAAAGTAGCTGCCCCTTCCCTCCCACTGTCAGACAAGTATCGCAATCACTAAAAGTTGCTGTAATTACTGGAGGCAAGGGCACAGACAACTGTGCTGTCTTAGGCAGAATTACAACAGGACTATCAATAACAGTTAGAGGCCGGCTGCAGTGGGCACAAACAGGAGTCACTTTCACAGTCTTGCAGCCTGGATACACTCACATCACACTGTGCTTCTCAATGCAGCAAATAAAGCTTAAGGAAAACAACAGGACCACAGTGTGCTGTAAAGTTTGTTTTGAATGTATTAATTACTCAATTTACTTATTGTAAAGCTGCAGAAATAGCTTTTTTAATCAACAATGGACCAAATGACTGTGATATATAGAAAGGCTTTTATCAATAAAACGGCAGGTGTTTCCATTGAAGAAGAAGCTCAAAAAAACCCAGTGTCGACTATCTGCTCAGTAGCAAACAGCAGAGTTAACAACTAGCTGGTGAAGAAAGTGGAGCATTTAGCAGCTGAAAACACAGATAGTACGGTGGCCCTGAGAGGCCAATGCACCAAAACTTAAAGGATCTATAAATGAGACTTTAAACAATAATACAGCAGCAAATAACTGTTTTCTATGTAAAGATATAGTGGGGATTGGTGTCACACAACCTCTGTATTGTATGTGTTTGTTCTGGTTATTCAGTCTGGCAGTGCATCCATATTGGTGCATGTGAGTTTGCGCGTGAGTCGCTCCTGTTAATCCATTGGTCCTCCACACATTTATAAACACACAGGCACCACCCACAGGTGAGATGTCACAGTGCAGTATGCAGAGTTCAGGTGAGAGTGACCTTCCAGAATTTCCTCCACTAAAGAAGAAACCACGTTTTCAACTAAAAAGGTCTCAGACAAAGAAAGAGGTGAGACCAGAGCATGAGGACTACCAGTTCAAATCCCGGTTGGCTGGTGGACCCTCAAAACATCCATAAAGTTTTTACCAGCTTTATAAGGCCGGTCCCAGTGGATCAGTCAAAAGCTGAATTTCTTTTCCAGTCCAACCGTGGAGAACAATACTACTCTGGCTCACTGACAGAAAACCCTACGAACCCTGCTGTTTTTTCTTCTCCTCCATGGCTGTTTTCATCAGTGACAGCCAAAGCAGACATAATAATGTTAGCTGACTTGCCGTGACCACTATTCTGAATGTGTTCGGCAAATCCTGCAATGCTAGCGTGGGCTAATCGTTGTAGCTGGGCAGTTTTTCATTGGCTCTTGTGTTCTCAGGGTAACTTTATTCAGTTGTGCTTCTTGTTGTGTGTTCTGTGGCTAATTCCACTGGGCTTCATAACAGCTTGCCGTCGGAGAACGTCAGCCAGCCGACGGAGCGTTTGTTTTGGTCTGAGATGCTGGTGGTCTAGTGTGATATCTAGTGGCAGCATGGTGCACACAATCAACAAAGGTGTGTTGAACAGCATGTGATGAAAAGAACACATTGCCAGTTGTTTAACATGGGGGTGGAAATAGTCTTCTTTGGGGTTGTGTGGCCAGTGACACAGGAAACACTGCACCGACAGAGAGAGAGGAATGGATGCAGATGTCCTGCAGTCGGTCCAATCGGCCATGAACCACTTCAAGAAACACTAGCTGACATGTGAGGGCCAAAGGGAGCAGTGAAACGGCGGTATCTGCCAAAGGGGGAGGTTGTTACCGACACAATGCCCAAGCTTTCGTACATGCCACAGTTACTGATTAATATCTTTTTCAAGTTCAGAAAATAAGCAGTAAGTGTATTAACAATTGAGGAAAGGCTCATGAGCCCTTGCTTGCTGCAGGGTTTTATGTATATCTTTTCACTTCTAAAATCAACACAGTAGGATTAGTCATTAGGATTTGTCCTCTTGGCAACATGAAAGTCCATCCAACGCTTGTTGAGATAGACAAGACAAACTGAAAGTGTTTGTGTTAATGTTGCAGCCACTGAAAGTAGTGTAAAATCTACTTTAACAGAGCGTAATGGCACATTATCATTATCGTTATAGATTTTGTGTCTCTGGTTATGGTCAGGGTCATTCAGTCTTGCATCGATCTTTCACATCATTTTTTAATTTCAATGCATTGTCAACAACTGCTATACATTTTGACAGTTTTAATTTTTTCGTAAATTAACTTTTTAATTAGTTTATGTCTCATATTTGTGTCTGTAAAAAAAAGGGAATCAGCAAATATTTTTGTCATCATTTTTGTTGGTTAGTTAGTTATCTGATATATATGAGGATTTTTAACATTTTAAATGAGGTTAATAAAGAAGAGGACCCAGCAGACGTGATCAGCACTGAGCTCAGAGACAGGCCAGCAGAGTCCAGAGGCCCTGACGCAGCACTGACTGCCAACACTCAGAACCACCACTCTGTTCCACCACACAGAGCACAGTGGCAGCTTGACGGATGGAGTTTATAATAGACTTCATATACAGGGAACATTCATAATTTCCACAAAAACTGAAAAGATGGATACAAACAGATTAATTGAATCTTCTAGTCTCAGGCTATACACACTGAGAAACTCAGTGAAGCTGCTCATTGATCACAGCCGGGGAACTGATGGTTGATCATTAAGTGGAGTTTTCTGTGTGGTTCATGTAGAGTCAGTCGATACTGGTTCCTCCAGTGGACAGTCTGGTGCAGATGCTCCAGCTTAATTGGGTTTTGAGACGAACAAAATGAAATTGAAACTGTCTCTGCACTTTAGTTGATCTTTGTAAATCTATCTGTGGCGTCTCCTTTCATAATGTATGGTAACACATTCACGATCTGGCCCTGCACTGGCTCAATTACGGCTCTCCTCTGTGGGGATGAGCAAGGACACTTCACTGTAACTCTAATGAATGTAGAGATGTTTCAGTTTAAAACTTCACCACTCAACATCAAACACAAGCTTATTATTGAGAGGTTTGCATGTTTCCATCCTCACTAAACCTTTTACTGCTGTTGTAACTCATGTTTGATTGTGTCGGACAGAAACCCATTAGTAGAGATGTTCCGATCCCAGTTTTCCTCACCGATATTGATTCTGATACCTGAACTTGTGTATCAGCTGATAGCAAATTTCTGTTGTAGCCTCTTACTGCACCTGTCATACGTTGAGACTCTCCGTCTGTCTCTCGTCTTGTTTCACCCTGTCTTTGTATCTGTCTCCAGTCACAATGATTGGCTGAGTAGCATCCATCACTTCCTCCAACCTGAACAACCAGCAACCCTCTGATATGACCCATAGGAGTGTCTCCTGAAATAGTGCCCCTATGGCAGCATGCATACCGGACTTTGGTTGTCATGGTTACAAGAATAAACTAGCAGACTGTACTGACAGCTGTGTACTTACTTTTGTCGCCATGGTTACTCTAATAACGGTCATGGCTTGGTTAGGTTTAGAGTAGGAAAATATGGTGATTTTGATTAATAAAAGAACTTCCTCAACATTAGACAATCTTTGTTGTCATGGATACAATATAAAAAAACTCTTTCACATGGGAATAGAACACTGCTCTCCTGTGTCATCTTCATCCATCCACCACAACCTCCTCCTGACGTGGACTTTGTCTTTCTTTATACAACGTCACCACACTTTTCCCTTTGCTCCTGTCATCATTACTACCACCACTAGATGTCACCAAGCAACAAAACTTAACCTGGGGTCAGAATCTGAACAACTCGACCCTTAAGTAATAAAGAGATTATAATTTAAAATTTCAGAAATTACATCGCTTACTACTGTTACTCCCTCATTTTTGGGGTTTGGCTTATTCACTAGAATAATGATGCGTTAGCTTAACCAACAGCTTGACCTTGACCTTTGACCTCTGACCACCAAAGTCTAATAAGCAAATCCTTCTGTCCTATCAAATGTTTGTACCAAATTTGGAGAAGTTCCATCAAGGTGTTACTGAGATATTGTGTCCACGAGAATGAGAAGGACAGACAACCCGAGAACAATATGCCTCCAGCTCTGACCGTCGCCAGCGCAGAGGCGTGAAAAAGCTCAGTACAGCTGGTCACTGTAGTTTCTAGCAACTGTTAATCAAGCAGGAGAAAATTAAGGCACTTTTGGGGACTATTTTTGGTGGTGGACTAATGCTCAGTCATTCCTTTGATGAGTTTTTCTGGCAGCAGGGCGGTGTGTGAAGGACTGTTTCAAAATAAACTTCAGTGCGTGTTCATGGTGATGGAGGAGCATGTCAGCAGTGCAGCAGTTTGATTGATACATGGTTTTTCGGCTCAGACGAAGAAGATGATGTCTCATAAAGATCAGAAACATCAGTAAACCTGATGTACACCAGGACATGTCCCACATGGCTTTACTAAACAGGACTGACTCAGGTTGATCTTATTCAATTGATCCCAGTTCAATTTGTTTCCATTGTGGTGAATGGCTCCACGTTTACTCATTACACTGGCTCCCAGTTTGTTTTAGAAATGGTTTTAAAGACGTTACACAGAAGGGAACTCAAAGTAACGAAATCTCAATAGTTTTAACGAGCAAGGCTGCTAAACTCAGCCATGAATATCATGTTAAAAAGTCTTATTTTGAATAGTTTTGCCTTTTTGCTGTTATTTGTATTTGTTCCCCTTTCTCCATATTCTATTGATCCTGTTTTTTTCTCCACATTATTATTATTATTATTATTATTATTATTTCTTTCTTATCACAGTTTGATTTTGATTCTGTTACTGGAGATTAGATCTTTTAATGAAACTCTGCAGAAACCTCCTAGCTTCCTTACAGACCTCGTCACACGTGTTTTGCCAACACAACAAATCCCACAGAGCTCTCAGGTTGCACATTTTACATGACTGCCGATACCAGAGCTCACTTTGAAGCTCGCAAACCCACCTGGCAAAGAGAATGCAAAGCACATAAATCATTACAGGTGGGTTCATATTTATTCAGGACGGATGAAAGAGAGAGGAGAGGATGAAGGGCTACAGCCCTCAGAGGCCACAATCCAAATATCCCTGTTTAAACACCTCTTCATAGGATGATTGCCATTCCTCTGAATGCTCACTTTGCCAGCGGGGACTCAGGGAACTGAATTATACTGTATATTATGGATGCATTCAAAACACTGACACACACACACACACACACACACACACACACACACACACTCCATCCTGAACAGCCTCTTGTCTGAATTGTAGGCTGGGTGTTAAAGACATGATGAGTGGATCAGCTTCTGTGATTGATTTGTGTGGCTGGGAGGTTGACGGAGGGGGGGGGTGCAAATTGATTGTGTCATTGGCTGGCGGGCAGGGGGAGGGCAACACACATCACACATGCTTTGTGCTCATTGATCTGACCTCTGGATAAAAAAATGAATTTATCTCTCTGCTTGTTGTTGTGCTGCTAACTCCTGAGGCTCATCAGAGAGAGTGGATTATCTGTAGGATCAACAACCAGGGTCTGATTCTCTTTATCAGGTGATGAACGCCCTTGAAGATAAGAGCTCTTAGTCCAGGACCCCTCAGTGATCCCGTCTCCTTCTTAGACCCACTTCATATCGAATGTCTTAATAATTCTCCATGTGCTACATCATGTGCAGCCTTGGCCCGCTGATCAAATTAAAGTTCATATTGTGACCTCTAGGTGTCACTATCACCATATGGGAACATCAGTCACAGGAAGCGTTCGTCTGATCCTGAGCGCTGGGCTTTTCTCTCAGGAACCGATGTTCAACATGGAGACTTAATCTACCACCAGAATCTACCGGTCACGTGTGCACTGGCTCGGTCGATCTCATGCTTGGAAACATGTGAAACACGTTGACAGCAAGACGGTTTGGTGCATGTGAGGTTTGGATGGCGGTAAACCCTTTCAAACAGGATGGAAGGCAGCAGGTGTAGCGGTGCGGTGGATGAAAGAACAGCAACAGACAGGGTTTTTTTTTTTGTTCCACAGTTTTCTTTTTGTGCTTGAGGTCACAAAAATAAAGCTACAATTCTTGGAATCAGGTTTCAGGCTGGTGGGCAACAAAAGCAGCTTCTCCAGTGCAGCAGACTCCAACCATAGAAGTGACACAACCTGACCCCACACACACACACACACACACACACACACACACACACACACATACACACACACACATTATTAACATTATTTGTATTGCACTTTTCATACAGGTTGGTGCAGTTGAAAGAGCTTCACTGATGAGCGATAAAGAAAAGTACAAATCAAGTGAAAGCTGACAATGAGATTTCAAAGCTATAATAACATTTGCAAACAAAAAAAAAAGAATATTTACAATAAAAGAACAGATAAAACTCAATAAAATACAATAAGATACAATTTAGAACATTATTACAATGAAATAAGTGAATAAAAAAAGCAATTATGAAGAGGTATGTTTTGAGTTTACATTTAAGTTTCAACACTTGCGGCTGCTCTCAGATCTTCTAGGAGACTGTTCCATCGGCTCAGAGCATTAAACCTGAAAGCTGCCTCGCAGAAGGATTTAGTCCTGCACTTTGGAGCAACTAATAGACAACTAGAGGACCTGAGGAGGCCGTACTGATTCACAGGCTGTAAGCAGGGGAGACATGTATGCCGGTGCAAGACCATGAAGTGCTTTAGAAACAAGTAAAGGATTTTAAAATCAATACAGAAGCTGACAGGTGACCAGTGTAAGGACTTAAAACAGGTGCGATGTGTTCTCTGCTTCTGGTCCTGGTTTGAGCAGACTGAGCACTGAGCATTAAAATAGTCCAAGTCTCCTGGATATAGAAACTTGTATATGAATGTTTCTGTGTCACTCAGAGAGAGAAATGGTGGCACTGTAGAAATATTTTTCACGTGATAAAAAGCAGAGAACAACAAACATATTTACGGTTCTCCTCTCTGACCTCTCGGTTCGGCCCATCAAGGTAACCGGCTTCAACCTGAAGCCGTCGTCTCGTGTGTTCACCCCAGGAAAACATGCCCCCTTGAAGTAGACCTCAAAGAGAGAGAGAGTGGTTCCCAAATAAAAGCACAACATAAACTAACTCCCGGTATAAGCTTGGTCCAACCTTACCCAGTCGGTGTGTGTTTTTTCACCTTAGTGAGGGTTGATGCCTCGCAGCTCCTTCACACTGCAACATAAACATGTTCTTGTAATTCAGATGATAAGTACGCTCCCTCCTGCCCGTCTGACTAACGCGGGGTTTAGAGCGATCAGGCGTGTTGCCCCTTCGACTCTATAACTCACCTCCGCAACACATATCCGTAATATTGATTCTCTCGCTAGCTTCAAATCCCAAACTCAAAACACACCTCTTCAAACTTGCCTATTCTGTCTAACTCCAACTCCAGTGTCAATGCGATGATATTTATTTCATGCAATTATATTTATTCTCATTTATTTTGTATTTCTTTCCTTGTTCTTGCTATTTTATTTATTTTCCTGCGTGGTGTTAGGTGCCCTTGAGCGCCTTGAACGGCACATATAAAAAAACATGTTTTATTGTCATTATCATCATATTATCATTATAATATTATTTATTATTGTTATCACATTTCCTACTTATATGCATACTTTGCAAATGCAAATTAGTAGTGTACTAATATGACTGAAGTTTGTAGGAGATTTGAACTTGTTTTTGGAGTTACTTCCATTGTTGCAAGTTCAGTGGAGCCTGAAAATGAAAGTGTGAGAAAAGCAGGGGGCGTCTGGTTGCAGCTGAGGAGTGATGTGCAGCCTCCACAGCTGACTGTGGCAGGTTAAATACATTCTTAAAGAGTTAAGTCTTAATCTCTTTAACACATGCAACAACAACTCTGTCATTAAGACCCTCACGGGAAAAAGAGACTATATCATCAGAATGAATGAAATCCTGAGCTGCCATATTGATTCATTGGCCACAGTGTTGGCTGCTCACTGACCCCACTGGAAAACACTTCATCAGGCTGAACACACAGTTGTTTTCCTTAGTTATCGGTACATCAATCCATCAATAGAAGCTTTATGATTATATCCAGTAATGTAGTTAGATTAAAAAAAAATAAAAACAATCGATGTTTGACTTTTTAATTTGCGAAAACCACAAATTAAAAAGGGAGTGCAGAGTGGAGTCCCATGCGAGGAACATCTGAATAATTAACCGTGGTTTTATCACAGCCTTCTTTTCCCACTCTGATGTGAAAGAAGCAGAACAGCACAACTGTTGCCAGATGGTTCAGGGCACGGACCCAGACTCCCAGTGCTTTGTTTCTCTCGCTGCTACACTCCAGCCGCCCCAGAGGGTTTCTCCTGGCAGCTTGCTGCAGCCCTGGAACAAGGCCTCGGAGACTTTAGGACCCAGACCAATTCATCAAACAGCGTGCTCCTCATGTCTCCGGTGCTGAAGACTGACTGTCGTCAGCTCTTAACAACCCCTATCTCTAATATCACCATGCAAAATGGGGACGCTGTCTGGAAATAACTCCACGCCCTCACTGGGCTTTATTACCTGTACTGTGTGAAACAGCAGGAGCTGGGAGGATGATCTGAGACCGGAGACTTAAGGCTTGTTGAGGAGGACACGGTCCCGCTGGATTCAGTTGATCTTCATTAAGGGAGCACAGCCCTGTTTGTCAGCTCAAGTGCTGATGAGAAAGTAACTGAAGGAGATGATGTTTAAAAGAAAAAAGATGGAGCTTTATAAAGTTTTTCATAATATGAAGTAATAATAATAAATAAATAAAAATAAAACAAATTAGACATAAAAGTAAAAACTATTAAAAAAAGACCAAAAAATATTTGTACTCATATTATTTATATCAATTTTTGACATAAGATTTATGGATTTGATGGCTTTTCCTTGTTGATAATGTGTTTGGTATTATTCTCATTTAAAAATATTGTGTATTATTGTAAACATATAATGATAATATTAAGGGGGCTATATTTACGGTACTTGTAGCTATTTACTGTTCTTTTAGATTTTACAAACTTTATTTAAACCAACCACATGCAGTGCTGATGCTAGAGTCTTTGGAGTCATACTACAATTTACAGATGTTCATCAAACGTCTCACACGCAGACTATCTGTAGACGTTACAATTTACAGATGTTCCCTGAGCACCTCACATGCAGGCAATGGGTAGATGCTACAATTTACATACGTCTCCTAAACACCTCTCTGACACTATCTGTAGATATAGATGTTAATAGTTACATAACATGAGCCAGAAGAGTATCTAAACATTTATCTTAAGCAGCTGGGGCACCAGCAAATATTAAACGAGTTAGATCAGTTAGTGTACGAGTCTAAAATATATCTAAACATAATTTTAGATATGAACATACACAATAGAATTTAAATGGGTAGTTTACGTATTTTATTTAATATTCTGCATAGAGTAGCCAAACGTGCGGCACGGTGCTGCAGCGGTTAGCGCTGTCGCCTCACACCGAGGCCTGTTTCCTCCCACAGTCCATGAACATGCAGATGAGGTTAACTGGTGAATCTAGATGGTAGGTGTCATTTTATTTTGTGTGTGCATGCAAACAGTTGCAGTTGCTCCTGCTTGTTTTCTTATTTTTCCCACCTTTCTTCTTCCGTCACACGCCACCGCGGCACAGCAACCACAGGGTCGCTCTGCAGGGACAAGCTGTTGCACTGAAGCTGTAGAAATCATGAGGACACACAGAGGGAGAGAGAGAGAGGGAGGGAGGAGGAACGGAGCGATGAAGGAAGAGAGAGCTGGGTCCAGACAGCAGAGACTGATGGAGGAGCGGAGTGAGGAGCTGTGTCTTCCTTCTGTCATCATGGGTGACGTGAGATCACTGGACAATAAGATGGATGTGCAGGAACTGCATTATTCCTGAACACTGCTTAGGTGGTTTGAACCACTGTGGTAACATTGTGCGGTTGAGACAACAGCTCTGAATTATTTTTTTGTTTCAGGTGTTCTTTTTAAATAACAATTATATTACTGTATCCTGGTGGAGCGGGTTTCTTTCAACAGCTCATCCCTGGAGAACAGCTGTGGCACTCGTAGCTTTAAAAGCCCCTCTAAACCCTGCATTATAATTTCACTTTTCCAGAGGTAATACAGACTCAGGTCATTAGCATTCATTTTATGACTTAGCTTGAGCTCCCATTGATTGTTTTTTCCCCCCTTCCATCATCTGGAGAGGGGGCCGTGAACCGGGGGCCTCGGAGAGCCGCTCTGGAGGCAAATGAAAAATGAAATGGTAATTAAGTGTGAGATGGAGGCAGCGCCGGCCTGTCGTTGGGGAGAAATTGAGGAAGTGAAGGCATCGGGTTTGGAAAGGGGGCTGAAACGGCGTCGCGCCGCAGGAGCTCCGGAGGCACAGTGGAACCATTGTTTCACCGGCGACAGGTCTCAATAAGGCCCGGCTAATTTATTTCCACTCTCATTACTCGCTCGGACCCTCGCAGGTGCCGCTCTTTTAAAAATGTGAGGCTGTTAACCCCGCTGAAGAGACTGCAAACCAAGCCCAGTCCACGAGGGGCTTTACTGCACCACCAGCTAATGAATCAGCCACAACAACAAATCAGGAAGCAGCGAGTCACTGAGTCAACATTATGACTCTGACAGTCATATAAAATAAGGTGTTTACATATGTGCATTACTTCACTTTCACAGCCGAGTAATGCACATATATTTTTTATGCAGGTGACAGTCGGAGCCGGAGGCGTTTTGTTTTCAGGTTGTCCGTCTGTCAGTCCGTCTCATTCTGGCGGAACGTAATATCTCAGCAACGCCTCGATGGAACTGCTTCAAATTTGGCACAAACATTCACTCGGACTCAAGGGCGAACTGAATAGATTTTGGTGGTCAAAAGGTCAAAGGTTGAGGACAATGTGACCTCACAAAAAACTTTTTAGCCATTATTCACGACTTCACAGCAATTATGAAAAAGTTTCACACAAATAGTTCATATTTTCTATGACTCTGGATAAACAGGGATGTGACCTGAAACTCGTCTGAGTGGAGGAGGCAGACGACCACGAGGAGGTGAATCTAGTTTAATATGAATTGAACATGGAACATGGTCTAAGAATATCTTTCAGGTTATTATATTTTTCATATAGTCTTGATATACATGTTTTTCCTTCTCCTCCACTGTAGCCCAGTGGAAGCTTACATTATCTCAAATATAGGAAAGGAAAAGTGAAACAACATTGACCGAAGGAATTAGTGTGAAAACAGAATCTGGGTTGTGCTGATGGAATAATTGTCTTGGATATGTCGAAGATACCAGGAGATGACATGGAGGAAGTTTGTATTTTCAAAGAGCAGATTAAAACAGGAACAAGGGAGAAGTTTGTTTGCTTTCTTATTAAATACAGTAAAATACACTTTGCTTCACAAAGCGTTTTAGCACAAAAACAAGTTCCTAAGTCTGAGAGAAGTTAGAGGCACAAATGACAGCTGCTGAGAGTTTGCCGAGACACTAAATTAGATTTACAATTAATCTACAACCACATGAACACTGGGGGGAAATGTAAGGCTGCTCGGATTTCATTTCGTTTCGTCAGAATAATGAGAAAATGGTAATTAACGTATCTGCAAATGTGGTTCACTCTAAACCTGTAACAACATGTAACAGTAGTGGGAAAATGTTCAACATATTCCACTGGTTTTGTGTCTGGTTTAATAGAGAAACATATGTAGCAAGAAACAATGATTCAGGCTGCAAATTTGACTCCCTCCTTGGCCGCCCTCACAGACCACCAGACAGCTGATGTTGCAGGCTAATGCTGTTTGTTGATTAAACAGGTACCAGACTACAGGTCAGCCACTATCTTCATCTGGGGAAAAAAATGATCCAGATTACAAAATATACAAACATTTGTGTTCAACCAACAGCAGCAATAGTTTGGACACACAGTGTCAGCAGGTTCAGGAGAGGTAACCGTCACACACAGGTGAGGTGATCGCTGGTTAAGTTGACTGTTCACCGTGCAGGACCAAAACGACCCCCAGGCCACCGGGAAAATCTGCCGGTTCTCCCGATGGGCGCCACCCCCCGCCGCCGACAGGAACAACAGCTCGGATCTTTCTTTAACCCCCGAACCAACGTGTTGCTTAAACCAAACCACATGGTTTCTGGTGTCAAAGCTGCTTTGCACGCCTCCCTACAACTGGTGTGCTTTACAAAAATGCAGCTTTTCTTTCATTTAAACAAAGCATGAGCTGAACTGAACACACTCCAGGCAGCAATTAAGTCTTCATCAGCCTAAATAAGTTAGTTGTATATAAACAGAGTTTCTGTGAGACAAGAGTGGTTTAAGCAAGTACAAGTCAGTTGCTAATAAAACTGTTTGAAAACATATACAGAACGTGTACTTATAATTAAATAATGTACATTACTATCATTATATTCAACACTTCCTGCAGATATTTCAAAATAAAGGCCAAGCAGGAACAGCAGGGATTATTCTCTTCGAGCTGCTGGAAGGATGATGTGAAATGTTATAGTTCCATTATAATTAAGTAAACTTCATCTGCCGGTGAGGACCATGCAGTATGGTCAAAAGCTCCAGAGCAAGTGAGTAACTGGACCTTGAATGATTTGTCCATTAATTGTGTAGCCAGTGTGGAAACTGAATCAAAGTGAAGTAAAGCTGATGATAAACTTCTGACCTGACGATTGTGCTACAACATGAATTTCACAACCATCCAATAGTTGTTTAGTTATTTGACAGTCAAAAGTTTATAGACGTAACGGTGTCGGATGCCTGGAGGCGGTGGAGCAGAGCAGCAGAGGGGACTGTGGCTCTGGATGAACTATACTGCCTGGTACAATATATTCAAGGTTTGAAGCTGCACTGTTGACTGAGTGAAAAACAAGCAGAAAAACAAATAAAGAAGAATATTTCTGGGTATAAACTCAGGACACATTTCATTTAATTAATCAGTTTATAATTATAATTATTTATAGAGTGATCCATCAGTGTACAGTAATACTTTTGAGATGATTTTTGCTTCAGAAGGTCAAATAATGAAAGCAGCGCCGTGCCTGTCTTAACATAATGAGTTAGTGTAAGTAAGTGTAAAAAGGTTTGATAAAATTATCCTTATAAATTATTAAAATGCACCTACGGTAAAAAATCATCCAAAAGCTCCATGCTGCCAAAATAAGTCATAATAAATCAGTTCTTACGCTGGAGTTCAGACATTTCTTAATTTGGGAAACCAGGATTAAAACTAATAAGACCCCGGCTCAGTATTTCCATTCTATTTTTTTAAATTTAATCTTTATCTTTATCTTCTTTAATCTATTATTATTGTTATCATAAAGAAAAATTAAGAATAAGCAGATCAGCAGTTTAGATGCAGGGAGGTGCACACAAAAGTAAGACAATAATGATAGTAACCATGGGAACCAGTGCACTGACATTCATCACTGTTACTTGTGTCAGTAAATAAGTAGTGAAGCCTCCAGCTGTGCCTCTGAATGTGTGTCAGTGTGTGGAGAAGCTTTGTGATGATGCAGAGAAGGTGATGCTGTGACTTGATCTGCTGCTTCAGTGTGGTAATGTAAACCCAGACCACTTGGCTGGCACGCAGGCAAGGGCTGCTGGGTAATTTCACGACTGTGACACACAGTCAGTCACGAACCAGTCCAAAAATGTCAAAAACATTTTAGCGTTTATAATTTCGCACCACTTTCTGATTAGACACCATTTATGAGCTGTAATTGATGTCTTCTCTAATGGTTAATAAACTGTTAATGAGTTATAAATCGGTAATAATTGACAATAATTAGCAACTTTTGGGTTGCCAGGTTGTGGAAAATCTTTCTTCAGCATAGCACTTTGCTGGCACTTAAATTCATTACGGAGAAACATACATCACAACTCTAATTAGACAGGTTCATCAGCCAGGATAAGAGGTGTCTCAGTTTATAACAAGCCAATCTCCACTGTCGACGGATGAACGCTTTTGCAAATCAAAAAGCCAACAAATAAGTTCTGTGATCACCTGTGTCAATGTTAGTGAAGATGACAGAGTTTGTCCCAAGAGTAGTAAAAAAAAAAATGTTCCTGATAAAATCCAAAATGGCGCCTGCATGAATAAGGTCGACAAGACCAATTAACGATTGCAAGGCAAATTGCAAATTTTCATCCTGCAGCGCCCTCTAGAGATCAAAGGACACTACATATCTAGAGCTACCTCCCGACAGGATCCTGAGTCCATGTGCCCGGTTTCTTTTTCGTATATGAAAAGAAATGACCTCACCTCCTGTCTGGTGGCTTCACTGCAATTTTGTGATTGGCTGTGACAAAAGAACATCAAAAATCCATGTGATGACTTTTGTGAGGCTCGGTCTGAAGATCATCTGTGCCGACTTTAGTTGAGATTGAACAAAGTTTGTCCGGGAATAAAATCCAATACGGCAGAAATTGACATCACTCAACTTGATCCAAGGAATTTTAGAAAATCGTGCATACAGTTCAAAAGTTATATTACAACTTTGACCTGTTGGTCACAGACATGAAACACAGTGAAAAGCATCATGGGAGATCCCCTATCAGTGCGCCACATTTCAAAACTTTACCATACAGCCATTGACTTCCATGGCAGAGGAGGACGAAAAGGTAGAAACCCCCAAATGTAAAAAATAAAATCAATAAAAACACCTGACCAAGTAGTGATTATGTATGCTGATGTCGTATTATGATTTATACAGCTATTCAAACAGCTGATGGGCCGGCAACACAAAAGTTGGTAACAAGAGGCGAACACAACCTCAGGGTTAAACGGTGTCATCTGATTTGTCGTCTCCCGCTGCAAACGGGAAATAGGAAGCAGGAATGAACTCAGACCTCAGCTAATAAACGGCTTCTTCATTGTTTAGTTCTGTGAAAATAAGCAGAGAAGCTCCACCACAGTGAATAATTCATCATGCTGTTAGCAGTAAAAGCTGAGTGTCGCTGCTATTTGATTAGATTAGATTACATTTGGTGGAATTATATTGACGTCTTTGCGGTAAATGGGCTGCAACAGCAGTAACTAATGGAAATGGAAATAGAACAGAGAGATGAGGGAGAAATAAATGTACACTAAATATTCCTACCCTCCTGTTTAAGAGCAGCAGCATCAGGCCTTGAATGTATTTAACCTGTTGAAACGTATAGCCAGATTTTCCCCCGGGCTTCAGCAGTTGCTATGCTGTGATATGTCTGAGTGTGAACGGTGAGACAGTTGTAGTTCCACGTGAAACCAAACATGTTGTTGTGGCATGAGTGAAAGACTCTATAGTTCCAGATGTGACTGCTCCTTACATGATGTTCCATGGACTACAATTCAAACTGCTGCTGTTCATGCAGATTTTATACTACAGGTTTTGTTTACATTTTCAGAAGTGTCAACCTCTGACCTTTTCAAAATGGTAGAACATGCACAGCGACCTTCTCTAAATGACGACAGTGGGTTGGATTTTTATTGCAAGAAATGGCCCAGTACAGCCGAGCAGATTTATTTCTTTTACTTTGTGGTGTATAGAAGGGTGTAATTCACACTGTGGAAGGAGAGGGGTTCATTTCACTTTCCCAAATACTTTTCTTATTCTTCCACTCTGACAATTTCAGTTTGATGTCCTCAGTATAATCTGAACGGTGTCCGCTGGCTGTCCAGCAGACAGAAGAGAGAAGCTGATAAAATCTGCTGTTAAGATCTTCTTTTAGAGGGTTTTCACATCAGGGACCCAGGCAGCACACTTGACCCCAAAGTCCAGTCCGTCTGATCAGTGTGAACACATGTGTATCATCCGTGGCTGGGCAATTATACTTGAAATCAATATCACGATTATCTCTAACTTTTACCTCAATTACGATTATTATTATGTGTGTTAAAACTAAAACATGTCAGTGTGGACGAAACCTGAGGCTCAGTGTTTGCGCTTGTGTGATCCACGTCACCAGCTTAAGTTGTTGAGAGGTGTTAAATGTCAGTTTAGATATGTTTTCAGTTAATTTCCCAGACATAGTTCGTACTGCACCAAAACAAGGACAGCTATTTAAAATGTGATGTCATGGGTAAAATGAAACAACAGAAGGATGTGGTGCGTAACTCTGGCAGCTCCACTGATGAAAATACAGATTTCCATAGTGGAAAACCAACAAGTGAGCCTAATGTCATTCAGTCGCAACCCATCACACCACCTTCAGATGAACATGGGACTAGTCAGTCCACCAGTGAGCCCATCACAGACTGTCCTGTAGTTACGTTTTGTTGCTAGGCGACATCTTGTGGTCGCAGTAATGATGACAGGAGCAAAGCGAAAAGTGCGGTGACGTAGTGTAAAGAGAGACAAAGTCCACGTCAGGAGGAGGTTGTGGTGGATGGATGAATATGACACAGGAGAGTGGTGTTCCATTCCCATGTGAAACCAGCTGTTTATGTTGTAACCATGACAACAAAGATTGTCTAAAGTTGTGGAAGTACTTATTTTGACCCAAACAACAATAATTTCCTAAACCTAACCAAGACATAACCATTATTATAGTAACCATGGCAACAAAGGTAGGTGCGCCTGCTGCTGTAGGGGCACTATTTCAGGGGACACTCCTATGGGTCGTATTGGGGGGGGGGTTGGAACACATGACCTGTAGGGTTATTCAGGTTGGATGAACTGTTGGCCTGCCAATCAGCTGTTAAGTAATAGATCAATGTTAGTTGAGGGGAGGGTCCGATACCTCACATCACAGACAGCTTCTCTCTCTCTCTGTTTTATTCATACTCCATAGTTTTATAAAGACAGATCCACATGTACTCATCATGTGCATTGGGACAAAAATCATCAATAAACCAATTCTAGTAGCACACACAGTACCTGTCTGCAGACAGCTCCTGTTTTCTGCTCTTCAAAAAGCCGAAGTATCAATCAATAATGAATTCTCTTTAGTGAGATGCAAAAGAGAACAAAGAGTGTTATTAAGAGTTGAATAACAGCAGCTTCTGTTCAGAACAAGATGTTTTCCAAACCTGTTTCTATTCAAACACCTCCTGTTCTTTATTTCCCTGCTTTAAGGACCCTGGGAGTTATTAGCATTTCCACTTACTCCTACATTTACTCCTGTTTTTTCACACCAAAGACTAAAACAACATTATCTTATCCTTCCATTAGTCTCCTCCTTTCTTGGGCTTCTCTCCACAGAGATCGGCCCCTGCCCTCCCCCTCCACTCACCGCAGATTGCATTCTTTTGTCGAGGACCCCCTCAGGCGCAGGGTGGCATCTGAAGATGGATGGAAGGAAAGCAAAGGAGGGGAGGATAAAATATTGACAAAGTGAGAAAAAATGAAAGACACTCTGAGTCATGAAATGTGGCAGTTTGGATTCCCTTGTTTCACACCAGGAAGTGATGAAGAAACCGTCCGAGATCTAACTTAGTAACTTTATTTTTTATGTGTTTGGGAATATGCACCTTCTTCCCTGGCTCGACACTGGTGGATCACTGCAGCGGTGTGAAATCACTGGCATCGCCCGTGTGCATGTGGCCGTGGATGTTTGTCTTTGTGCAGACAAATATAACAGACCTGCTCATTAAAAACTGCTCCACAGCTCTACCGAACGGGAACAGTTATATGACATCCAGAGGGCGATTGCAGTAGAGCCGCCGATCCTTCACGTCAAACGGAGCCAGTTGAGGTGGATCAATCCCCCTAGGCGCCTCCCAGTGGAGGTCTCCCAGGCACGTCCTACTGGTAGGAGACCTCAGGGATAGACCCAGAACACACTGGAGAGATTATATATCTCATCTGGCCTGGGGACGCCTCCGGATCCCCCGGGACGTGCCGGAAAACACTGCTGAGGAGAGGAAGATCCAAGCAAAGCCAATCAAATAAAATCTGATTTTACACTTAATCATAGACACACTAAACTGATGGTAACACACACAACCTGAGTTCTGTGTTCCGTGGACCTACCCACCCCAACTTCCTCCTCTTAATGCAGACTACTCAACTTCCTGCTTTGCTCCTGTCAGACTCACTGCAGCCACTACTGGTTGTAAAAGCTGCTGGCACAGATGAACTGTAGGTCAGTTTTTTTACAGGAGGTCATTCTTGTTTCCACTTAACACAATGAGGATATGTTGTTATGTAGCTGACAGGTCGCAAATTACTTTAATGCTGAGCGCGTCAGTCAACCAGAATATCTGATCTCACAATTCAATCTCTGCTGTCTACTGTCTCGTGGTTCTGTTCAGACTCTCACAGCACCAGGTTCAGGTTCAAGATCCTGGTCTGTTTATTTACGTTTAACCTGAACCACCATCTGAACCACAGGACTGTGAACCTGGTCTCTGGTGTGACAGTCACACACATGGTTAATAAATATTGCGCCTCATACATTAATATATGCCTCTGAACATACAGATACGTTACTGGTTTCACACAGTGTTTGAGCCAGACAGGCTTGACGTACCTTAACTAACCTTGCAGAAAAAAAACAAAACAGGAAGAAAACATTTTAAAACCCATCATTGACATAAAAAGAATATATATATAAGAATAAATCCATAAAAACAATAAGAAAATAAATGTGTCTATGTAAACAGGAATAAATATTAGAATAAATAAGTAAATAAAAAATGTGGAAAGAGAAATAAATAAAAGAATGAAAAGTTGTGTTTGGTTGGTGGTGGACTTACAGCCAATGCTGTTTGGAACCTAAGCGGACTTAAGGTGGACTGACCTTTAAGGTGGACCATCTCGCCCAACGACACCTTCATAAAAAAACGTTTTTCAAAAACATATCTGCTGTTGTAAATCACACTAAAACATGAAGCCTGAAACATCAAAGTTACTGGAATTAATAACTGTCAATATAATTCATGAATTTTAAATTGTAATATAAGAAAAGTAATGACATTATTGTGAAGTAACGCATCAGTGCTTATAACACAGAATGATTTGTTCTTTATTCCTGTCTGTGGTTCAGTGTGGTTGACTCTATCGTGTGATTACTACAGCGCAGATAGTGTGTTTCCACCACAGTGTTGCCGGGGGACACGGTGGACCCGCAGCTGCACAGTATTTTGTTATGCAGTCGCAGTAACCCCTGGGCTCTGAAGGCAGCGTGGAGCCGACTGTGACTGCAGCGCCGATGCTGTGATCATCTCTCATCACTCCCCTCATGTGAATAGACCGGGGGAGATGAAATTGATGGGGGAGGTTTAATGTAGTCCTGGAGAGTTCTCATCAGCATGATCCCAGACAGGGGAATGAAACTCAATGAGTTGTTCATTAAATTTCAGGACTTTCTGACACACACCATCGACACACACTGACAGCGCAGAGGGTTGCAAATCACAACCGCTGGACGTGGAGTGGGATTGAATCATCACAGAGCCGCTCTCCGTGGAAATGAATTTAATACTCGCCTCATGATCACCATAACAATCACGTTTTGTTGACTCCCTCCTCGTCATCTCGCTTTCTGCGACTTCATTTACGAGCCTCGCATCGTGATTTTATAAAGACGAGCAAAAAACCTGCTTGAACTCCACGTAAACATCTCATTAAGATTAAACTTATTTCTGACCAATTACCTGTCCTTCAAAGAAACAAGCTGACTTTTAAGGCCCGGGTCCACTCTACTACTTTTGGAGCTTTTGGAAACTAAAAGGATATTACTCATCCATCTCATGGAACTGAAACCTTTCATTTGTATCGAATCTATAAATCCACACTGACTCCAGGGGACACACATCGCTGTGGGGCCGCCTGTAATGTATACTGGCCTCTCCTCGTCCATGTTGACTGTTGACTGGCGGGAAATGGAAATAATGTTAGTGATGAGTTTGAGATACTAAAAGATAACAAAAGATGACGCATTACAAGCAGCGCCGACGGTAAGAAATGGTATACACTTCCTGTCTCCTCAGTGGGCGTGGTCCTGATGGACATGGCAGAGGAACCGAGGTTCCCGCTTGGTCTTGACATTTGCGAAGGCATGAGCTATCAGTGATCGCTCTGATGGTCATCAATCACCGAGATCATCGTCCATCGGCACAACCCTAGTGGGTAAATACCAAAAATACTTTAGTTTCTGATGAGCACCAGGAAATAAATGAAAGAATAAACTAAATATTTGTCACAATTCTCCCATTAAATGTGACAGTAATCACTCAAGAACAGAGCGTTTATTTGTCTCTGTATGCTTATTTCAAAGTAAAGGTAATTTATTTGACCATTTGATTATGAAAATACCGGGAAAATCATCGGGACCCCGGCGATATCGCCACCATCCACACCTCTGTCTGCGCCGATCGCACAGCACTATCACAGACCGGTCCGACCCAGCTCACCACCTGTTTGACCTCCTGCCCTCAGGATGAAGATAAAGTCTATCTGAGCATGAACCACCAGGATGACGGACAGGTTTTTCCCCAAGCAGTCAGGCTGCTAAATAAGACTCACACACACACACACACACACACACACACACACACACTATCCCGCTCTCATCCACAAACCCAGACAAGAACTCTGAATGAACTTTACATTGTGATTGTACTACATGCCATAAGCTGTATTTTAAACCGTGACTTGAACTATTAATGTGTATTAGTAATAACTGTTTATTATTATGTTTATTATTATCAGGGTTTGACAGTAATGAGGTACATTTACTTGAGTACTGTACACTAGTATATTTCCCAGTATCTGTTCTTTACTTGAGTATTATATTTTTTGCAAACTTCTGACTTTTACTCCATTACACTTAAAAGACAAATATTGTACTTTAGACTCCACTACAACTTTTAGAAGGTGTAATTAGTTTTTTTATATTTTATTTTGACTCCAGGTTTTTAATTTTAGATACAAAGAAAGAATTCTTTAGTTTTAATTAATGAATGAATTAATTAATTAATGTTCGCTGTGTTTACCATGACCAAACTGCATCACTGTCAATGGAAAAAAGAAATAGTCAGTCAGTCAGTCAGTCAGTCAGTCAGTCAGCCAGTCAGTCAGCATGTTGCTTCAGAGTCATTCGGTTCTATAAATGTGGAACAATACGAGTTGACATGAAAAAAACTTTTTGAGTATTTTTAAATTCAAGTACTCCATTACTTTAACTCAAGTAAAAGTCCCACTTAACAACTTTCACCTGTATTGGAGTGATATGGGAGTCTTGTTGTTCTTAACTATGACAGTAAAGATGCACGACTTAACAAATGTCGTGTTGGCATTGCCAAGAAAACACACAGTAAAAACGAGTAATTTGTATAATTTGTAAGTATGGATGCTGTCGGCCTGCCGTTCCCAGAGCTGCTAAACCGTGGTGGAGTCACCAGGAGGACATGAGCAGCAAAAAGCTGGGCGGAGTATCTGCTGCAGTCTGGGAGGTGAGCTGTGAAGAGTATCAGCATGCTTTGGCACTCGCCTCTCAAGCACAACTGCGCATAAGAGACTGTTGAGCTTTGGGGTCTTCTCTGGCCATGACTGAACTAGATTTTTATTGTGGTTGAAATCTTTTCCCAGCTGCTGCCTGAGGAATGTAAATTTGAAATGGAGCATGAGGGTTTAAAATATCCCCAGGCTCCCGGCAGCGAACACGTCCGCAGACTGCCGGGGCGGAGAATGGGGGCAGAGCCGGGTGACATTACCTGCCACATGTAGGTTCCTACTCTGGTCTGACCCACCAAATGCTTGCTGGCATATGAGAAAAAAATCCCCATCTGAGACTGCAACATATTTCCCCTGTTTAATCTGTAATCTTCTGCTGTGTTCATATTGTAAAAACCCAATATTCAATGCCTTTTCAGCGACAATCTCCCAACACAACTCTAATCATCTTAGATATTGACATACTGTATTAGCATGAAACTATTTTAAGTTTATGTTATGTGATTATGAAAAAAAAACTGGACATCTACATGTATCTATAGATTATTTTTAACATCACATATTAAACCTTAAAGGTGCTATATGTACGTTTTCCCTGCTATTGAACAGTAGGCTCAGCCAATAGAGGTTATAATGTGTCAACGCCCGGCTCCTCCACTTCATATTTTGAAATGTCGTTGGGTTAGAGCAGTGCTATATGTGTAGGGAAGATGTATGTGTGAATGTGTGCGTGTGAATGGGTGAATGTGGCTTCCGCTGTAACGCGCTTTCAGTGGTCGATAAGACCAGAAAAGCTCTATATGCAGTAAGTGCAGTCGATTTACCATTTCCATTTAAAGCAGTTTCATGCTTAAAATCATGACACATGGCAGTCAGCTTGTGTTTGTTTGTTTAATCTTGCTCATTAAACATAAAGTTGAGAATAAAGAAAAATCTGTGTTTCGGGAAATCTCTGAGCAGCTGGGAGCTGAGCTGCTTTTATTCTCTGATCACTTAAGATCCAAATGTCCGACGACTAAACTCGTTCATCCAGTTAAATAGATAAAACAATCAAGATCTGAAAAAATATATCATAAAAATGTGACTTGAAACTGGATAAAAAAGCTTCTGTCAGACAACCACAGCACTTGTGGATATGATGTCACTGACAGGCGACCAAATGAAACATAGAGTTACCATGATTAAAATCACAGATTTCTCTGGTTTGAGATTTAATGGAAACATTTGGGATAATGTAAGAACACAATTAAACAACATATAGAACAGAGGTCTAGTTTTTTGCAGTCATTTTAATGTAGAAAAGTTACATATTATTTAAGATTAGTTTTTTCTTTGTGCTTGACATGAATCCAAAATGATGGTCAAGACAGAAATTGCACCATTCTTGCCTATAAAGGCTGAATGTTGTGTGATATCACTCGATGGCAGTCACTCAGTCAGTGAGTAGGAGGTGGGTCACTTGCTACTTAATAAAACTCATGGCACGCAGCATCAAACGGCCTGTCAACGGGCCTGGAAACATATCGCTCTCTCTGCACTTGTTAATGCAGCAGCATGAGCCTTGCAAACAGACACCAGACTAATTACCATTCTCCCTGTGTTGATGTGTTGCAGCACGCTCCGCCGGCATGTAATGCTATCCAGATAACTGCTGGATAGCATTAGCAACTCCATCTGTAACCCTCCTTTTATATTAGCACCGGTGCTATCAGTCCTATTAGCTGAGATAGCCTCTGGCGGCCTGAGCTGCTGCCGCTGCTGCACCCGAGACATCCGTTTGCCGTGCGTTCTCCGTGATCTGTGTGCAAACATGAGCTCAAACCCAGTCGCAGGGAAGTGATTTTGCTGCAAGGCTTGAAACGTAAAGGCTCCACTGTCTAAATGACCACAGGATTGTGGGTAAATCTTCTGGCCGGGCAATGAACCTCTCCTCACCAAGAGAGCTTAATCACAGAGGTGAAACTGCAGCGAGCAGCTATTAACCCCGGCCATCTACAGCACGGACACTTTCCCTTGTCTCCCCTTTATTCTCAGCCTCAGAAGCGTGCACGCCACTTCCTTCCTTCAGCTCCCAGCCTCATATTTCATCTCCCCACTTCCATCACTTACACGAGCTGTCCTACATGACAGCTCCCAAAAGGTAGAAATATGTGCAGACGAAGCACCGTGATTCATTTTTGCCTGACAGTCCTCTGGAGAGCTTGCTAAGGAGCAGGCTATTCAAACTGAGTGAGGAAAATTGTCAACCCCCACCGCCGCCCCCACTACTAGCTCCATCCCGCTGACACTTATTGTTTTCTTATAAGAATCTGGCATAAGAATATCCTGATTGCATGCTTGGATTCTGCTGCATTTATCACTTCCATGGCTCAGTGGGGACGTGATGTGATAGCTCCAGCCCTGATGTCTCTGTTCCAGCAGAGAATTGAATTTTTTCTGAGAGGAAGCCATATTCGCCAGGGCTCTGGAACCTTTGAATTCAGACAGACTTGTGATTAATTAGGCCCTGGATCTGGTGCTGCCCTCAGACCTCGGGGAGGAAGGGGGGGGAGGCGGGACTCGCTCTCATCCCCCAAAACAGACTTTTCTTCATGGGTTGGAGACACGAGTTGATCCCCTGACAGACTTGCGTTTGGCCTCGAGGCGCCTGTCCTACATTTCACACGACACTCTGTTCTTATATTTGAATTGGACAAGGTGCTGCACACGCCGAACCGCTCTGCCAAGACTCGCTACGTTCAGACATCGGGAGACGGCGACACTGTGAGGCAGCCTTGATGAGGAATCGTATATGAGAAAAATGACAAAGTGTCACTAGATACATCTAAATGCGAACCTCAATTATTGAAATCATCTGAGCAGCTGCAGACTTTTGTCACGGGGTAGCCCTGAGCGATTTCCTCCGCTGCATCACACGTCACCGCCGTAACGTCGCTGACTTCCAACATGTCATGTCTGTGTCAGAGAGACTGGCAGACGTTTCAAATTACACTTTCCACAATTTGTATAAATGTGAATCTGCTGGTGAAACGCCACAGTGGCAGATAATGAGGGTAAACTTCAAAGGCTGGACTCTAACGTATATTTTAGCGGTTACTGCTGCACTGATAAGGTTCGGAAAGATGCTGTGACTTCCATATCAAAGTCCCCTTGATCTCAAATCCTGCATTTAAGGCAGATATTTTAAACACTAACTAATAAGACAAGAATACAGAAAATACACAGGCAGCAGCTGGAGCATCAGTGAGGACTAAATCAGTTTAAGTGAAAGTTTATTTGTTAAACCTGTTGCTAAACACTTCAAACTGTAATATAATCCAAATCAAATCAAAGAAAGATTACAGATTGGCTCCACTAACCTTGCAACTCTTTCTCTCAAGCTCTACAGACCATGTGCTTTATCTTTTCAAACCGTGAAATGATCTGCTTTCTTAGTGTCAATCACTGTCGTGCATCAGTTCCTCTGGGCAGGGATGAAACCCTCACTTTTCAAAATCCTGTTTTTGTCTTTTATTTGTGAGTATAGACTGATTTTGGGATGATAGACATGTAAAACAAATGTAATTCCCCGCACACACACACACACACACACACACACACACACACACACACACACACAACCCCCTTGCCCTGAGTGACCCTAAACTGAAACTGAATTTGTGAACGACATCTCAGATGATGATCCGTCCACTTCAGATTGAATTCAAGAACACACCCAGAACAATCAGCTGAGTTACAACATGGAGCAATGACATGAAGAGTGTTTGCGGAACATTATGATGTCACAGTGAATTTGACCTTTGACCTTGAATATAAAATGTCATCACTACATTTTATCCTTAAATTGAGTCATAATTAGTGAATTAATGTTTTGTGAGGTTACAGTGACCTTTGACCTTTGACCACCAAGATCTAATCAGTTCATCCTTGAGTCCGAGTGAATGTTTGTGCCAAATTTGAAGAGATATTGAGATATTGTGTCTACATGAATGAGAGGGACGGACGGATAACCTTAAAACAATATGCCTCCAGACGTATAAAAAGCTGCACTAATCAATATTTTGTATTAAGAATGGATCAGATATCCATATGTAAAAACTAGATGGGATCACAGCGGTACCGACCCATGAGCACAGAGGGCACAGTAATGATGCAGTCATGACATACTGAGTGCTCGTGGGTCGGACCACGCCCACTCAGCCTACACACCCGTAAAGTTTTGGAACTGTGTCTTGTGCAGTTGTGACACTATCAAGTTGACACAATCTTTTTGCAGACAGACACCTGATGAAGTCCTCTGTGGTACTTCCTGTCACAGTAGGTGTCTCCACGAGCACATTTTGTTGTCATAGGTCGCATTTGGTGACATTACATAGACTTGTGACTTACCCTTACCTAACTCTACCCTTAACCACTGACCCAAGATCAGTTTTTTCCCAACTGGGGACACAGCTTTTGTCCCCAATTAACTCGAAAAGTAGCCTATGACGGAAACACGCACACACACAGAGAGAGAGAGAGGGAGAGGTGAAAACAACACCATCCACACTATCGCCGGCTGGTAATAAATGTCAGTGTTTGTTCTGTCTGCTGGATATATAAATAGGCAACTGTTTGCTAATATGTTTACCATATCAACTTTATAAGGGGCCAATGGGTCAATATTGTGATTACAGTTCGTTTCACTGCCTCCAAGTCAACTACAGCGGAGCCGCACTCCAGCCTCCGCACTATTTCACAGGGAATTCAAATCTGCATTATGCCGACAAATCTCAGATTATCTACAACACTATAGTTACTGAGAGTCTAGCTGTTTCTTGGTGCCTCTACATTTACATAACAATATGACATAACATACACTTATATATACTGCATCGTTTCTGACAAATCCAGTATTGACGGGAGAATGACATCACAGTAATTAAAGGGTTTTCTTACATTACTAATGGAGTGGAAGCAAGTCTCAAACAACAGGAGAGTGTGTCACAGTTTTTTGGAGGTTGCTTTGGACCTGTGGATTCACACAAGACAAAGAATCAGCCTGAAAATAGAATTTTCCAAACATCCAGCTGGCGAATGCTGATTAGATAGCACTTGTAATGATCACGGGTCATTGTGCTACACAATGGTAGGCCATCACCGTTCATCTGGGCAGAATGCTGTGGGTGACAACATTTAGAGATCAGCTGAGACTGTGCAGGCAGCATGGAAACAAGCTACACACACACACACACACACACACACACACACATACACACACAACCACGTGCACACATTCTTGGGTGGAGCTGTTACATTTCTAGGATCAGGGCAAAGACTCAGACCAGGACCTTGTTGCTGTTAGGCTTTATAGTGAACTAGTGTTTTCTGTTCCCCTCCTCTGTTCACGTGAAATACAGAGATGACTCATGAAAATGATTACTGGTATGTTTTCTTCTGACCGTGCTGCTGAGGTTTTATTCTGTATGAACTGTTTACCTGTGGTAGAGTTTAGTTTTCTTGTGTGGGGGCCACAGTCAACAATTAAACAATCAAATGAATGCACAGCACTGTAACTCTGCAGTCAAGCTAGCAGCTCTGTGAGGCTCTTATTAGGCACAGTGGTGCTTTACTCCTGCAAAACCGCCTGCGTTGAGTGTGTGTCGCCGCTGCGTCACTGCTACTGCAGCTCTATATAATCTCTAATAATTTATTATTTATATGTGCATTTATTGTTGATTGTTAAAATTGTCGATAGCACTGAAACAAATTATGAGTACTTGTAATATAAACAGTATGTTTTTATTTACCTATAAAAATATGAAGGCAAGGGGATACTGCATGACACATGGGTGTCATGCTACAGCAGCATGAGGAAGGGATGATGACATCATTACAAAGGCAGGATCAGAAAATAAGTATTAAATTACTACAATACAAACCCAATTTCCCTACTTCTATTGCTTCACAGTAAAAGCATTTAGCTGTATAATTGCAGGGTGGCTTAAAGGTTTAGATTTTTTCTTGTCTTCAATGAGTAATATTTTATTAATATTAATAAAGCCAGACTGGTTTAAGTGTTCAAGCTTTTACGGTGCAGTCTAGGCGTTGGTCAGCTAGATTTTAGATTTCTACAGCTAGTTTTAGCCAAATGAGCCATTTTGAATAAGGGATCCAGAACGGGTCTGGACCGAATTAACCACTCCATGAATGGGTCCAAATTGGATGCGGGCCGAATGAGCTACTTCATGAGCGGATACGGATAGGTTCTGGGCCAGACCTGGTCTGGATTCGTAATCCTCATCTGTTCTGGAGCCGTCCCGCCGTGCAAGTGGACTCCGATCCGGACCTGTTTGGTTGATCCATTCTGACGCCTATGATACCTCCAGGACAGTGCTGAGTCAGTTTGCTATCAGGGGAGTCTATAGGCTATGTGTATTTGTATATTCAAAAGTGTGTGTGTGTAGTAAAAGTAAATTAGTAGAAAAAACATACGAAACGCAGTTACTTTGCAAAGCATGACCAGCTCCCTGTGGAGCTCCAGTGCTGCTCATCACTGTCCCTGAGACACAGTTACCAGCCTGATGCACTGTGGTCGTCTTGTCAGGTAAATCCACAATCTGAAAATGATGCGGAACTCACAACGTCTTTACTGGAGTTGAAAGTAAACAGCTGTTAATGCTAATGTTAGCCATGTCAAACTAAAGATATTCCCATCACCCTCAGCTGTACTTTGTGTTTACTGTTGATTAGTGGATCTTACCATGTTTACACACTAGACTAAGATGATGGTGAGCATGCTAAACGTCAGCATGTTAGCATTGTCATTGTGACAGGGTTTCCGTGAAGTCCTAAAAAGTCTACGCTTTTTGAAATTCTCTGATGGCCCAGTGTATATTGGTCCACGCTAATTATCTGTTAATGGTATATCAGGCAGCAGACGCATTTCTCATGTCTCGTGGCTGCGTCACATGATCTAGAGATTTGGCGTCTCACCTATTTTTCCACACATGACATGACCTGACACCTTCCACCATAGTTGTCTCTGTCTAGGTTAAATCTGAATATGATACAGGCATGAAAAAAAAAAAAATGTTTTTAACCCTTTCAGTAGCTGCATGTGGAGACAGTGACATTTTAGTAACGTTTACTGTCAAAAATAAATCAGAAATTAATTTATAACGAAAAAAAACCCCCAACACTCAAATAACCTGCAAACTCTCTGTAAAGCGACAGACCTGCAGTAGCAGCGACTCAGCAGACGGTGTGAACACACGGTTGCTTCTCCGCAGCAGCTCAGCGACAGCAGCCACCACACACACACACACACACACACGTAACACAGGCAGTGTGTTCCCAGTGTTATGTAATAGGCAGATAGCACACTTATGCTCCCAGAGGATGCACCCTTTCGATTTTAATGACTCCTACATTGCCTTCATTTTGTTTTGTATTGTCATTCCTCCTTCTTCTTTGTTATGAATCCTAATCATTAATTCCAGTAGGTCTGATCAACAGATTCCAGTCTAAATCACCAGTTCATAATCCTGCTCTTCAGACCAGCCCGCTCTCAGCTTGACTCGTTCTCCCTGGAGCGCGCTGTGTGAGACCCGTGGGGGATGGCGGGAGGTTGGAAAGTTGCCAACAATCGCGGCGGCTGAGGCTAAGCACCTCGACGGCCTGTGAGGGTGGCACTCGGTGTTGAGGAAGTGATGAAAAGGTCAGCTCGGGATTAGAAAGACTACCGATCACCTCGGAGGATGTGTCTTTGAAGGTCAAGCCTGGTATTAAACATCCAAATGTAAAAGGTGAAGTTTAAAAATCGACAATGACGGATGGAAATGTTCTGGCCAAAAAAAAAAAAAAGGTAGTTTTCTGGTGTAGTTTAAAAACACAGATCACAAAGGTCAAGGTGACATCTTTAAGTGACTCAGTTTGCACAAAATCCAAAGATAGATTAGAATCGTATCAGACACTGTGAATTCTCACAGCGCAGAAGCAGGAAACAAAATAGTTTGATTACTTTTCTGTCAACGGAGTAATCAATTAATTAAATAGTCGTTTCAGTTCTACACTCCCCCCCCAGTGTGTGTGTTTATGATAATGATATATGAAAATATAAAAATACACACTACACACAATATATACTTTACACATGTATGAGTAAACTGTGAGTTGCTATGCAGCCTGTGTACACAGCTGCATTGATAGAAATAGGAATGTTAGGATCAGGTCCTGTTGGCCCTGTTTTCCTCGTGTTCCCTGCTGTGTGTGTGTGTGTGTGTATGTATGTGTGTGTGTGTGTGCAGCTTAGTCTCCCGCTCCCACCAGTCTCCTTCCACACCTGATCTTCATCTTGCCAATCAACACCACACCCTGCTGCAGCATTTAAGGCGGGTTCAGCTCACCCCTCTCTGCCAGATCGTTCAGCTCACCCACAGTGGTGTCGTCCTACAGCCAGCTCTTGTTCTGTTGGATTCTAGTCTTGCTGTTATGGATTTTTGAGAGCTGGGACTTTCTCCTGTGCTTCAGGTTCAGTATCCTGTCACTCTGTTGTGTGCCATGTCCAATTCTCCGCCTGACTTCTCTGCTCCTCTGACATCCCCTTTTCATTTTCTCCACAGGCAAATAGCTACAGCCACAACTGTTACACCAGTTAAAGTCCTGTTCTTCTTTATTCTTTCTAGGCTACTAGCGGCCTACTTTATACCATTTTACGAATTTCGAGGGAGGGCAAAATCTCCAAAGTAAAGTAATGGTTGGTGATCATTTTCTGTGGGTGTGATACGTTGACATTATGCATAGTAATTTGATGGATTGTTCATATAAAAATATTGATTTGTGCAGCTTTAAAAAGACAAGTACAACAAAAAAAATTGCTCCATTGCTACCATACACAGCTGAGATGCTGCACCTTCCCATAACTCTTTTATTAAGAGAAAACAGGCCTTTCAAAATCTAAATTGTTCCACGAGTCTGCGCTTGACATCTCTATCCATTTGTCTGGCTGGGTCAGGTCATCTTTCCCTCACCGCATCAAATGTCATGTAAGCTTCACGAGCTCATCTATTCTGAGGCCGCAGGAGGTCAGAGCCAAACGGCGACCTTCTCTTCGGTTGTGTGTGTGTGTGTGTGTGTGTGTGTGTGTACGGAGCCCTCTGGCTGATGATGGATGGCGAGCAATTTTGAGGGTTTATTGACGTGGGATGTGGCTCATTATGAGACTAAAGGGCAGCATTTGGGCGATCATCCATCCTGGGGCAGATGAAGTCTTTGATAATCACCTTTTTTTGAAATGTCTTACTCTTCTACAGCTGCAGCATCTGACAGTCGGCCAGGCTACTAGCTGCGTTAGCGAGGTCTGCATCCGTTTTCATGAGAGACAATATTACTAAATAAAATGCAGGAAATAAATAATATTATCCACCATGTGTATATATAGTACCAGTCAAAATTTGGCCACACCTACCCATTCATAGGTTTCTTTATTTTGACTATTTTCTACATTATAGAACTGAAGATAATACAACTATGAAACAGCACATATGGAATAATGTAGTAAACAAAGTGTCAAAAACTAGAATTACTGCCTCGTTGTTGTCCGCCTCCACCACTCTCCACTGACTTTTTCTTTCATCTTTGATTATTAGTGAGATATTGAATCATTTATTGAAACTAGAATCACCTCCTGGTGATCTCTGCCTCCTCCCCTCAGACTAGTTTCAGGTTACATCCCTGTTTATCCAGAGTCATATAAAATATGAACTACTACTACTGGGTAATGTATTGGGTTTTGGCTAAAAAGTGTTTTGTGAGGTCACACTGACCTTGACCTTTGACCACCAAAATCTAATCAGTTTGTCCTTGAGTCCAGGTGACTGTCTGTGCCAAATTGTAAGTTCTGTCAAGGTGTTGCTGAGATATTGTGTTGATGAGAATGGGACGGACGAACGTACAGGCGGATGCACAACCCAAAAAAATACGCCTCTGGGTCTGAAGGTCGCCGTCGCTGAGGCATAAAAACAGAACACGTTTCGGATTTTCGATTCTTCATTTACCTTGATGACAGCTCTGCACAATATTGACATCTTGTATCTTAACGAATTAGTGGAATTTCTTGCCCTCTTAGTGTTTGAGACCAACAGTTGTGCTGTGTCATGAGACTATTATCTCTGATCTATTATCTGTGCGCGCAAATGTCTATATGTATGACTTTATTTGCTGATTATCTTATTATTTTGCTCTTTAGTTTTCCACTGGTTTGATTCAGTCTTTGTTTTGATCATCTCTAATTGACATGAGTCAGCTCTAATGAGGCTCATCAGTTCCACCTGCACTGGTCTCATAGAAATACCTGAGGTGTTGTATGGTTTGTCCACAGTAAAGAAGTTGTTTACATCCCTCTCTGTGCTCAGCCATGTAAGTTAGTGAAAGTTGAGGTTATTTGACGTGGGGTTGCTCGAGGTGCTTATCCACAGTCAGTGTATTACCTGCAGTAGATTCAGGTCAGTGCTCTCTGAGTGTGGAGAAACAGGCAGGAGAACTGGCACAGAAGCTGAGCGGTGAGGTGCTGTGGACGGGGACAGCAGAAGAAAAATCATTTTAGCCACTTTAAATGCACAGTATGTAACTACTGCTAAGGGTCTCTCAATCAAAAAAAAAAAATAACGCCGTTGGGTGACATTGGGAACTACTGTGGGATCGTGGGAATTGCTGTCTTCACCACCATTGCCATCAGCTTCTCATCCAGTTAGGGTTCCTTCAGTGTCAGTCATTCAGGAGATGATTATAACCAGTAAATACACTGAATAGAAAAATTTAAAGGTTCTGTAAATGATCATCACTGCCACTAGATGTTGCAGTTGACCACCAGCATCTCAGACCAAAACAAATGCTTCGTTGACAGCCCAAACCCCCCCCCCACCACCACCACCACCACCACCACCACCACCACCTTCATGTTCTTAGTCAGCAAGGTCATATAAAGCTCAGTGAAAAAGGCCACTTAACACATGAGAAGCTCAACTGAATAGTTACTCTGTGAACATAAGCCAACAGTTAGCCAGTTAGCGACATTTGCTGATCACATTCATAATGAGGGTAACAGCAAACAGCTAACGTTATCATGTCTACTGTAGCCATCACTAATGAAAATACACATGTAACATTATGAAACCATCAAGTTACTGACACATGGAGAAGAAAAATCAGTTCAGATTCAGGCTGGACCCTTTAGCAGCTCGTATGCTCCATGGTCAGACTGGGACAGAAATTCAGCTTTGGCCTGATCCACTGGGACCGGCTGCACAAATGACACTGATGGAGCTGCTGTAAATGTTAAAAACGTCATGGTTGTTTTGACGGTCCACCAGCTGACCAGGATCTGAGCTGGTAGCCCTCATGACCAGTCCACCTGTGCTTTGGTCTCATCTCTTTCTAAGTCTTCTTTTTATACAAGAACTTGGCTTTTTAATTCAGTGGAGGAAATTCTGGAAGGTCACTTTCACCTGAACGCTGTGTACTGAACTGTGTCATCTCACCTGTGGACGGAGCGTGTGTCTTTAAAGACACGTGGAGGGCCAACGTTTTAACAGGAGGGACTCACGTGCACGTTATAGACCGCATTCCAAAACAAAGACATGAGAAACTCAGATTACAATTTACACAGAGGGGGCACGGCTTTGTTCTTTGCTCAGGACTCTATTAATCCACTATATCTTTTAAAAAAAAACTCAGCTTTACTCTCTGATAACTTAAGATCATACTTAACATCCGATGACTAAAATCCTTCATCTGGTTAAAAACAACCAAGGTGTAAGAATTTTAATGTGGCTTAAAAATAGATAAAAGTCGTAATTTTGATGCTTCTGGCAGACAAAATACAACGATATGATGTCACTGAAAGGCGACCAAATGAAACGTTACCATGATTAAAGTCACAGATTTCTCTGGTTTGAAAACTGATGGAAACATTTGGGATAATGTAAGAACACAACGCAACAATGTATAGAACATAGGTCTGGTTCTTTTTACAGATTTTTAATACAGTGTGCAGGATTAGTGCGCTTATGTGTAGGAATATGGCCGTTAAAATGTAGTCCAATAGGAAAGATTACATTACATATTAACAAATCTCTCCATACTATTAAAAGAAATACCAGTGTCCTGATACTTTCCAAGGATGTCTGTGTGGGACAGGATTACAAAACTGCTGGGACTACCTGCCAGAAGTTTTTTCTGTAAAAAACATATTAAGCAAAACAATTTATAACTTATTCTCTGTTTTATGAGCCTGAGTGATGTAGCAGCCGTCCGATACTGTTAACTGATGTTGGGTCGTCACAGATACATCAACACAGAAAATGCACAGCAAGTCCTAATATGTCTGTCTGTGTGTGTGTGTGTGTGTGTGTGTGTGTGTGTGTAGATGATTTCCTCTGACAGCTGATTTATGCAGTGTTAACTCTGTTCCACTCTGCAGCTTCAGTTTGAGGTGAATTCAGTGCTGCGATTCCTGGGGCTCAGCATATGACATGGATGTTGAGATATTTTTTCTTTCACGATTGCACTGTAGATCGTCTTTCATTATGTACATCACATGTTGCTTTTTATCTTTGTAATAATGAATTCGGGATTAGAAAGCAAAACGCATTAAAATCCTGCAGACATGTTCATCTTCATTGAGATTTCAGAACAAACTGTACACTTCATAGCTTCTGAAACAGGCGGACTGAGAGCTGCTCAACAACTTCCATTTTCAGACAGTGGAGGACAAGGTCATATCCACGACCAGTGATCAAAAGGTATTCATTAATGAATAGCGTGCGAATGAAGAAGAGAAGTTTCCATATTCCGCAGAGCTGTCGAAAGTCCATGGCTGGCTCTGAATAGAGAAGCAGCTGTGACATAATGCCCCTGTGCTCGTCCGTAATTACAAGGACGTGTTACCGTGCCTCTCTCTGCTCCTGCTGCCTCACTATTGATCACTTCAAATGCTTCAAGTGACCGTGCGGCTGCATTTGTCTTCCAAGGCTGAACACGTGAGCCCTGGGCGGTCAGCATTTAGATACTGTTGATGCAAATGACCTCGGGCTGTAGCTGAATTGCTCCCAGGTACAGACAGTAACAATGGATCTAATTTACGTATCACTGCAGCTTAGGTGAAAATATTGCAATATGAGTATGGCATTTTTTACTATACTGACACACTGTATGTCACATTATGGAATTGTTTTAAATTAAAATTTGTTTGGAATCATTCATTGTGAAAATCATTTTTTGACATACTAAAAATGATCATATCTTAAGTTGTTTAATTATTCCATTTCCAGCCCTAATTGCACAGTATACATGTTTTTTGACTTCACCAACAGTCAACAGTTGATTTCAGTTTTTTTGCCGTTAAAGGTCCATATAGGTAGATGTTCATGTGTAGTTTGATTATAGATCAGGTCTAGGTTCTATATTAATACTGTGAAAGTATCAAAGCCTCAGTCCACAGAGAAATGCACACAGCCTGTATTCAGAAACTGAGCCTTAACACCAGCCGTCAGGACTTCTGGAACTTTGTGATGTCACAACAAAGTAGTCACCCATTCTCAGTCATGCCCCAAGCCCCGCCCACCTGTACCCACCGTCCAGCCATTGCAGGATTTGGTGTCTCTGAATGTTTACCGGAAATCTGCTATATTTTTAGTGGATCTCTCCGAAAACAGTCAGCCAATCAGAGGAGAGGCTCAGAGCCTTGTCGCTTCTAAATTGGCTCACTGACGTGTTGAGGTGGGTGGGGAGGAGTCAGGTGGCTGTGAGGCTGGACAGTCGGGGGTTACAGGAGGGCAGGCAGAGAATGAATAAATGCAAGAATGAACTGTGACAGTGAAGCCATAATTTTTTCCAATGTCAGGTGGATTTGAATCCAACCTCCCTGCCTGTCAACATGGGTATAGATGGGTGACAATATTAAATATCTGTAGTACACATTATTGTTTCCTGTTTATTTAGTGTGCTAACATACTATAAAACATTTTAAGGTGTATATTCAGGATGAGAACAGCCAAACAAGAAATTATGTTTTCATGTGTATGAATCATTGTGGACAGCAGAATTGTTTAAATCACTACATTGAAAATAAACAAAGCTAAAAAATGACCACACACTGACCACAGAGAGTTTTTTAGAATCCAGCTCCCCTATGTCTGAAATGCTAATTCTCTGCCGTTTGCTGCAGTGCTGAGGAGTGGCTCCTAGAAGACCAAAGGCTGCACCATAAATTACTCTGTGACAAGGAATCACTAGCGAAATCACCTTGGAGCCCAGCACTCACTGGATATTAAGGTGGAAGCAGTTATGCCAAAGTCAAACGAGGAGCGGGGAGGAGGATGGATTAGTCTTTGCAAAAAGCTTCTACTCACCCACAAAGCTCAAATTAAGGTAACGGGAAGTGTACAACAGTCCGGATACCTGCTCCCGCTTTCACTGCATCTCTGTGGTGGAGGTGAATCTGACAGATCTTCACATATGACCCCAGGTAAACTGTGGGAAATGAATCCCATTAATGGCTGGTTTCCAAATATAGTCATTGATTGAATCATAATGAGACTACGCTAGCAGGCCAAAGAGCTGCGGCTGTGATTAATTAAGCACAGAAAATTCAAAGGTGATACAATGGAACTGTAATTTACTTTCAGTATACAAGTCAGCAGTGTCTTGAAGAGAATATTAAAGCATCTATGAAAGTTCATTGAACTTGGAGTAATGCCTGAAGCTAACGGAGAATGTTGTCTGAGTCCTAATGCCTTATCCTTTCAGACACATTGTTTAACTTTAGAGCTACAAAAAGAGATTTTGATGTTGCAGATGGAACATTAAAAGATGAAACATGAATTGGAAATTAAAAAACAACTTGAAGTTGAGAGAATCCACCAGAATTTAGAGACATATCGTTTGTCTGTGGTTAGAGAAGGCGTGTTGTCAGGTGAGGGTCCTTTCTTAAAGTGTGTTATAGATTTTGTGCATGTAAATGGTCTCCAGAGTCACAAGGATCATAGTTTACATCAAAGGGAGAAACTCAGTCAGGGTTAAAAACACAATTCTTTCCTTTATATGAAACACCTCGTTGGGGGTCCAGACGTACTTCCTGGTTCTATTGACATCAATACTTCTTTTGGTGCTGCCTGCCTGCAACCTGGACCCCCCCCCCCCCCCCCCCCCCCCCCCGCTTGGCACGCCCCCACACAAAGCACAGCACATAACTACTTATGGTGAAGAGTTTTCATTAGTTTTGTAGCCGTGCTGAAAAGACAGTGTTCTCAACTGCCTGCAGAAAAATCTGCTTCAGAAACCACGCACAGTTAGACGCTTCATTTTCACAACAGGTATTTCTGTAATTCACACTTCACACTCAGGCTCACAGCCCGTCAGTCTGCATTGTTATTGTGGATTTGCGTAACCCCGTTACTGTGATCTGATCATGTGAGTAAGAAGCAGCAGCAAAGATGGTTAAACGTTTGTCAGCGTTGACATGCTGTACCTCCTTAGCTCAGGTAAGTTGTCCACAGTTTAACAGCTGAGTTTATTTTTCAGTAACTATGCGCACTAATGTTAAATTCATTCAGATTTACTGGCCTTAAAAGAGCCTTGCGCTCTTAGTGCAGTATAAAATCTACAGCAGAAGAAAACTTATGTCTTTTCAGAACATTAAAACACGGAAATCTTTTTTAGTCGACACCAAGAATGAAATAATTTACACTTAAAATGGCCACAATAACAGGTCCTCTTTAATAACTTGTGTTTATACCACGGTTTAATGAATGGTTTGTCGAATACCTTTTTCACATTGTTTGAACATGTAGCCAAGGCTATGTGTTGGCCTGAAGCCGACTGTGCTCTTATGCTCCAGTGTGTCGTCACAGGGGAAACGCAAGGAACTTATTCATCTTTGAGCACTGAACACAGGATAGCAATAGATGTGCTAAAAAATAAAAAAAATCTGCTGTGCTTAAGGCATATGACCTTGTGCTGGAGGCGTGTTGCCAGAGGTTCAGATCCCGGAAGAAGAAGAATGGTTAAACATGCATGTAGAGATTTGTCAAGACATTTTAAATCAGTGGTTAACTGCGCTCAATGTCACCTGATGATTTTGGAGCAGTTGAAGAATTGTCTCCCAGAACAAGTTGCAACATATATCACAGAACAAAAAGTTATGTCTGCTGCTGAGGAGCGGTGTCAGGGAGTGCTCTGTGCATCACAATGCTTTTGCAAGGTGAGGAAATGGTTCTTATACTGTTTTGCGACATGCAGCGATCAGAAACCTGACTTTAAAGGCGAGTGGCAGTTCGGACACTAGTAATGTTTGTAATTATTGTCACGAGAAAGGCCGCTGTAAAGCAGATTGTGCTGTGTTTAAGGCAGTTCCTCCCGTTCCTTTGCATAAGATGTTCCTTGCTTGTGAGCTCATTGAGGGGGAGGTGGCTTGTTGGCGTACGGCTGACGTTACCTGTAACCATAGCAGTTCTAAAGCTAATGGGGACAAATGTGATAAATTAACGATTCTGAACACTGAAGGTCCCAAAACTGACCAGATATCTTTGGAGAGTTTAGCTGGGAGCGGGTTGAAGAGCCTCAGTCAGTTCTGCAGAAGACGCTTGGAGATGATTGTTTGTATGTAATCTCATGTATTTTGCTGCAGAAAAAGTCTGAAAGCACATGCCGTTTCTTAAGTAAACCAGGGTACCGACCCCTTTGACCTTTGACTACTTTTGGTGGTAAGAGTTGCAACTGCATCCAGGTAGATAGAGCTGTGTTTTAAAATCCCCGGTACAGCTTTGAACAGGGCCTGTCGCTGCGATGAAGGAGCCAGGACCAACGGTAATCACTCCCCAGGAGCAGCTGAAGTTGACGGACCGCTGTGTCGAGCAGTAAATACATCAGCACCAAGGTAACGAGAAGATGATGTAACGGATTGATGACAGTCAGATCAGAAACCTCCATCCTGTGAGACAGAATCAGGTCGAGGGTGTTACCACTGCAGCGAGTAGGTTCACGCACAAACTGCACCGGAAAGGCTTTACCCCGAGGATCAGATGCCTTAATCAGGTGAATATTGAAGTCACCTATAATTAGCATCTCATCAAAACAAGTAACAAGGTCTGAGATAAATTCTCCAAATTCTAAAGATTGTGAGTGAGGGTCAGGCGGTCTGTAGGGTGGTGGGCTTCAAGGTGGAGAGGTCCGCATCTGTCGTCTCGAACCAAGCAACTTAGATTAACACAGTGGCCCCACGTTGTTCAGTAACCCTAGCAACATGTGCTGTGGTACCCTCAGTTGGAGAAGCTTCATTTAATGGTGAGAAAACATTTGGTTTATGCATATAAACCAGTCACATCCAGGTTATGCTGAAAAATCGGATCATTTATCGGTAAACTTAGAAGTCCTGATGTCTATAAAACCAGACGCTCAGGTCTTTGTGAGGCTGGGGTTGTTCAGTAACAGAGAGCTGCTAGTAGATGATGTCTGGGATCAGACATCTTGTGTTTTTAGTAGAAGGATCTGGTGGCCTGGGAGGAGAGTGGGGATTCATTTGTGATCATCTTCGATATTGTTTAGTAGGTTTTTTATATTTCTGTGATTCACCTATTTATGCAAGATGTTTTGGGAACTTGTGAGTAACACAGTGTAGACCTGACTGTTACTGTTAGTCTGCACTGAAATAGAAAAATCAGTCTGAAGGTTTAGGACAGAAAATCTGAGAGTTTAGTTGAGTGGCTCATTTTAATATCAGTCCCAGTATTTATTCCAACAAAAAGCTGCACCATGGGGTGCTGTCCAGAAACAAATGCATTACTATAGGCAGGTCACTCAACAGTGAAATTAGTAAAACTCCAGAGGTTCTGCTAATGCAAAGTGTGAATAAAATTACCCTGAGGCTGACTTGGCTCCAGTTCCTCACCAGCCTTCCACACTGTGCCTTTCTTCCTGTCTTAGAGGGAAAATTAACCGCTGCATGAATACGCTCTTTATGGAGCTCTGGCGAAGACAGTGCGTGATTACAATACTACACATAGGCTTCACAATTAAGGGTGCGAACAGTGAATTTGCAAATGAGTTTGTAAGCTCCTGACTTGTTTTACAAGAAGTAATTCTGACGTTTAAGGTTCAATGGACCAACAACTGCACAAAACATAATGCACTTTTTTAAACTTCAAACTAAAGAAGACAAAGCTTCGAGGCACAATTTTACTTTCCATTGTGTTGGTTATGGCAAACACAAACAAATGGGCTTTTATACACATACTGTATGTTCCGTCAAGGGTTTTGCAGTCGAGTCCAAAATATATAGACCAGAGTGAGGAGTCCAGAGCCAACACAAAACCAAGTCATGAAGCAAAAAAGTTAAATGTGATCAGTCCTCTTCCTTAAATTTTAAACCTTTTCTCAACAAAACAAAAAGTAGATCTTTGGTCACAATACAGTTCAGTCACACACTACAAAAGCACGAGGGAAAACAGGTAAACTGCAACGATACTGGCACTGAAGCAACGCTGCAAGAACGCAGCAAAAAAAAACAAAAAAAAAATCACAATCAAAAAACACACGAGGGATACAACAAGAGAACGCTAGAGCGCTACCGAACGACAAGGAATCATCTGGCACAGGAGTGGACTCATGACCAGGAAGGTGATTTACAGAAGATTGAACCCAGGTGTGCCTCGCCTGCCAGAGACCGGCAGAGAGAGCGAGAGTGACACACACACACATCAGAAAAAAAAAAAGAAAAGCATATACACACATAGAGGCAAAACAAAACGAACGCAAAACCAAACCACAACAGATTCAACACAGGGTTAGATCCATTACTTTGAAAGTGTCTTTAATGGTCCACACAACATAGAGTTAAAACTACACTTTGTCACGGTATAAAATATTTAACACTTTAAAGAGTTACAGCAACTCTCTCCATAGTTGAGATTTAACACAGGTCAGTGAAACACAGTGAGTTAACACCATCAGTCGCTGCCACATTTAAACTATAGAGGAGGTCAAATTTAACTCTTGTACAGTTTATTATTTATAATCCCCAATTCCTCTCCCACACAGTGCAATATTATTACTATAGCCTGCTACATTACACTATGTTCGTACACTATGTACAGTCGAGGTTCAGTGATTGCCTTGGCTTAACTCCCGTACATTCATTTGAAGAGGACAAACTTCCACAGGATGTAAAAAGGACAAATCAAAGTGTTTTCATTCCACAGTCTTGCATTGTCCTATTACAGTAGTATTCAAAGTTACGTTCTCCTAATCCACGTGCTGTATCACTATCGCTCCTTCTAACTTTTCCTCAACTGATCCAAAAAAAGTGACAGTAACCTTCACCACTGTTCTAAAGAAAGTTTACTGTTACCTTTTGAATTATTGTAATTATTGCAACTTGAATTAAATCAAATGATTATTGACTGACTTTTAACTAATTACTATTTATCTATTTATTCAGTGAGATCACTTATTTTGACTCAGTTACATGAAGTATTAAACAAACTACTACACTTATTAATTGAGCTTAACATGTATAAATGTGTTTTGACTCCCACACATTATCAGAATATTATTACAAAGAATAAAAAAAAAAACATCAATTCAAAAAGCTTTGTAGTTTTAGGCACACCACATATAACACAACATTGGCTTTAAAATAACAGCTTGTAATAATTGACAACCAGTCCTCAATAGCACAGGTCACAGGTTCCTCTTTTCAGAACCTGAGCCTTGAATCTGTGAAGAAGTGAAGTCGAGAACCACCTCTGTCGCTTGCACATGAATATCACTTACAAACTCTTCCATTGAGCCGACCTTTATCACAGTGCTCTCAGCAACTGAGGACTTGAAGGCTCATCATCTTAATTTTTGAGTGTTCACATTGTCAGTGGTATTTGTTGAAACAGTGTCCTTGGGAAAATGAATAAGGTGTTTCTTGAATTCTTAGTAAGTACAAAAGTAATGATGAACAGCCCAGCTGTCCACATTTAAAACATAACGTCTTACAGGTAACACGTCATCTGTTCCCAACATATCTGTGTCCAAGGATGTGTATCGCCTCAGATGTCGGTGTGTAACAGTCTTTGCTCTGAGCTGGTGTGACGTGAGGACTTTACTCGGCGCTCGCCACGTTGATGTCTAACGCAGAGGTTTGGATGATCATGGAGAAGGTGTGGAGGGATTCATGGTAGTTTAGATGAAGCGTGCCTTGGAGAGCTCATCAAAAGTTTCCATGGGTGTCAGCGCCTTGCAAGGGGATGTCTTTGTGGACAACAATGACATAGCTCCTGTATATGTTGTTCTTCAAGTGCACCAACACAGGAAGGAAGGGCTGTCCTGGCTCCAAACTCCCAAGGGAAGGCTCAACAAAAAGGGGTCTGGCTCTGGGTTCAAGCAGCCGGCTGGTGGTTCAGGAGTCAGGTCGGGATCCGCTTCCTCTTACATCCAGACCGTCAGACAGCAGTCTCTTCCTCAGCTGCTGTAACTGACTCTACATACTAATGAAGTCCTCAACCCACACTTTGACCTTGATGAACTTTCTACAAGTTTAAGTTGAAACAGTGTTAAACTCTTGATTTAAATGTAACCGTAAAGATTTTTTACCTTTTTGACATTAAATGCAGCACGAACAGAGTCGGATAATAAATCAAATAACAGCAGTGAAAGTCGCCGCAGTCGGTGTGAAGGGTTCAGAGATGGACTTGCATCAGGGTTTTTGACTCACATGTGGCCACGAGCCTCCCTGTTGTTTACAGACTGATGTGACAAACAGCAGCGTAGAAGCAGTGATCCCTCAATCAGGTTCAGCTTAAGAGAGGGACGGTTTTAAAGGCCACGTATTTCCATTAGCTACACAGGAGAACTCAGGGCTCATCAAACACATTCGACACACGCTCTGACACATTACCCGCCCTCAGAGGGTCTGGGTTTAGCCCCAGACCATGTCAGCTCTCGGAAATGTCCCTGGCTGCTGTCAATGGTGATGGAATCCGTGCTGTGTAAATTTGTGCATTAAAGCTCCGTCTTTTCCTCGTCTCCTGTGTTGTATTTTAAGTGTTGATCCATAATTAGATATATTTGTGATTTTAAGAACCAAAAACCATCTCAGTGTAGTTTTACATCTCCTCTCTCAGGCGTCTCTCTGGAGGAACAGGTCGGTGAGAAGATAGGAGGCTCTTCGGCTCTCTTCTGATTGGCTGACTGTTTTTCTAGGGCTGGATGGTGGTTCCAGGTGGGCGGGGCTTGGGGCATGGCATGGTGACTTTTTTGTTGTGACATCACAAAGTCCTGACGGCTGGTTTTGAGGCTCAGTTTCTGAATACAGGCTGTGTACATTTCTCTGTGGACTGAGGCTTTGATACTTTCACAGTATTAATATAGAAGCTAGACCTGCTTTATAATCAAACAATATCTTTATACTATATAAAAATGATTAAATATACTTATAAAACCTCTCTTTAATCTAACTGATTGATTTTGTTTGGAGTAAAAGATTTTCTCTGTTGAGCTGCTGGAAGACTTTTAATGTAAAAACAACTTGACAGCAGGAGTTTCTTTGACAGTACTTTAACAGCAAACAAAATGTGATTAAAACTCATCAGTGAGTGAGTTTACAGTCATTATTTAAAAAGGGAAAGTCACTGCATCCACTTTGCTGCTGCTTGTGGTTCAGCTGCTGAACAGTGACTCAGTATTTGTTGCAGATGTTTCATGTTTACAGCTCAACAGGACGGAGAGGAGTTATGTCTTGAGGAAGGGTTTCACTGACAGAAGAGTGAATATGACTGGGAACTGTATCTCTGTTCAAAAAAGTAAAAAGAGTGGAGAGGATGACGTGATTCTGTTGTGGTACTGATGGAGTCCGAGCTTTTTATGCTGAATGCATAAAGACAAACAAGTGACCGTGGATGTGTTGAGTGTAATAAGATTATATAGAACTCCAGTGCAGCACAGGGAGACTTCTGACTGAACTATGGGACAATATAATGTTAAAGTAAAGTCTGACTCTACTATAAGCTTGTTTTAAATAAAGGTCAAAGAGATTCTAGTCTGTTTGATTCTAACACATCCTGAGGGTAGAACTGATGTTAGAGGGATTTTAATGTGAAACACTTTCACAGGAAAAGTTTATTGACAGTAAAGAGCAAATAAAAAAAGCAGTAAAGTAGATGCTAGTGAAGAAACAGACTGAGAGCAGCAGAGTCATAAATCACACGTGATATGAATTAGTGTTCGGGAATTAGCTTTTTTTTATTTTTAAATAAAGGTCAACATTTGACAATTCACAGTATTGAGACTGTCGTCCTGAAAAAAAACCAACAACAGGTCATCTGTGCATCAGGTTATTATGACCCATAGTTAGGTGAAAGTCCGGTTCACTGCCGGGACACTCTGTCCACCCGTTTATTATTGTAACCATGACAACCAAGGTCCAACGCACCTGCTGCTGTAGGGGCGCTCAGAGGGATGGAAAATAACTAGTTAGAAATGTCAAGGACAGTAACAACTGTAAAAAGTAATATCTATACATGGAATACAAATAATGTTCCTGCCTGAGGGATAAACGGTTTAAGTTCATTCTGCAGCCACTAGGTGGTGCTTATTCTGTTTTGTGTAATATGGCCCTCATTGCTTACCATCTTCATCCCGTAGGTGGCCATTTTCTTTTTTCTGGACACCTTGATAGAGACCATATTGATCACTTAAAGAAGCATCATCTGTAAGCACAGCTTTAATAAGGTGTTTATGCTTTGTGTGAATGGAGGTTAGGTCATGCTTTTTGTCTCATGTGCTGTTCATTGCCAGTCATGTCACCTGTCGTGTTAATGGCTTGTGTTAGCTGTATTTAATAGCATGTATATAAGATAGGCGTTATGAAACAGTACATGATGAATATGCATATTAATGAGGCTTATTGCGCTCGTTAATGTTTCATTTTCTTCTTCATTATACATTCATGTTCACTTACTGTCTATATAAAGCGAGGGTGCTCAATGAATCCATCATTCATCGACTACGGTATGTTGAAGGAGTTATAAATAATGAAATAAAAAGTGTAGCTTGACTTAACATGTTTCTTCTTTATGGTTAACTTCAACTTTTGTAATTTGTAGTTTTCTTTAACACGTCCTTTTTTCCTACCATCCCTCTTCAATTCTACTTTCCCCACTTCTATCTCCAACATTAGCTGGTTCCCAATCTGTGTTCTCTGTTCTTGTGTTCTTGTGAAACGTCATCAGTCACAGCCCAAGTACTGTTCCAATTCAAAGTCCACATCCAGCTCAGTGCACATGGAATAACAAGAAGTGTTCTCGCTCCGCTCGTTTTACGGAGGATGCATCGGTATGTGACTTGTGTGGACTTGGGACAGTTACGTATCCCAGAATGCATTTGGCACCACACCACACGACAGCAATGGCGGAGGAGAAAACTCACAGCTGTAAGCTATAAAATTGGGAAGTATTACTGTTTCTGTGTTGGCGATAATGATTTTTTTTAAACTTCAAATATGTGGTTGATTTGTCAAGATAAAGGCGACTTAAAAATCTGATGTTTTTGGAGATGTTTAATTCCCACTAGCAGGACAGCATTGTGCCTCACTAGCTGCCTTTAGTCAGTGTTGAAGACATCCCGCAGAGGACAGAAAGTCCTTTTTGAAAAATGTCGCTGGCACTGATATCTCTCTAGGTGTTAAACACGAGATCTCATTTTTTTTTTGGGGGTATATCCAACAGACAATGGACTTTGGTCCCCGTGTCTAAATCTATATAATCTCTTCATGGGCAAATTGGTTTGGATGAGAGTAAAGTTAAGGTTATTAATTTATATTGTTAATCAAATTCATCGTTGTAGTAGATCGCCGTCTTTGTACTTTGGACCGCTCTGTTCGCTTGTCTTAATCCTCTATTGTACAAACTTGTTAAATTTGTTATAATGTCTATTATTGTGCATTAAAATGAACTTTTTGCATTATTTTAATTAAGGGACAACTAAAACTGGGTGGGAGTGAGTATTGATTATTGATTTCGAGAGTTTGTATCATATATTAATGGGTAGGGGTCGGAGCTGGATTTTGGTAGTCGCCATCCACAATAATTAATACCTCAATGAAGTGATAATGTGTCACTCTTGTTTTTGTTTTGCACGGGGACTTTGTTGCCACTTCTGACCTGGCATTAACTGCCAAACAGGCCAAAAAAGAAGTGGAACAACATGAAGGACAAATACAAGGTAATATGCCTGTCTATGCTTTGTATTATATGTTGCCAAATAGAATAAATTCATTCAAACATTTCACAGTGTAGTAATAAATATCCTCATTTCAGGATCTTAGGGACCGACCCACAGGGACAGGGGTAGAGGCCGGCAGTGTGACTGCTGCCACCTGGCAGTGGTACAGTTTAATGGATGCTGCGCTCTGGGGGGCAGCACCCCTGCTTGTTGCAGCAGACTTGACTGCCAACCTAGGTGGCGCTGTCAGCACACTGGCCTCTGGCCCCTCTGCACAAGAAGCCAGCCACAGAGAAAAAAGGCCTGGACTTCCTCATGGAGCAGGCAGAGAGGGGCAGAGAGACGGAGGCAGTAGCAAGAGAGGAGGAGAGGGAGAGTGATATCTGTATCTATTTGAGAAATTAGAGGAGAGGTTTTAGATAAAAGACATTTTTCAATTTATTCTTAAAACAACAGTATCACCTATATTTACAAAAGATATTTCAAAGTCAAATAGAGTTACTTACAATTTACAGTCATGCAGTTACATTTGATTTGTCCAGAACAAGAAAAACAAGATTGCAACAAATAAACATATACACATATGTACACATCTATCTATTGATCTATCTATCCATATGTCCTAATCTAATCTATCCTATGTTTTAACCTATCCTATGTCAAACTGTAAGTGAACATCTGGAGAGCAATTTCCTGTGTCATCCACGCTGTCATCTGCATCTGGGCCTTCTTCTTCTTCCTCCTCCTCCTCCTCCTCCTCCTCCAGGATATCATATCATGTCATATGTTGTAGAGGATGCAGCAGGTGCCAATCACCTTTGGTGTGAAGAAAGGCCAGATCTCAAGGGCCCTCAAAGAGATGGAGCGCCAGCGGGTTTTCAAGATGCCAAAGGTGCACTCAGTAATGCTCCTTGCCTTTGCATGGTGCCTGTTGTACTGCTTCAACTTGGCCTGTTAATCAAGATTCACATAGGATGTATAGTGTATTTCAAAGTCAGCTGTGTCTCCGGAGGTGCGTGTGTGTGTTTGTGTGTGTGTGTGTGTCTTTAATGAGACAGAGGGAGTGTTCTTACTTGCTAAAGGCTGATGGTGTCGTTATGGCAACAGGACGCTGCAGGCACAGGTATCCTCCATCTCCTAAAAGGAAGTATCCAGTTGGTGGATACTGGGCCTGCTGGTGCATGGGCAGCGCAGGAGAAGAGCGTCATGTACAGATCCTGGATTGCCGATGTACACGTCCATCAATGTGCCGTTCGCATCACAGATGCCTCGCAGTGAGGGGAAAAGTTTCCTGTTGATGTAACACTTTTACTGTGGTTCTACAGGAGGAAGAATCTGGATGTGGCAACCCATCGATAGCACCGGCAGCACAGCTGAATGCAGGATGACCAGTAAGCCGGCCCCCACCTCCTCCATCATCTCCTCTGGTTTTGGGGAAATGAATAGCTATGTGGAGGAAGGTCAGCATTAGACTGTGACCAGCACGGTCTGTCTCATGGCTCCATCCATGAGATTTTTGCCAGGGGAAGCATCCTGGATAGCCTGAAGGCTGGTCTCAGGTCAGCTCCAGAAAAAGACAAGGCAAGGACATGCACACGGTTGTTGATTTGTGCATACCTTTTCTAGGGACTAATAAATTATATTTAAACATTATTTATTAATTTGTGTATGTATTATATTCAGTTTGTGTTTTTAATATTGTGTTGCTGTTTTGAATATTTATTAAATTACTAAATGAATTAATTATTACAGTCTGTCCTGGTTATTCTTTACTGATGTAAATGACACAGATGAGCCACAGGTACTTCTGACATTGATGTATAGTGAGGTGTGTGCAGCTGGAAGGCTGTCACACTCAGTCTCAACCACAGACACTAATCTAAAATCTAATCTATTTCAATCATTAAACTATTAGAGATATTAAACCTCCTCTTTACCTGCCAGTTTATTAGGTACACCTTGGTAAAGCTAATATAATGTATTACAACAGCCCTGCAATAAATCTGAGCTCAGCAAATGTATGTGACTTTTTCTATGTAATCTAGTTTGAGATGTGTTTGTCCATCCCATATGAATGGGGATAGACTAAATATTAGAAACACCTAAGGTTACCTAAGGTTTGTCTCCCACTGTTCATCATCATCATCATCATCATCAGCTGATGTACAGTATATATAGATGGGCCCGGCCTCTCTGACTGTGTCTCTGTATCACACTGCACTGGTCACACACACACAGAGGCACAGGAAACCTCCCGTCCTGCTCAACTGGAAAAACACCATGAAATGTACATTTGAGTGAAGGAATGAGCTTCAGCCGGTGTGAGGATATGACTGCCCCTCATGACAGGAGGCCGCGGACGGAGAGGAATACCAAGTGATCAGCCAGACACTGACTAACTCATCACGACACCTCAGCGTGCCGTGGTGGCTTCTGGGTGAGGCTGGAGATGGGTGGAGAGAGGACAGCTTGACAAGTTAACAAACAGGCCTCTGTTTGTGAATGACATCTTCATCGGAGAGTCCTCTGCCACAGGGTGCAGTCTCAACACAGGCAAACAAAAGAGACACGATAAGACAAATAACAACGTCTCATTGTTTGGCTGTGTTTTTCAAATTGTGTTTCACTTTGGAAAGTGATGAGTTTATACTCAGCCCGCCCTGTTTAGATTTTTCCAGTTTTATTTCCTCTGTGTGTTTGTGTTATGGAGTTCATAACAGATAAGAGGCCGTTAGATTTCTTCATCAAACTGGCAGAGGCCGGTCAGAAAGACAGAGCTGCTGTAGATGTGGAGACAGACACATATACTGAACATCATCAACCAAAGACTCAGAACAAACCAAAAAACTCAACAGCTTTTTACACAGTAATAAGCAATATGTCAACTTATGTTCGACTGTTTTATTAGACAGATTGCATTCACTGTCCTGGAGCCGGTTTTACAAACATAGACTTTCACATAACAAACAGACTTCAGATAGACTGAATTCATCTGTTGCACAAAGCAGTTTAGTTCTTGACTATCTTGAGCCAGACTGTGATACAATGAATTCTGGGTAAATTAGTACTTCGTTCCAAATAAAAAAAAATGGCCGACTGAGGAACTGCATCCAACCGCCGAGCTCCATTTACCTCAGCAGAAAGTGTTTTTCTTTTGAAGAATTCAACAGTTACAAAAGTGAATGAAGAGCAACAGTAAAAACTCTTTCTCTTCTCTTCGCTCTCTCCATAACAATGTCAGCAAACCACTAATTATGAGACAAGTTTTCCTGTTTCTTGTTGGGTGCTACTGGTCACTGTAGGTGTCACTGATTGTTACCATGGTAATATTGGTCTTAGGCCTGAGTTAACCTGGGGGTAAGGTATTTCTTGTAAAATAAGTATAACAATAACAAACAAAACAATATATATATATATATATACATATATATATATATTTATTATTATTATTTTAGGGGCATGTTAATGCCTTTGTTTGATAGGGAATTCAGGAAAGAGAGAGAGTGCAGGAGAGACATGCAGTAAAGGGTGTCAAACCAGAGACTAAATATTTAGTAAATTAAGTTATATTTGGCTTTGAAATATTTTATTTTTGTTGTTTTTTTTATGTCTTGAAACAACTTGCTGTAAAATACATACTGGAGAAAAATACTGGAGACTAATGTTTTCCTACTTCACATAGATCATAAACCCTTCAAGTGTAAATGTTATAGAGCTTTTTCATCCAGAAGAGAAGCAGCTCCCCTGTTTGCTCGTATTTGTTTACAGGCCGGTCTTGCCAGGTCCAGTATGGTGCCAACGTTGATGTACAACCCAGCGATCAATACGGCATCTATGCATATCTGTGGATGTTAACAGTGGCCAATCAAAGCAGTGGGGACATCAGCCACTGTCCCCGCCTCCCGTGCTCCTGTAAAGCGAGTTTTGAGACTAATTAAACGCCATAGTAACCTGTGTATTATGAGATACATAGTGTGGAAAGTTGACATGCAGTCCTGAAGGAAAGCTCATGGAGTGTCCCAGATGGAGACGGATCATCCACCAGGGAGGAAGTGGTGAACTGACCAACACTGACATCCACAGGTATCTGGCAAAGGTTCAGCTTATTAATGTAATGAGCTGCTTTGTGTCACCCTGATGACAATTTCATTGTGTTTAACTTGACAGTGAACAGACATGAGTGTACGAGGAGTCATCCACACACAGGGCGGGGGGGGGGGGGGAATTGCAGGCACCATCTATTTCCTGTACCTTGGCGGGCCTGTGCAGTGGCAGGGCTATGACAATATCTCTATTAGGAGTGATGGAGAGCGTGTCGCTTCCACATTATAAACTGTGCTGCAGGTCTGAGATCAGCATACAGTGGCTGAAAGTAATGCCTGCTGCCACCCCCTTGATGTACAGTGCAGCACTGCCACCAGCTTCCCCCCCTTTCTCCACACCGCCAAGGTCATTCCACCCGATTGGTATCAAAACATATTAATAAACCATTCGTTCCAATTACACAGAGGGAGCGCAGGCGGAGAAATACCGCAGGAAGCCGGTGGAGGAGAAGCTTCAGTGGACATAATGTACATAGTGGTGACTGCATTGTGCTACAGTCATCAATAGAATACACTGCATCACTGCAGGTCTGTCCTGCAGCACTTCACTGAGGACTTCCACCTGGAACTGATACATTTGATTTGTTTCTTTAAAACACTGCAGCCAGATCGATCAAACTGTAAAATATAGAGCTGGCAATGGAAAAATGATTTCTTTAAAGACTTTATTGACCGTACACTTTTTTATGCTTCCTGTCCGCTGGTGACAGTCAGAGCCAGAGCCTTTATATTTTCAGGTTGTTCCATTCAACACAATATCTCAGTGACACCTTAAGGGAATGTCTTTAAATTTGGCACAAACATTCACTAGGACTCAAGGATGAATGAATTATAATTTAGTGGTCAAAGGTCAAAGTTCAATGTCACTGTGACCTTAAAAAAAAAAAATTTTCAGCCACAATCACAAATTAATACAGAACTTTCAGACAAACCACGACAACAGCACCACTGAGCTCTGAAACCCATTATTTGTAATGGCCTGTGCCATGTGGGAACTGTCCAAATCCAGCTCCAGACAAAGACAAGGACACATGTAATATTAATTAGGTAAGAGCATGTGACAGTGAGCAGGCTTAAGTGACCAATAGAGTCTTCACACATACAGGTTTAGACTAAAGTTACCCTTATTTGGGTAAGACAGGGAACAGTGTTGTAACCATGGGATGCCTAGGAATATATATACAACCTGTAGGACCAGACATCTTCAGAAACCGGCGTGGCACTGCTCTGATTCACTTGCTTGGTATGCTTGTTATTATTTTCTCCCTGGTGCCAAGCTTCCAATAAATACTTCAGCCCGAGACGTCTGAATGAATGTTTTTTCTTCAGCTCACAGGAATTTCCACCACAATTAGAACAGTTAGAGACTGTCCTGCAGCAGGTTATTATGACTCATAGTTACGTTTTGTTGCTAGGCGACATCTAGTGGTCGTAGTAATGATGACAGGAGCAAAGGGAAAAGTGCGGTGACGTAGTATAAAGAGACAAAGTCCACGTCAGGAGGAGGTTGTGGTGGATGGATGAAGATAACGCAGGAGAGCGCTGTTCCATTCCCAATGAAAGTAGCAGTTTATGTTGTTTCTATTATCCATGACCGTTCCACAAAGTTAACCACGTTGTTATTATTGTAACCATGACAACAAATATCGTCTAATGTTGAGGAAGTACAACCCAAGTGGCCATCTTTTCCTTCACCTAACCAAACCATGACTGTTACTATAGTAACCATGGCGACAATGTTTATAAATGTTTTTATGTTATATGCTTATGAGCATCTGAGCATCTTTGCTCCACCACAGAGTCAAATACTAAATAATTACAGCAAAGAAAATATAGATATGTTTGTGAATTCTTACCAGTTTATAATTTGACCAAGTGTTAAATTGATTTAGTGATGTAAACACGTGCTGAACAGACTGATGATGGATGGTGATTATACAGTGATTTATTAAAAAAAGTAGTCCCCTAACTCACAGATTGATGAGGACTTTGATTCCACAGTAAGAGTGATGTATTCTAAGTGCTCCCAGATGTTTGGACCCCACTGCTCTTCTCATACCAGGATTCCCTCTAATTCAGGGTCACATTGAAAAATCAGTGTTTGTGTATGTGTGTATGTGTGTGTGTGTGTGTGTGTGTGTGTGTGTGTGTGTGTGTGTGTTTGCGTGACCCCATTTGAATACTGTATTTGCGGTTGATAATCGATTTGCATAGAAATCAGGCAGGATGTCCTCTCTCGCCTTTTCCTCCCATGTGGTGCGTTTAGGGTCAGTGAAGTCGTGGGATTTATTATTTCAGCTCCCCAGAGAAAATGAAGATGGGCCGCCCGGTGTCACCAGAGACTTGTCGAGCGCACGTGATTGGCAGGTCCACAGACAGATGACTGTCAATGTAGCAAATGAACCACAAGTTTTTAATGAGCCAGAGTATTTATTAGTTAGCTCAATAATTGAAGTTAACTACATTTACTGTTGTGACATCATGTTGAAAATGTGGCAGTTAAAGCACAAGTCTGGTGATGTTTTATACGAACCATAAGTACCATAAATACTGCGTGTATTATATCTTCCTCCTCTGAGCCATTAAACTCCGTTGTTTCCTACCAAAAGCATATCAGTGAGCGTCACTGTTGCCCCGGGTAACATGTTCCTTCATCACTATCAACATATTTATTTTATTCACCCATCCTCCTGCCAGAAATACTCACTAGAGGAGCAAATGTGTATTAATCTGCTGCTGAAAGTAGTCTCCGATAAATTCTCTATTTCTGCTACAAACTAGAGTGAACAGCTGTTTCAGGAAACATTTGACATTTAAAAAAAGAGGAAAGATATGAAGCCATATGTGTGTGTGTCGTGTTAAATGGCATCTTCAGTCTGAAGCGGCGGACTTGGGGCAAAGAGCCACAGATTGGGTAGACTAAGGAAGTGTTGAGTGACAAACTAACTCATTGTTGGTTTTGTCATGGGATTTGTCGACAATGACAAAAATCTAGATTATGGGCAGATTAATTGTTTAACTCAACTTCACTTTGCCAAGTATCCAAGGCTCCAGTCCTTGTTGGTGACGAAGCCACTGCCCAACAGTTTGAGGAGTACAGGAAATATTCAGTTTTCTTTTGTTTGAAACTGAGAATAAGGAAGTATATTTTCTTAAATTTGTACTGGAGAACAATTTAGAGGTACTTTTACTTTAAGGGAGTTTCAGTTTCAGAGCCACATACTGTTTTTACCTCACTACTATTGTTTTACAGATATTGTTACTATTTACTTTTCAGATTAAGATTTAATCAACAAACTAGAATCACCACCTCGTGGTTGTTTCCTCCACCAACCAACCAGAAGGTGTTTTTGCAGATTATGATGTCACAGTGAAATTGACCTTTGACCTTTCGGATGTAAAATGTAATCACTTAATTTTATCTTTATAGACCTTTGATTTAAATTGTGGCATAATTAGTGTTAAACTGATGTGCAGCCTGTTAAATGAGAATACCTGCTCTGATATTTTGCCTGTTTAATCGACAGTATTACTTGGTCGTTTAGCAGTTAAACGGTTAATTATTACACTAGGTCTGCCCCTGCATTGTGAGACATTAGAATCTAGATATTTCCACATCTCAAATATTTACACACAACTTTAAAAAATTTGGTGAAAAAACTACTGTATGAGTATATACTGTATATAAATAGTATACCTATATATGTATGCAGCATATCAAGAGTAATATGCACATTCTTTGTGGTGCATGTAAAGTAAAAATCACAACCCCTGCAGAAAAACTACATTCATTTAACATGTGCAACAAAACATGTGGGCGTATGTGAAATTTATTTAACATGTGAAAACATGTAAAAATCACATGCAAAATATGTTGCATTGGTGTAATGTGTGAAGCCCATGTAAATCTCCATGCGAAACCAATGGGATCACAAGTGAAGCTCATCCCTCAAGAAAAAAAGGACACGTGACTTATGATGTGAAGGCTGTTCCACATTGGTAATATTGAATTTCTCTTGTTCTTTTTATGTGTGAATATGTGAATACACTGAGCAATCAGACGTCTTATTTTATCTTTTTATTATAATGAATAAATCCCATGAATGGACCAAGGCTATCAGCTTATTACTTAGAGCGAGTTTCAGTCAGTAAAGCCTGTCTGATATAACTCATGCTTCCGTACCATAACGCCTCACAGTCACTATTAGAAAACACATTAAAGAGCCATGTTGTTGCATTTAGCTGATATATTTTTTCATTATACTGTAACAAGGTTAGTACAGTGAATGTGACACATTTCATTCCTCTGCCTTTTACATGTAGTGTTTCTCTCGCTCTCTGAAACCGGTAATGGGCCTGATCCACAGTGATACAGAGGATTTCCTGCTCCTTCAAAGAGCTGAGAAGAAAGGACTAAATGAGTGGGCGGGACATCTCTCATCAGGATCCAATAATCCAAAGCCTTCTGGGAAATACATCAGAGTGAAGAGCTGCAGAGAGGACAGAGACCTAGAGAAGAATCCACAAGTCAATGATACTGGCACATTCACACACACATACACTGCTTACTTGTCTCACACACACACACACACACACACACACACACACACACACACACACACACACACACACACACACACATACACACACACTTACACAAGACATTATTTTCTCATAAGTACAGCGGAGTCCAAAGGTCGGAGATATTTATTTACTTATTTATTCTTTACATTAAAACCACAAAGCTTTTCCAAGGAATGATTTACCAGACCACAAAACATGAAACTTTTTTCTTCCCAATTGAAATGTACATAATGTTTGAAAACTGCGAATTGTGTAAGTTTTCAAAAGCTTTCAGCTCTCCTCCACTATTAAAAATGTACAACATACAAAACTGTTAACATCAATTCAACTTTCTTTTAAGAGGAACATTGACTTTGAACTGGGGTTTTGGGCAGTGGTGAATATTTGTGCATTTATTCCTCCATTACAACTGAGCAAACACCAAACAATGAAGATCATGAGATGCACTTAAAAGCTCCAGAAAAGATACAATGTTGGCTTTGTGTTGAAAGGCACTGCGCCAATTTCACACATGATCTGTTTTGTTATCACAATCATGAATTAGCCACGGCTGGATGACTGAACAACTCCATGACCCAGACGACCACAGAGACTCAAACTGACCACAAAGAGATTAAAAAAACACAACCACATACAACCACAAAGAGTCGCAAGACTAGCAATTAAACACAAAATAGCCATAAAAAGAAGAAAAGCAACAATAAAGAGACACAAAAAGATTTAAAAAATTATCACAAAGTGACTAGAACTTTAATGTCCAATCTCATTGAGATAACATTAGAATAAAAAATATGAGGAGAGATGTTTTGTGGTGTTGTGTAAGAGAGCCAGTGTTTACAAGGTCAAGAATGAACCTGGGGCCAGTTGCACAAATCATCTTAAGTTAAAATCTTTCTTAAAGTCTGAATTAAGGTTTTCTTTTAAATAAAAACTGTTTGCACAATACACCCTTAAGTCTACTCCTTAAGGTTTCCTTAAAATGTTCACTTAAGTATTTAAGACTCTCTCATACTTTAAGGATTCATTTAAAGTCAGTTAAAGTTGCACAGAAGACCTTAGTGACCAAACTGAGGTAAAACAAACTTAAGGTACCTCTGATTGTATCTTTAACCCAACACGGCTGAGTTTATGGTGATAAATGAAGAGGACGAACATCCCAACAGCAGTTGAGTTTGCAGTTAATAATTGCGCTGACGTTTTAGTCATTACACCTGCCTGCCTCTAGGTGGTGTAACAGCTCATACACGGAACTGCCATCGTTAAAATGCTTTCACACTTCAGATGTTATTTCTTTTCACTGACACATGCTGATGGACCGTGGGGCGGTGAGCGCTGTCAAAACACTTCTTTGTTGTGCACACACTGAACGCATCCAGTGTCGACACTAATGCATTCAGATTCAAAGTTATTGTAATAGATCCCGATCTGCCCCATAATGCACTGGGTTCTTCCCCTAGCCCACATCCCGTCCCTCCACTTAGAGCCATGGGTGAAACAAAAATAAAGATAGCTCACGAGTATCGAGTCCATGTCAAGTCTAAAGTCTTTTGAGGACGACTCTGAGGTCACTGTGTGCACGACTTAAAACTCAAGTCCTCACCTCTGCTCTGTTCTTGGCCGTCTGCCTTTGTCTCTTGATATTCCACCTCTTGGTCAAATCATTTGCAGTCTGAATAAATCTCCACAGTTAAACTAACAATACTCTGCTGTGTGTGCCTATAAAGACTGACAACTCTTCTCATATCATTAAGTTAGACCTTCAGATAAGACTGAGATGCTGACATAGACACCAGTTTCAGTCTTTCCTGTCCATGGCATTCTTCCATCGAGACTTGATTATTCTAACACTTTGTTTTCGGGCACAGACTGGTACTAAAAGTATTAAAATTACTGCTGCAAGAATTTAAACTCAGTCCACATAATTTTATCACATTACACCATTTTCAGTTTCCCTTCATTGGCTCCCTATTTGCCTATCAGATCAGACGATGATGTACCTGCCCGATATTTTCAAACCTTATATTCCATCCCATGCTCATCATATCCAGACTGTAGGACTCCTGTCTGTTCGAGTTAAACAGGCTGCAGAGCCTTTTCCTATTGAGCCTCCTTCATCTGGAACTACCTCCCTGCTGACATCAGACTGTCTGACTCCATTCAGGCTTGAAATCCAACATCCAACTCATCTTTATGCCTCGACTTTCACTTTCAGTTAACTTTCAACTTTCATTAGGGCCCGAGCACTGACTGGCATTATGCTTCCTCCTTTCTCTCCCACCTTGAGTCTGCTTTGCCTCGTGGTTTCTGCCTTTTATAAAAGGAAGTTTTTCCTCTCCACTGTGCTGCTCATGGTGGGAATTGTTGGGTCTCCTTATATACTATTATAAGGAGTAAGGTCTTTTCTTCTTCTGACCTTATTTTGTTTCTCACACTCCAAGTTAGAAGATTCCTGTCCCACAGCCTGTGCCCAGGTGGAGGAGAGCATCCAGCGTGGAGGATGAAGCGGAGATGTTCGCAGAGACAGGACGACAGAGTCGGGAGCAGGTGTATTGACCGTGTAATCCCTTACAATAGACTTTGCTTTGATCTGCCATTGACATGGATTTACAGGTAATTACTGCTTCTCACTGAGCCACAGATAGAGCAAAGGAAGAGACACAGGTGTAACCTAGCCGACCCAAAGCTGCACCGTCTCTCTGTGGTGTAGCAGCTGTGAGTCCCAAACCTTTCCCTCAGACTTGAGGGTCAAACTACTTGTTCCCACCATAAGCTGCTTGTTTGATGTGTCACTCTGTTCTCAGTGATCGTGGGGGATTTCAAAAGCTCTGCTTGCACCTCTCAAAGTACTGGTGACATTTTTCTTTACCCTTTGTGCTTTAAAGACAGTTTTTAACAAACACTTCACAAACAGGAGGAAATGGTGCATTTGTTGGGGACTTAAGAAGAAATTCAGATTTGGTGCTGAATTGAGTTTTTCTAGAGTGTGTTCATGGTGATGAACATGTCCCCCAGTGCAACAGTGTGACTGATGATGGTTCAATTGCCATTTAGTCATGATAACAGGTAAAAGGATCAGAAGACATTTAACACCAGAGACTGTCTGTGAACAGAGACAGAGATTGCCATCACCCCCATATGCAAACACCTGTTTTCATGTGACTGAAGATCCAACAGGTCACCTGAGCTGTATCCTTGACAACTTGACAGCTCTGCAAAAAGTGAGTAGTAGAGCTTTTTTTTAAGGTTTTTTAAGGTTTTAAGGTTGTTATCTGTTGGATAAGAGCGAGAACAGGAATACATTCTTACATTAAAGGAGTTTCAACTACAGAAGCTAGAGTTCAGTGAGCATTTTAAAGCATAAGGAAGGTGAAAAGACCAACTCTGAATTCATCCTGTTACCTTTGCAGCCAAAGCCTGGCCAGTGGGGTGTACGCTGGCAACCGATCGCTTAAAATAGCCGCTCCAAAACACTTCACACCACTGTTCTGTTTCCAGCCTTGCTGTTCCTGGAAAACACTTTTTGTTTTCCTGAGAAAAGGCTGTTTTGTCCTTCCTGGCTCCCGTAGAAGCTCAGCTTCCCCTCTCCTCACCTCTTGCTGTCTCTGTCTCTCATGTAAGTACAATGGATGAGGAGAGGCTGCTTGTTGAGGTGGAGAAATATAAAGAGCTGTACAACCCACCGTTGTGTTATTACAAAGACAGAGGCAAAACAGATATTGGCTGGTGCTCTGGAGGAAAACACACTGAAGCTGCAAGTTATTAATCAAAAATATACAACTACAACAGGCAACTCAGTCATGGTACTTTGCTGTTGCTCTGTGTGTGGTCCTGGTTCCTATTGGTGCTGGAGGTGGCACTATTTTCAGCTTTATACATGAAAAACTTTCCACTTCTAAACCACAGAAAAAAAATAATTTCATACTGGAAATGAAGTTAAAATAGTTGAATGAACATAGAATGAATGTGCACTTTCTCTCAGAGTATAAATACCCACAGTAGAGTGAAGATAGTGCCGACTACTTCTCTGGTTAAAGGAGCTATATGTAAGTTTTGCTATCGCTACATAGCTAACATTAGCATTAGCAGCTGTTTACTTACGAGTCTAGAACAAACGTTGTGAGCAAACTTCATTCCTTTACTCACCAACAGCTGTCTCCAGAGGTGGAAAGAAACACCAATGTTAACTCTTGTTTCTATCACTTCTTTCTTCTGCTGAAGTTAGCATGCTAACCAGCTAGCTCTGGCCCATTGGCGACTGACTGTAGCCTCCAATCTGCCCTGAAGACAGAGGACGTATTATAAACTTCTTGTCTTGTAAACACAAAGATGACTGAAACTATTGTGATAATCACCACCACCTACTCCTGACAAGAAACCATGTTCAATGGTAGAGAAAACTTACAATAGCCCCTTTAAGGTAGTGCTAATTGCTAAATTTAGTTTCTGTGTGTTACTTAGATCCAGTTAATATTTAGTTTAACTTGTGGTTTGGCAAACAGCTGTGTATTATTAGCCCTGTATGGATGTGATATGACGGCATGGCTCAGGTTAAACCCTCAAAAGACACATGAACACAATATAGTCCTTCTGACAGTCATTAAAAAAATGAATCCAGGAATAAATAACATTTCCTGTACTAGTTGTCCACCCTTCCAAATTACATCCTTTCATACTGAACACATTGTCTTTTACTGGTGGGACTTTAGATTGTAACACAACGTTTTGCTAATGGCTATATTAACCGGAAATCAATTCTTCTTTGCTGCTGTAAAACAGTAGTTCCCAGTGGTTGCACAGCTTGACTTCCTGTGTTGGTTACTGTTTTAGAGCAGAGAAGAAGATTTCCAGGCGTGACATGGACTTTCATACTCACAGAAACCCAGAATGCTGTTAATGCAACAATTTTGATAACAAACTTTTTGCCTTTTTGTGCCATCTATGACACTGTTATGGGCTCCGGGTGACAGCTATTGTTGTTGTTATGTTCATTGTATGGTGCAGTCTTTCCTTTTTTGAATTAAGGCCGATCAACCTGTCATCCGCCGCTCTGGAAGGGATCCCCCTCTGGTCCCAGCCACCAATCACAAGCCTGCCTGGTCCTGTCCTCGAACCGATAAAAGCCGCCTCTGGAAAATGTCAGGGGCGGCTGTGATTTAATCTGAGCTGTCCACCTCTGTGCCTCTCTGTTGGAAATGTTGACTCGTGTGATAGTTAACTCTAAAGTTAACTTCGGTCATTGTGGTTATAATGTGATGTTAACTCGGTTGAGGCACTAGTTTGGTGACGTCAGGATCATGGGCACTAGGGTTTAGGTTAACTTGTTTGTCATTTCCATGTCTACTTTATTTCTGCAACACACTAAGACAATCTGGCTGTCTAGCAACACTAGGTTTATGGGTTGTCTACATAAAAAGATACTGCTTGGCTGAGAACAGAATTATCCTTTTGGCTCCAAACATGCAAATCTATCAGTATGGTCCTTTTTAAGGTGAGATACACTTTGCATAATTACATCTGTGAGCAACTCTTCAGAAACACTGAATAAAAAGCTAAAGATCAGTGTGACCCAGCTGTGTCGGCCCTGTCAGGCAATCAGGCTGCTGTCTGCCGCCTCCAGCCCCTGGAAAGCTTCCACCACTGAAGAGAGCTTGATTAGACGGAGGCAGATAAAGGCCCTGGCTGCCTGGGGAGCGGAGCTGGGTGGGAATGCAGCTGAAGGCAGCACAACACAACACGAACCAGCAGTAATGAACCTCAGCAGCATCTCCCACTGCCCCAATCCTGCGCCTGTCCGATACCTCATCACAGGCTGATCGCTCCACTCCAACAGCTAATAGCCCCATCGAGCCTCCTCTAGCCCCGCTCACCCTGTCTGAACCCAGGCTCCACCTCTCTCCCCAACCTCCCATGATGGACATGTAATAAATCTGCTGTGATGGTGGTGGAGACCGAATGGACCAGGCTTGATTTGATTCATTGATTACCTCAATCCCAGGTTGACCAAAAGCTTATTGTTCCAGGTGGTGGTGGTGATGGCGGCAGTGTAGAGGAGGCGAAAAGGCGTTCGCAGTGATCAATTTCACCATCAGCATGTTTATGGGCTTTGGGAAAAGGGATGGGGGCAAACAGCTTGGACCAGTTTTTCCTCACACCTCCTGGATGCAGCATGAAGTGCTCTGTGTGTCCTTGAAATACTAAAGGAAACTGATTAAAAGACTTTATTTTTGCTTTGAAATACTCACACTTATTTGACATACTAAGAAAAAACACATCTTAATCTTATCTGGTGTGTACGCTGCACTGCAGCTGGACCAGCCCTTTAACTCCACAAAAAAAAAGAAGTTCTCTTACTGATCTAGATATCATTTCATGTGTTTGCATTCTTGACACCATCCTTACCAGTGACTTGCACATTAATAAAGGAATAGGATAGAGGAAGAAGAACATGCATTGTATAGGATTTTATTCCTTGCTATCATTGATTTCTCTGTTACCAGGCAATTACTTTATCACCTAATCAATTTTTTTCAAATTAGCATTGGATAACAGGGAAGCAGGTGGCTTGTAGTGACTCTGCAGAGCATTTTGGTGTCTTTCAGCTCATTGTTTAGGTTTTACAGCCCTCAGCTTTACACTGTTGGTTCAGTCCCACTGCTCTCATCAACCCAGTTCCCAGCAGGGAGCAGCAGAAGTCGCAAACACATCTACATACATTCAGACTGGTCGGTTAAAACTCGATATAACATGGAGACACCTACGCAGTCCGTGCACGTACCACCTTGTGCTTCGCATTTATTACTCAAATTTCACCTGAGGGTGCAAAATATAAAATTGTCCCAGTTCATGTGTTTGATTATAAAGCAGGTCTAGGTTCTACGTTAATACTGTGAAAGTATCAAAGCCTCAGTCCACAGAGAAATGCACACAGCCTGTATTCAGAAACTGAGCCTTAAAACCAGCAGTCAGGACTTCTGGAACTTTGTGATGTCACAACAAAGCAGTCACTGCCCTGATCTATGCCCCAAGCCCCGCCCACCTGCACCCACAATCAAACCTTGCAGGATTTGGTTTCTCTATTTACCTGAAATCCATATTATTTTCATTGGCTCACTCAGAAAACCAGCCAATCAGAAGAGAGGCTCAGAGCCTCCTCTCTTCCGATTGGCTCACCTGTTGTTACTAGAATTACAGAGAGAAGCCTGAGAGAGGAGATGTAAAACTATATTGAGATGGTTTTTGGTTCTTAAAACCACAAATATATCTTCTTATGATCACCACTTCAAATAAAACACAGGAGAAGAAGAAAATATGGAGCTTTCCATCCACTCTGTGGCTCTGTAGCACTGTCTTCTGAACTCCTCCTTTGCTCCTGTCATAATTACTACAACAGCTAGAGGGCGCACTGGACTCTGTGTAACAATGCTACAGGCGTTTTATTTATATCATTCTATTGTTTTTTTTTGTGCATTCATTGATTATTTTTAATTGTAGTTGTGTTTTTATTTATGGATGGTTCAATGTTTTTTTGGACCAAAAAAAAAACCACTTGATACCCGGTACAAATAGCATTGTATTGTATGTAAAAAAAACAGGACATAACCATTAGCGTCAGACATATTTTTTTGTGTGTCGGTAAAATAAGCCTTTACATTCTGATTATTTGTGTTGAACACTGGAGTCAAATGTTGGAATATGGAAGATTAGACTCATGATTTCAGAGAGACAATTATGATGGAAAACAGCGTGTGCAACATTAAGATCCCAAATGTCAAGGCTGTCATAATGTCATGCTGCACAAGCGTATCTCTGAGCCAAATGCCACACAGAGACCCTGCATACAGATCCAAAGAATCAACAACCAAATGTGCTATTAGCTTCCTCACGAGGAAACAATGAGCAGGAAACAGACAGCTAGTGTGGAGGAATGACTGTGTGTATGTGTGTGTGTGTGTGTGTGTGGTGTGTTTTTGCAGAACAGTGTGTAGCAGGTGAGGAGTCTGAATACTCAATGAGACAGTAATAGATAATAGCGGAGTTCCAGTGCAGAACCAGGGGTCTCCTGAGATCCTGAGATCAAAGCGGAGATCACCTCAACCTGACGAGACTCCGTTTGAGGTGAAAATAAAATCTCTGGGAAAAAAAAAAACCAAGACTTGTCGAGCACGAGCAAAGCTGCATTAAAGTACAATGGGCCCCGGGGCTGCAGCGTTTTCTAGCCCCTGGAATTGCCCATGATAACGTTAATTGGTTTGGGCCGGTCATTAACTCCACTTTCACATTCCTTCCCAGACACTTTATGAAAACACGCCTGCGGCTGAAATAAATTTTCACTCAAGACTGGAAATGAAAAACAGCAAATCATTCATTGTTCAATAAAGACAGACATCATAGGTGTGTGTGTGTGTGTGACATTCGGGCTGACAGTCAGAGTGGCTTTGTTTTTCGAGAGTGGGGGCATGAGGCATTATAGCATACCATGGACGAATTATTGTCAGAACAACATTGGAGCAAAGTGAAAAGAGACTAATTCAAACATCACTTTTCTACATGTTACTTGATTCGAAGAAAGCGGCGGAACTACACAACGAGGGCAGTGTAACACCCGGACAAATGAAGGCGCGCACATGCCAAGGTCTATGCCATCAAGCAACCAGCCCCTACAGACAGGCACACTGTGAACAGGCAGTGCATTAGTGATAAAAACGTTAACATAAAAAAAAAAACACACCTTGCACCTAATTTTTATATATGTCAATACCATTAAGAACTGTTGAGAAACTAGATTCACCTCCTCCTGGTGGTTGTCTGCCTCCTCCACCCATTTGTGTGAAACTTTGTCATAATTGTGTGAAGTCTTGAGTAATGACTAAAAAGTATTTTGTGAGGTCACACTAACCTTTGACCTTTTAACCACCTAAATCTAATCAGTTCCTCCGTGAGTCTAAATCAATGTTTATACCAAATTTGAAGAAATTCCCTCAAGACCTTATGGAGATATTGCATTCACAAGGCCAAAACCACTTTTTGTGACGTCACTATGAGATTGACCTTTGACCTATGACCACCAAAGTCTAATCAGTTAGTCCAAGTGAACGTCCAATGTGATGGGATTCCCTCGAGGAGCCCTTGAGATATTGCGTTCACAAGGGCAAAATCATATTTTATGAGTTTTTTTGTTTTTGCATGTCCTCGTGTCTGCATGGGTTTCCTCCTGGTACTGCAGCTTCCTCCGACAGTCCACAGGTTAATTCCAATGGGCGTGAATGTGAGCGTGAGTTGTTGTCTCTATATGTCAGCTCTGTGATAGACTGGCGACCTGTCCAGGGCGTACTCTACCCTCATCCAGCATCAGCTGTCAGCTGGGATTGGCTCCAGCCCCCTGTGATTCTCAAAAAAGGACAAGATGTATAGCTGATGGATGCACTCACTCAGAATGTAGAAAATGTGAGCAGCCTCGATCATGACTGCCACTGAGATAGTTATCAATAGTCAGTTCTCTTCTAGCTTGTTAAAGGTCCAATATATATATATATATATATATATATATATATATATATATATATATATATATATATATGTATATATTTTACCAAAGGTAGATGACTATGTGTTGTTTGATTATAAAGCAGGTCTAGGTTCTATATTAATACTGTGAAAGTATCAAAGCGCTCAGTCCACAGAGAAATCCAGAAACTGTTCTTTAAAATTAGCTTACTTCTGTAACTTTATGATGTCACAACAAAGCAGTCACCACTCTCAGCCATCTGGACCCACCATACAGCTTTGCAGGATTTGGATTCTGTGTTTACCTGAAATCTGCTATATTTTAACAGAATCACTCAGAAGAAAGGCAGCCAATCGGAAGAGAGAATCAGAGCCTCCTCTCTTGTGATTGGCTCACCGACCTGTTGTTACTAGAACTCCAGAGAGAACCCCTGAGAGAGGAGATGTAGAACTACATTACATTGGGATGGTTCTTGGTTCCTAAAACCACAAATATATCTTCTTATGGATCAACACTTAAAACACAGGGAAAGTGCGGAATATGGGACAATTAATATGAAATTTAACATCATAGAAACGTTGGCATATCTCTTGAGAGTCAGAGAGAAAACATTTAAGAAGAACTGGAAGAACTGGAACATTTAAATGAGACACAACACTGACAACTCCACAGTTACATCCTGGTACATGGTTGTGTACATGTTTCTTGTTATGTTCTTCATGTTCTGTTCTGTCTATACCCTTGTGAAAATGGAATGAAAAAAAAATAGAAATTTGAAACACAAGCACTAATTACTTCTGAGAGATATACAGCACAGATAAGACTGTGAGACATAAACAGTCTCACTGCCTCGTCCCTGCACTTTGTATCACCAGCTTTTATTCAGACAAATCACAAACCTTTATTTAACCGTTTAACAGCATCTCTGAGAAACATCTGTCTCACAGCAGCTCGTCCAGTGGAACGACTCTCAACTCTCTAATTGACTCCTGAAATAAGTACGTTTGATTGCGCTGAGGCCTTCACACGATGACTGCTCTTTGAAGCTGGAACTTTTCCATTTTAGAATTAAAGGCGTCACATACGATTCTTCGCGATAATCCCTCAACACTTTGAAGTTGCCTTTATCAAATCGAACATGAAAAGCCAATCCATTAGCATAATCTGATTTCTTTAGTGGGGAGCAACAGGATAAAAGCGGTTAGCCTCTCAAAGGAAAGCTGCTTGTCCACCTCATACAAATGTTCTTTTGATGACTGACCTGCAGATGAATGTGATGATGCAGAGACAGAGAGGGATCTTCATTTAGAGAATTAATTGCCCCGAGATGTAGCTTTAGATGCTAACAGGAAATCTTTGAAACACGGGTTAGCGTGAGGGCTAAAATCTCCCACTTTACAAAGCAGCACACGTCTTCTATAACAAAATGTTAAACAGTATCTAAACATGATGTTTAATTAATTGATTGTTCTTGGTGTGTGTTAAAGTAGAGGGAGGGAAAACTATAAAACCATAAAAGAGAAAGAAGGGACTAATTTTATAATTGAACTTTCTTAATTTGTGTTTTTAATTTTTTTTTAACATCACTGTTGATGTAGCTGAGCTGATAATGATAGTGTATGTCTGGAACCCTGACTTGAAATATTGTCTAGATACTGATACTGCAGATAAGGAAGACTATATATATGGACAAGTGATGAGACAAAGGACCCCTAGGCCCCTACCTGTCCTACATAGGAGACAAGGAGACTGAGTTGTAGGTGTGTTTAGTCTTTTTGAAGTTGTGCATCTCTCTGTAGTTGTTTTGTGTCTCTTTCAGTTCCATTTTGCAGGTGAAGCCTGGTCTGGATCTCTGTCCAGGCGACCGTTTTATCATCTTAAGTAACAATATCCGTCCGTTCTGTCACACCTGGAAACACTTACATACATGACCATTCAGGCGCACTGAGCATGTGTAAACAGGGCGTGCCACCCAAGTATAAAACGGCCGCCAAAGTATATTTGGGGACCCACTTTAGCTCTTTCTTTGTTTATCCGTCCAAAAGAACGGACCCATCCGCAATCTATTAATCTCCCCTTACTCTTATTACCTACTCACTTATGGTCAAGGTGTTCCTGTCTGAATATGCAGCGCCTCTGTTGCATTTGTTTGGGGGGTTTGTGTGTTTTTGCAGGTGTTAATGTCTTTGTTTTTCATTTGCAGCACGTTCCCGCTGTTGTATTCGTTTTGTATTTTCGTATGCGTTTTTGAAACTGCATCGTTTATGAATTTGCAGCTTGCTTCTCCTATTGGAAGCGTGTTGGGCCGTTGCAGTAAGTTTGCCCTTGTCGGCCTCTGTAGAATATCCTCTAATGTAACGAGAAGCGGAGACCTTCATTTTCCCTGCAGCTCAAAGACTGAGACTGGAATATAGAAAGAAGAGAATTACACAAAGTTTGATCACATTAGTGCAGATTACTGAGAGAGTACAGTTTGAACTTTGTAATGTATATTGACAGTCCCCTGGTGTACAGAAAACCCATTATTGCTTCCCCTGTCCTCCTCTTTCCACATTCCATTTTGTCCATAACCATATCTCAAGAGAACAACATTTACCATCTGCATAGAAGCCAAATACTAATCAATAAAAGTAATTTCCACCCGACACCTGTAATCAACACTCAGACAGACCTATTTCTGTTTCTACATTCAACAAATATTTGAGCGCAAAGCAATTAAAGCTGGGTCTGTAAACAGCCGGGGCTTCACTCTGCTGAGAGAGAGAGAGAGAGAGAGAGAGAGAGAGAGAGAGAGAGGACCAAGATTCTTTTTTCTCCATCAGCAGATATTAAAGACCCATTTCCTCTGTGTCCTCCTGGGTCTCTTCAGCCTCTCAGCTTGATAATTATAAAACAAATCCTCAGTGTGACAAAGGAGAGCGCAGAAGGCTGATAGAGCAGCCGCCTGCTCTTTGTAAAACCTTTAAACTCTGGATCATGTTCATTAACGCTGCAGTTGTTGCATTTGTTTGTCTCAGTTGCTCAGAATAATTATAGAGGACCATTTCAATGGGATTTTTGACTAAAAAATTAAGGTTTTAATTTTGTTACTTAAGATGGAAACCCATCATGATTATAAACAATGATAATTAATTATGTCATTAAAGTAGTTATATGTAAGGTGCTACGTAGCTAATGTTGACAGTGACTGCTGTTTACTGACTTGTCAAGAGCTGTCTCCAGTAGTGGAAAGCTACGCCAATGTTATATCTCGATGTGAATTTTACAGGCTTAGACTACAGGAGTTTTGGGCAGATTTTTACCCCCATCAGGTCCTGGACCTTTGTCTGTACCCAGGATTATCTGGTAAAGTGTGGCTACGCTCACAGACTCATCAGGGACAGATAATATCAGACATGTTTGATATTTAGTTAGAGTCAGTCCCGGAGCAGCTGCTGGTGTTGCCAAGATTCCAGCCATTGAGCTTAACATTAGCTAGCATACTACTTTAAAACTGACAGGTATGAAGAACAGACAACTTGTGTTAATCAAGTCTAGCCAAACATTTTCTCATCCAGACTCATTCAACCTTCTGCTTTTGTTTTTTCTCACTGCAAAGTTTTGCTAATGTTACAACATTGAAACCACATTCTCCATTTTGTGTATATTTGCTTCTGCATGAGATCACATGAGGTGGTGCATTGCTCTCTGTCTGCTCCCTCTGATATCCTGTAGTGTGTAGAGAGATACACATCTGTGAAATTTCTCCATATGTGCCTTATTCAACTTGAAGCCCAGCTTTACATACATGAAAAAATAAAACTAAAAAACATAATGAAAACATAAAAATGTCCTGTAAACTACAATTTTTATTTATTTTCCACCATAGTAACTAAGTGTTGAATATGAAATGGTAAAGTCATGTTTGACTACTACTACTATTGGTAAACTGGGGTGATCTGGAAATAACTACGTATTTTGCCACACATAATACACACACACACATACACACATACACACACACACACACACACACACACACACACACACACACACACACATATAGAGGTTAAACCTCTAGACCAATTCTATTAATTTAAGCCACTTTTAAACACATTATTTGTGAAAGTCAATAACCTTCATTAACCCTCCTGTTGTCCTCATTTTCTGTATACACCCCGTGTCCTCCGGGTCAAAATGACCCGTCTTCACTAACCCCCCAATATAAGCAGCTTAATTGAATTTAAACACCAAATTTCCTCTTGCTTGAAGAAAACAACTTGTCATTCACCACAAAATGTGTGAATACCTGAGTTTTCCCTCTTCACTTGTATTTCTATAGCTTAAGAAAAGAAAAAAAATGTGCAAAAGGGAGCTTTGAGTTATGCATTTTTATTCATCCCAATGACTCAGTTTCCTTCTTTTCTTTCTCCAGTGAACAATTTAAGACAATCTACAATACAAAAATATGAAAAATAACATAAGACAGACATTAGCATCAGTGATTAGTATCAGTGTCACAGAAAACAGTCAAACAAATCAATAGTGAAAATCACTTTTATTACAAATATGAAAATAGATTCACTCTAAATGGAACGAGTTGCTCATCCACTGTTACGTCAGGCCCTGGATTGTAGAGGTAGGGCAGCCGCTCCACCCACTTGTCCCAGACCTCTCTTATGGCTGCAAGTTTGTCTGTCACAGGTCTTGCTGGTCTTGACTCACGGTCATCAAATCGTAGCAGTCTTGAGTAGGTGTGAAAGAGTTTGAGTGGCATTGTGGCTCGGAAAATTGGCCTTCCACTCTGCATCCCATAGACTAGCTGCAGCCTCACCTCTGGACCTGTATACACCGGCTAAGATTAGCAGCCCTAAGTAGGCCTGCAGGTCAGTCTCATCCATCTTTTTCCAGCTGTCTCCATATTTGAGAAAACCCTCCAGATTTGTCATCTCCAGGATTATTTTTTCTATTGCTGGTGTGATAAACAGGTAGAATGTAGAGACAATGTCATGGGCATGAGAAACGGCATACCTTGTGGGTCCTGGGGTCATCTTTATGACGTTTTGTTCTGCATGCCTGCCGTGTTGGTCATATGCTGCTGAGGACCATGTTATTTTGCCATTTTTGAAAGGAAAGTCTCTCTTTCAGCTTCAGGGTTTTCTTCTTCTTCTGAAGATGATTCATCATGCTCTGGGTTGTATTCCTCCCCATCTTCTTCTTCTGATACATCCTCCACTTCCTCTTCTGAATCAGAGTTGTCTTGCTGGACATCTGAAAAAATCAGCTCTAGAGCCTCTTCAACGTTATAACGCACACTCATGGCTTCAGCACAGACAGAATTTGGGGTCCTGTCATCTGCAGCACCTTTATAACCTCTGGAAATCCACAGAAAAAGAGCTCTGCAGTCTGTGACAACACCTTTGTGTTGTTTACATCTGCTACTGTCTTGTTCACGTTTACTAGTAATTAATCTGAGACTGATCATAGGCACAGCAGTCTGCTAGAAGACCACCTGATTTGTCTTGTTAACTTCTGCTACTGATTGATCTGAGACACAACTAAAACATTGTAACATTATGTGGTGTGTAAATAACTCTGTGACCATGATTTCAACTCTTTTTGCCTCACGGGTCATTTTGACCCGAAGACCATCTTTGTACCTTTTTTTGTACAGCTTACATGGAAATTTGAATAAAAGAAACATTTCACTTTTTCCACTGTTGGTGCCAAATTAGGCAAAGTCATAAAATTTCAAGTTAAAAAAATATCGTTTAGGGGATTTTTTTTTGGTTTTTAACACAGTGGCGGGTCATTTTGACCCGAGGACAACAGGAGGGTTAAAGTGTATACTGATGATCAAATTTATCTTTGACCCAACAATCAGGCTTAACTGACATGTTCATTCGTTTAGCTCACTAATTATTCCCCTCTGTGTGTGTCCAGCTGTTTAAGTGACACATGGATAAACTGGAGGTTTCTTAATGAAGCAGCAGAACTGATGGTCAGTCTCCACTGTCAGACAGTTTACTGTGACACATCATTTTGATGTTTTCTGGCTCAAAGGAATATGTTGTCCTGTAACGACATTAAAATGTGACATCAGCTCAATCAAAAAGCTGCTTATGAGAGAACGACGGCACATGTGGACCACAGACACTGGTGGGGATTTGGGAATGACAACAGTGTGCCATGGCCTAAATGTTTCAAACTGAGCTCTGTCCTCTCATGAGTTTTCCATATTCTCTAATAAGCTTTTAGACCCTGCTGGCACTCACTAACCCCACCTGCTAGCATTTCATTTTTTCAGCAGTGGAAGAATTCAGATCACCTCAAGCAGTAATACTACAAAGTACAAATTCTCAATTACTGGCCCCACATTCACAGTTTTGCATGAATAGGATCTATGTAAGTATGAAAAGGAAAAGGAAAAGTTAAGTAGAATGTTTTTTAGACTTTATGATTATTATATATACTGTACCAATATATATTAACAATAAATTAATGTGTAAGAAGTATTTTAATGTTGTTGCTGGTTATTGTAACCTTACTTCTTACTTTCCACCACTGGGTGCCTATAACGAAGATATTACGAAATTCGTACCTCTGTAATTAGCTGTCATTATTTGATATTACCTCTTTATTATGTTATTAAAAGTGCTACACCTTTATCAACTGGTACCTATACTTCCATTAATTTTATTGGGTTTCTATGAAAGTGTACTTGAGAAATATAGAGTGACAACAAAATGAACCAATCAATTTTGATTTGTGGTAACGTTATCTAGCTAGCCTGCAACTGAAGAATGGCAGCTAACAATGAAATTGACATTGTGGCTGATTTGCTTCAGGTTCCCAGGTGGTTTTCAAGTTAAAACAGAAATATCTGAAAGGAAGAGACTAAGATCTAAATTCAAAGGGCTCACAAGGCGGACAAAGTCTTTGAAAGGCAGTCTACCAAAACTAACTACAACAGCTACGGCTGGCTAATGACAAGTGCCAAAAAAAACTATTGCGGTCTGTGGAATCCTACTGGTTTTGGCTGTCTGAACACCTTAACCAACGCCAACAAACACCAGAGCTCTGATTGACATCTAATGACTGTGGTTCAGTTAAAAACTTCAGAAGACACAAGTGGATTCACAGCTGGATGAGAAGGTGAGGAAGCATCAGGAGCTACTGAAGCATCTCATTGCGTATTGTTTTTTGGGACAGCAGGAGTTGCCCTTCAGAGGACACACCCTTTAGATAGAGAGAGAGAGCGTGTGTGTGTGTGTGTGTGTGTGTGTGTGTGTGTGTGTGCGTGTATGTATGGCGGTTTCATCAATCTGACCATAGAAGGCCCAGTGAGAAAACCTACAGTCTGCTGTAATTACCACAGTAACTGCTTCCAGGATCTTTCATCAATGTGGTTTGCGGTCAATAATTGATATTTTCACTTCAGGGATCTCCGTCTTACTCGATCCTCTGATGTTCCCAACAGTTTGTCAAGGCTTTGGCCAGTCCACTTTTTAACATTACATTGCCCGCCTCTTCGGAGTTTGCCCCCTACTGTGCCCTGGAGGATGCTTGTGGCCAGAGAGTCATGGTAATTAACATGGCCAAACCAAGCAAACTTGCGGTGCCTCTCACCGGCCAGAAGTGATTTGTGCTTGCCAGAAAGTCTGTCGATTTGCTGCCTGATGTACTCGTTGGTCTTGCGCTCAGTGTAGTGGATGTCTAGCTGCTTCCTGTTGCACTTGAATCCATCTTTCAGTCTCCATGATGTTGATCAGTGCCTGCTTGCTGGTGCTGTTGACCGGGATTTAGCTTTTCTCCGCACTGACTTGCACTCCGAAGGCTTTCGTTTCAACTTCTAGGTGTTCCAATTCAGGCTGCATTTGAAAACTGATTGCATCACAAGCGATGTGACTATATTGTCCAATTTCAAAGGTTCCTTAAAATGTTGCCACATGCAGCTTTCTCCAACATATGGATCCCTCGTGGCCCAACTTATCCCAAGGATTATTGCACGCCGGCAATGAAAATAATATGGCACCGAGCACAGCTGACATAGAGCCTGAGGATTATACTTTTAAATCTAAGTATTGAGTTTCGGCTTAGCTCAACAGCTAAAGGTACAACTGTTAAAAACCAAGGGCTTTAAAACCTCAACTTTGTTGTCAAGGTTGCTAGGTGACAGGAGCAACACCTTGTCATGCAACAGTAAGATGGTTGGAAGCCAAACTTTGTCTCTGCCATGATAGTTCCAAGAACATGTTGAACAGCAGAGAGGAGGCGTCCCTGTCGGACTCTTACAGTTGTTCTGAAGGACTCTCCTTTTGCTTTGAGACAATTTTAGAGTCGAATTCACCAGCGACACAAACTGCACTCCAACATTATCATACATTTGCTCTAGGAAATCTCAAACAGCTAATAAGCCGGTCATCATCATGGTCCAAAAAAATCAGTGTGGTCTCCAAATAATGTCAAAGCTGCCATTGTTGTTAAGGTATGTTTTGCATCCTCGTGTGCATCCTATGTGCACTTATTTAACTGTGTTATTGTTAAGGCTCATGTGTCTATGCTATGCAAATCAGTTTGAAGAGTAAATGTTTTTGCATGTGGTTCAACAGACTAGTAAAACCGATTCCTAATGTTTGTAGTTTCACTGCATCGCCTCTAGGTGTCGCCAATTGACTGAAACTATTAGAAACCTACGTACACCGGACATGAAAGTAGCGTAAAAAGAATTCTCGCATTATTTTAACTTGGAAAGGTGGCATATACAAGCCATGAGGCCCCAGCTCTCTAGACATGTCTGTCTATATGCATTTCTTTGCCCTGTGCAAGTGCCACGGGGAAAAACGAACCATTCTGTAACATCTTACACAGATGGATGCACTGTGTGCTGACAGAACAAGTCTGTGGTGGATGTATGTGGGGGGGGGGGATCAAATGCATACATTACATATATCACAGGTTCCTTTCCTATACTTATCTGCGTTGGTTTGTCTGTGCTTTCACACAGACGGGAAGGCTCGACGAAATTTACATTAAGTGTAAAATTACAAAATGGCTCGGGAAAATTGGACGGATGCAAAGCCACGCGTGGAACTGCCATGTGAAAACTGTTTTGTATTCATAAGAATGTCGGCTCAAGTGGCAGAGAGTTAAATTGAACCTTAGCTGAGATACTGCAGACAAGCAGAAAGCCTGCATCACCTCACAGTCACAGAGACGGAGTTAACCATCCACAGCACAGGCAGGTGTGCGTTTACAAAAGTTTCAACTCAGATACTTTTTTTTAAGCTTTTTGTCTCACATCTTCATTTTGCTATGTTGTATGGGGGTGTCTCTTGTAATAAATTAATTTACTTTATTTTATATTAAGTCTTTTCTGATATACATTATCTTGGGTTAACAAGATTCACTGATCAGCCATGTCTCCTGGAAATAACATTTATCTACAACTGATTGGGAAATGTGAATGAGATCAATGACGTGTTGATATTACACTTTTGGTAAATATGTTGATATTGAACATACGAAGCCCTTACTGAAATATTTTAGATCCCTGTCCTTACATTCAAATATTACGACAGACTTTGATAAATTAAAACTGGACTAACTTGTGTAGTGTTAGTAAACCCTCACTAAACATGTCGCACTGAATTCAAGGGAAATTTGTATAAAATGATGCACAAAAATCTAGAATATTTCCATTTGATGAGGTTATTTACAGTTTCATTATTTTTTTTTTTTTTAAAGGTTCAGTAATTTCCTTCAACAGCTGAACACTGGAGTTCTGAACCAGTGTTGGATCAATATTTGGGCTCTCCTACCAAAAGAGCCGGTCTGACACATATCTAATTCCACACATTGACAGAAGATTCTATACTTTCATGTCTACAGCTTTGATGATGGTCAGGATTGAAGTCTTGACAGCACATAGAATATGATACACACATGCAGATGAATTTCCATTTTAAATGTCCACAGCAACCTCATACTCCCACAATAGTTATCATACTTGAAGCTAATGCAGTATAGTCCAATTAAGACTAGAGTTAAATTGATTCTATATGAGAAGTATGTATTATATTACACAAAACACTACTATCACCCACAACCTGGTTTCTCCATCAGCTGCTTACTATGGCTAATGTAGTCCCACATGAACACACACTGTTCTTACTAAATCTGAATAGAAAGAGTTATTTCACATAAGAGATTTATCTTTGTGTCCTGTCTTTCCTCAGTGTTTTGAAGTGGGTGGAGCTCAAATCAAAATCTGATGCTTATTTGGTCACAAATAAATAAAGTTTCTAATAGTAAATGTGGAAGATTTTAAAATGTGACATATGTTAGTGTACTAGATTCTACCAGGGCTGGACTGGGACAAAAAAATCGGCCGTGGCACTTTTGGCCCCCCGGACCGGCCCCCTCTCAATCGGTTGAACACCATATGTGTACTGGACTACAGATGTGTTTAATGTGCCATGGACAAGTGCACCGGTGCAAGTGTACCAGTATACTCACTTACTGTTGACTGACTCCCTGGCAATCATGTGGCTGTGGAGTACACAATATCCATACTCAAGTAGAAGTACCAGGAACTGGCAAAGAAAAAGCTCTGCTAGAGATACCAATCATTTCAAAGTATTTAATAAAATTTAAGTATACAAGTATACAATCCTTAATTCACTGTTCCATTAAAATGGAAAGAGTAAGTCTTACATAAAAAATAAAGCAAATACAGATACTTTATAGTGTCCATTTTTACCTGCATGCTGCCTCCTGCTTCCACTTCAGCTCTACTCTCCTCCTGCTCACTGTGCTCCTCAGCTTCCCGTTTGATCCCCCCCCCCACATACATCCACCACAGACTTGTTCTGTCAGCACACAGTGCATCCATCTGTGTAAGATGTTACAGAATGGTTCGTTTTTCCCCGTGGCACTTGCACAGGGCAAAGAAATGCATATAGACAGACATGTCTAGAGAGCTGGGGCCTGATGGCTTGTATATGCCACCTTTCCAAGTTAAAATAATGCGAGAATTCTTTTTACGCTACTTTCATGTCTGGTGTACGTAGGCTTCTAAAAGTTAAGAGGGAAAAATCACTGACCAACACTGACTGGTCAGTGAGGTCCCTGGGGGAGGGTCATCCCCAGGTGTGAACAGTGAGGAACTGTGGGAAAGTGAGTTCCTTTGTCTGTGGAGCAAAGAAACATCTGGTTTCTTGAATGAGGAGCAGGAAGAGATGCAGGAGTGTGACAGGGAAGCCGAGGAGCACAGTGAGCAGGAGGAGAGTAGAGCTGAAGTGGAAGCAGGAGGTAGCATGCAGGTAAAAATGGACACTCAGGGAGTAACATCTGGCAACTTTGTCTACTGTGATTATAAAGTATCTGTATTTGCTTTATTTTTTATTTTTTATGTAAGACTTACTCTTTCCATTTTAATGGAACAGTGAATTAAGGATTGTATACTTGTATACTTAAATTTTATTAAATACTTTGAAATGATTGGTATCTCTAGCAGAGCTTTTTCTTTGCCAGTTCCTGGTACTTCTACTTGAGTATGGATATTGTGTACTCCACAGCCACATGATTGCCAGGGAGTCAGTCAACAGTAAGTGAGTATACTGGTACACATGCACCGGTCCCTCCCCCAGGGACCTCACTGACCAGTCAGTGTTGGTCAGTGCGTGACATGTGACTACAACACAAGGCCAGCAAGATGATTTTCCAAGCAATAGGAGTCACAGCAGAGTAGGCATGGAACACACCCCTCCTCTTTTCCCATTTTTGGATTAGCATGGAGTTAGGGGCGGAGTCAGACACTGCCCAGATGGCAACAGTGGAGCAGCTCACTCTGAGCTCCAAAACTGCTGTTCAGAAACCTGTGGGTGAAACAGACTATGTTTAAGATCCAGATGTTTCCATCAGGAGCTGGTGGAAGCCAAATACAGACTTAAAAGAGAGGAAATACTGGACTACAGGAATTATCCTTTCAGAGCAGAGAATATCCATATATATACTCCAGTGTTCTGGATGTTGACAGGCTGACACATGGACCAACCCATCCACCAACATTAAGACATTTGAAACACAGGCTATGTAACAATATTTACAATGGTGGAGAGTAACTAAGTACATTTACTCAAGTACTATACTAAAGTACAATTTTGAGGCACTTGCTTACTTACTTTACTTGAATATTTCCATTTTATGCTACATCATATTCCACTGTTTGACAGCTTAGTTAGTACATGAAGATTTGACACAATGGATAATATAATAAGCTTTTAAAATTCAACACATTGTTAAAGATTAAACCAGTGGTTTCAAACCTTTCTGTCTTCTCATGTCTTACTAAAAGCTGTGTGTAGACAGGGTCACATTTCAGAAGACATTAACACCTCCAGCAAACGGTGATTTTTCCCTCTTAACTTCTCACATGGTTTTATTTCAGTAAATGTTGAAATGATCCAATATCGCAGCAGAAATCAAATATGAGAGGAAAAAGTGTAAAAAACTGAAAGCAGATTTCTCTTCTTTCCTCTCTCATTAATCACGTGACGAGCCCTCACATTTATGTGTGTCCCTGTATATAACTGTATATAACTGTATATAACATGCTGCTGACTCATTAGCTGTCTTTCCTGTTCAGTTCTCCTCTTATCAATCAAATTAAACATTGCGATTACCAGTTTACCAGCTTACGCGTTGGGACGGTTGAATCAACTGCAGTAGCGTTGTGGTATTTTATCAAAGGTGATGAGGACATCTGGTGCATGGAATGAGAGACAGGCAAACCTCTTATATCTGGCTACACATCAGGGATTTTTGATAACAGTCTGCGATGTTTTTGGGTGTCATGTGACTACTCAAGTCATGCCATGTGACTGAAATACGGAAAAATTGTTTCCATTTCACTTTAGCCAAAATATTGCTTTGTGGAATAGTCTGAAAAACCACCTCATGCAAACGTACATACAATTTACGATACATACAATTTTAGTATGGTATAACATATGCAAGTTTATTAAAACAACATACATATGAAAATTATATTTGCTAAATGTACATGTTCTTCTTATTAATTTCTTACTAATTTTAATGTGTATCTTGCCATCCTGGGATTTAGGACCCTACTGTATATAGACTAATATCAACATATATTAACAGGCTTATTTCATATAGGCCTGTTCAATAGTCAATAGCCCTAATAGGTTTTATATATACTTTTTACATAAGCTATGTTTTTATTTTATATTCCGTATTTTAAATGTGTGGAATTTTGATATATTTCATTCATAGAAATTCAATATATGTACATTTGCGTAAGGGTTAGATGGTGCTGCACTGTCACTGGTTTTTCACATTTCTTCAATATATCAATATGTTCTTTTTTTCAACAGATATTTACACTTGTCACGGTCGTTAAAGCACAGGTGTTACTAATTAAACAGTAACACCAGCTGGAGCGGCTAAATGTCTTCCAGCCATCGTCACCTTTATCATTTACACCTGTGCTTTTCCTGCTGTCACACGTTCAAATATCCTGTGTGAAAAAGAAGTTATGATTACACCTTTAGTTGGACACAGATTCTCTGTCATCATAGGAGGAACACTTGAGCCAATTAAAGTGACGAGTCTGAATCCCCGACCAGGTAAACTGTCCTGGGACCCAAGAACATGAGGGGCCTTGTGTGTGTTAATTTGACTAATTATAAATTAGTTTGGGAATAAACACCTTTACAACACATCGAGGGCCCTAAGGCAGGTAATGAATTATTACCTGTCTTGTACATGTGTCAAAATCTACATAGTGTGTTTTCTTAAACGAGCATGTGTTTAATCAAACTACCTCAGGGATCAGCAGGGTCCCACAACTGTTTTTGGCCTCTGGGTTGTGATTAATATGGACCTGTGGTAATCTCCAATACAATGATAAGAAATAAAACTCTCATTTTTTATTTTTTCATTTAATTAAATTTTCTAAAGATCATAAAAGCTTATTTTAAGATGCTCTCACGGAGTCAGGGCAGTGTTTGTCAGCGCCCTCGGCCCCAGCACTCGCCTGCAGCCTGCTGAGCAGGAGACAGAATGACCAAGTCATAAAGACACGAGTCCGAGTGAGAGGAAACACAACAACAGCAGCCACGGAGACGAGACAGCCCCTACGCTGTGATTAATTCTGCAACCGACTTTATTACACTTTGTGATCCTCTCATATTAAGATGAATTAAAGAGCAGCTGGAACCGGAGATTTAATTAAGATTCAGCATTCACCTTCTGCTGAGGTACCTTTGTTACTTAATTTAAATTAGACCATAGACTTGGCTAAGTGTTGGATTTACAGCGCTACAGTGTGCGCATCATATCCTTGCTTTGCCCTCCACACAACACTCACAATTACAACAACACTGCAAAGCCCACATGTGTGGAGGGAAATAACCGTATTTTGAAATTTTGCCGCTGGGAAGAATCGGGTTATGGCTGAATGAATTCCTCTGCCTCGACAAATGAGGATACTTTGCAGGAAGCAGGAAGTTTATATTACTTTTTATATGCAATATGTATATTAAAGGCTGGAGACTGCTTCCCTCTTTAATCACTCAGTAGTTTACAGACATTAACAAATATTCACAGAAACATTCCTTCATCATAGCATCCCTGAAAGGCTTTTTGAAGCCTCTGAATGTTGTGTTACGTATCCAGTGTAAATCTGATCAGGAAAGCGCTGGCTTGACAGACAAGTTAACACAGGCCAGGCTGCTGTTTCCCATGATAATAAACAGCCTTGAAAATAGTGAAAATAATGTGCTAATGTATGACTGACATCTCACTACGCGCCGCGTGCAGGATGTAGATTTAATCTTAATCCGAGGCTGAAGCTCAGCGTCCCGACTCGATTGGTCCTATCTGGCGCCTGCAGTTCGCTCATCAGAGCTGTGACAAGTCCATTTCTGCTGCTGCATGTCTGAGATTACATTATGAGTGCATCTGCTGGGTGTGACAGCCAGCGAAGGCCCCTCCGCTCTCGTGGTCCAATTCACAGCCTTTCAGAAGTCAAATCTCTTTTGCTGGAAAGCAAATGAATAATTTTGCTTGATTAATAATTCAGGGAAAGAATGAAAAGTAGCGTTCTGCCCTCAGTGGCTTACACAAAAGCATTAACTGAATGTTAATTGCATTATTCACCAGGAAAAAAGGAGTTCCTGGGTGAGCGGCGATAAGGAAGAGGCTTGTCTTTCATTTTAATTTCATCATGTGTCCACAGATCACTGTCTCTACAATGGGATCTACTTCTGCGTTAACTCAGCTTGACTCCTGAGACCGTCACTAATTACACACAACTATTACAATAGATGGGTCAAACATGCATGAAGTTGTAAAATATGTACCATGATTATTTGAGTGCTGGTCCCTTTAGAGCCTGTTTCCACCTGGTAATAACTTGCTGGCTGTATCTGGAGACATGCAGGTGGAGAGGTAGAAGTCTGTGTAGCTTAAGGTTTCAGTGTGCTTTAACTGAACCACGTTGTAGGACGTGTTTTTTGCACCTTACTCTAAAGCAGTGATCAGCAACTGGTGACACAAGACAAAACTGGTCCTCCAGCAATAATATCTTGCCTGCCAGGTTGTTTTGATAATCTTAATTTGATCATTTTATCAAACAATATCAGACAAACAGTCCCAGGCTTTGCTATAATGCCCAAATACCCCCACCTGAGGAATGCTAATGACTGACACAAACAGTCAGGCATCAGTCTGCAGGCTACACAGTTGTCAGTGCACAGCGCCTGGTGCTAAAATAGATCTCCATTATTTCAACTGTTACCAACTGAATCACTTCCTCTTTAGCGATTCGCCTGAAATAAAAGCACAAGAAAGTTTTTTAAGCTATTGTGGGCTTTTATTCTGAAATATTCTGACAGGAAGTTCCAAAGGTTCTGTTTCTTACTAGACAGACCTCTGAATCAGTCAAACATATAATATGTGACTGTGGACCACAGCTCCACATGTGAACAGTAACAAAGGAAATTCCAGTTGCATTTTTATCTGGCCGCCATCTAATTATTAGAAAATAGATTAGCCCGAGGACGAAATTACTTGCCGACCCCTGATTTAAAGGCAGCACAGAGAAAGTGGAGATATTGGACGGGACAAATGGAGATGAAGTCTCCCCTTGAAGGCTTTTGTAGGGACCCACACAGTTTACTTGTGTAACAAATGCAACACCGAAGTGGATGTGAATGTCGGATTATTTTAGACACTGCAGCAACCCTCTGTAACTTTTGTTAACCTCAAGACTACCACACCTTACTTCATGCAATTACATCCGCAGTGTGAAATTACAGAGTAGCCTACTCTGATGTATTAGTCAACCACACATGCTGCACAGGCATTGCCTGAAGCAGAAGAAAACACTCATTTAATTCCAGGTTAAATTAAAAATGTCCTATGTATTATTAAATTAAGCTTTCTGGGTTGTGCTCAAATCTTAGATGATGCCACTATGGCTGATTATTTAATAGTCAGCCCAACAATGTGTAAGTGGTTGAAAAGTCTCCCTTACTCTTTTGCAAACTTATTTCTTAATACGACTTTTCTTATTAAAAGATTCATCAGCTTTGCCTGGGAATGCATGATCCCATTTTTGGGGTTGACAGATGCCCTTTGGTTAAGTGACTCTCTCTGCCGAGCTAGCCCCGTGCAGCATCTATCAGCCAGACTCCAAAAAGTCGATAAAATGAGGGGCCTCCCACAAATGAACACATTTACCACTGCACTTGTCTGCCTCACCTATTCAGGGCAGTGCTCCGGGAACAGGGAGAGGACACTCTTTGAAGGCTGCCTGACTGAAATAATGGAAGACTTTGGACCTGAGGGAGGAGGTAAAGGAGTGATCGCCTCACTTCCTGCGCGCTCCTGTCTGGCCCCATGTGGCATACAATGCTTCAAAGCCTGGGATCAATGGTGCTCCTGTGAGCCGCTCAGTGTGTAGTGACCGACAGGCCTTTGCTCTACACACTTCTGGTGCTTTGAATATTGAGGAGAGCAAAGTTCTGAATTTAAATTTCAGTGTATTTTAGGCCAAGATGAACCTCTGGAGGCTCAGGTCTAACTCCTACTGTCTCCCTCTCTCTCTCTCTCTCTCTCTCTCTCACACACACACATCTTTTTGAATGAATTAAGCGCCGCATTTACTTAAGACAGCGGAGTTGGAGGAGGTGGTTGAGGTAAAATGGCGGGAGTACAAAACTGTCACACCAGAGACCGGGGTTCGCATCCAGACTCCTGTCTGTGGTTTAGTCACTTTGGTTAAGGTTAAAGAAAGACGGTGGTTTGGTTTAATGCAGAAAAAGTTCACTGCGGCAATGGACTGCGGTGTGTCTGACTCATGCATGACCACCCCGACGCTAAATGGGTATCCAATCAACGCCGAGGATTCCCGACCATCCATCCATATGTGACAACTTAGGAGTTAGAACGTCATCTACATGAGCATGTGAGAGGACTGTAGGAAATTTATCTGCAACAATTTTTGTATTTTTTGGAACGCCTCTCTCCACTACAGGAGGAGCTGGAACAAATCAGCGTGGGGAGGGATGTCTGAACCACCCTGCTCTGTGACCTGACCCCTGGATTAAGCGGTTGAAACCGGATGGATGGATGAACGATATTTGTGTAATGGGAATGCTGGCACCATTATCTGTCTGTGTGTAAGGAGTGCACACAAAATGCTTCCATGAAACACATCATTAGTGTGTGTACGGACTCTTTTTGTCTGTTTGACATGTCAAGCCACTAATCTACCAGAGCCAGAGGTCTTCATTAGTGGTCATCACCTTTGGCAAGCATAGGCACATCTCACACACCACAGTCCTTGCCAGATATTGTATTGATTCCTTTGCAGTTGACCATGGTGAGAGTCACCTGCAGAACAGGCTGCAGAAACATAACGCTTTCTGTCCCAGGCGTGGAGACCTCCGGCTCATTTGCAAAGACGCCGCTGAGACGTCGGGTATAACCTTCAGAGGTAATTCCACCCGGCTCTCTCCACCACTGTCACATCCACTTATAATTTCTGTACTTATTGAAGAGGTCACCGCAGAGGTCACAGTCACTGACCCCGCCAGCGCCGTCGTGTCCAGCTGATGTGGACATCCAGCTGGCTTCGCTCTTTGTGCTGCGACCCCTCGTGCCCTACAGGTGTGAATGTCAGGTCATCCAGGCAATTAGAAAGCTCATGGGTATGCAAAGGCAGCGGCGCTCATTAAAACAACATGACTTCGGTTTTACAGGCCTGACAAACAGGATTTTCTCCAAACTAAGAAAAAAAAAGAGAGAGAGAGAGAGAAAGAGAGGCATCATTTCGGTTGCTATACTGCAGCATGTCCTAATTATGCACTTTTTTAATTGGTTTTAAGTTTGCCATAGTGTCAAAAGTTGTCAAATTCAGTCGGGTTTATGACATATTTCATCTGGAGTCTGTGAATTCATTAGTTTGTCGGCATGTGTTTACATACAGTACTTCAGATAAGTGCCCACATTTCACTTGGGGCATAAAAACAACTGGGTCAAAACACTGACTCCAATTAAAAAGAAGGGCTTGTCATTCTAGGTTAGGTAGCAACTGTCAAAGACATTTTGCTTTTTTCTGTTAGGTTCAGTTTTTACTTAATGGATTTTTACTGAGGTTACTTTACAAATCATATTTAGTGACTCAGTGATTTAGAAAACAAACAGCCAGAAATTTACACTGATGTAAGTGTAAAGTTTAGCATTGGAGTCATTCATGACCTTGGGAACACAATTGAAATAATAATAAAATATTGTACACTCAAGGTCTATACTAGGTCTTCCTCAGGCTTTTGTACATCTAGTATAGTGGCAGCAATAAAAGCATCATACATCATACTTAATAGCAACCACCCTGCAGTGCAACTGCAACTCCGTCTCTGTCCTGTTTTCCAGCACCAGACCTCACAAAGTCGTGTCTTACACCAGGTTTCAGAAATTTAAATCATGGAAATATTAAACCTGATGTAGGCTACACTCATTTTAAATGTGATCACACAGCTGCTGTCACAATTCTGTATTTACGTTGACGTCATCCGATGATGTCATCTTCCCATCAACTTAGCTCCTCAGAAATCAGTTTTATATAACATCTGATTAACATTGTCTGTTCCACTGTATTAAAACACACACTGGTGACCAAAAAAAACCCCCATAACTGAAAGGACTGATTTTCTGCGTCTCCCTACCTGCCTGCAGCTGCTCTCCCCTGTAGCATGACAGAAGCAGAACTACTGAAATGTGAAATGTCATGTTGACTGTTCAGTTATCAACAGCCTATAATCCTGAAAGGAATCATGTTTTTTATTGTACGTACGTCTGTCTGTCCCATTCTTGTGGACATGATCTCTCAGCAACCCCTGGAGGGATTTTCTTCACATTTGCACAAAAATTCACTTGGACTCACGGATGAACTGATTAAATTTTGGTGGTCAAAGGTCAAAGGTCACAGTGGCCATAACCCACAAATTCATTCTGTAATTTTAACAATTTAACTCAAATATATCTAAAAGGATAAAACAAATTGATGACATTTTATATCCAAAGGGTCAAAGGTCAACTTCACTGTGACATGATAATGTTTGGAAAAAACCTCTGGCCATTATTCAGTGCTGTAACTCAGGAAGGAGAGACTGCGATCATATTTCCTGTCCTGTGACTGGTTGGCGGAGGGAAACAACTGTGAGGCAGTGATTCTTCCTCTACATATATTTTTTTGGAGTAGACCAGAGGTCGTTAATAGGCCGGCTTTGGTCCTGATCCGCACCCAGACGCTGTCCCATCTGGACCCACACCTATAACCTATAAATTATTGAGAACTACTACATTTTGACGGAGCATTTCTGTTTTAATCGGCGCATCTTTTCTAGCCCGTGATTCTGTGTGATGCTACTCAGCCAATCACTGAGACTCGAGTCAGTGAGTGAGACACACAAACACACACACACACACAGACAGACAATAGTCGTGAGAGAGAAAGAAAGAGAAAACAAGGTTTTAAGGCTGCTCAGTTGTTCTAAAGTTAAACTCTTTTTTTTTTTAAGATGCACATTTTTGAAAAGCTCTGTTTTGACCTTTGTGACTTTTGCTTGAGGAATTTTTTTCTAACTGGACCTCTGTGAATCTCAAGTGAACACTTCTGCAACAGAGTGATAACAACACAAGTGTAGATGAGTGCAGGGACGTAAAAACAGTTAGAATAAAATATACAAGGTGAGACAAAGACTAATGCATTACTAATGCTTAGAATCTTAATGATACGAATGTAAAATTGTCTCTACTCATGTTTTGTTTGAGTCCCCTTTTTGTTGTATTTTGTTTTTGAGTTCAGCAGCATCCATTGACCCTGTTCCCCTCCTCACACTTTGATCACCTTATTTTACCCTCCTTCCTACCCACAAAATGTTGCTTTACAATTTCCTGCTGGTTATGTTGCTTCCTTGCTCCTCGACTGTGAGCCGGGTTATGACGAGGGGACAATGTAGCAAGGGTACAGCTCCCAGTACACTCTGCATGTTTATTATTGGAACCATGACGATGAAGGTCCCCCCATGAAGCCCTGGGACAACTTTTTTCCAGCCCTGGGGCTTGAGACCTGGTTAGCCTGTGTATTAAAACCACGCTGCTGTCACCAGAGCGCGATGTTCCAGGAGACACTCCTATGGGTTGTGTTAGAGCTTAGGGACAAACGACTTATTTGATCCAGGTATGGGATCCTTGGACGGACTGCACATTATGTGGTTTGGTTCAAGTCTTCTCCCTGCGGTTGGTTCAGCTGGGACTCTCATGAGTTCCTCTGAGCCTTGGACATATTTGGGGACAGTAACAGTTAAGTTGGGAGGACTTGTTTAACAATGACTTTTGAAACATGGTTAGTTTAATTCTTATCATTCCTTCAAGATCCCAGCTTCAAACAAAGTAGCCAAGTGTTGTTTGATTACGTCTAAAAGCAAAGGATGTTGGCAGTCCTTCCAAATGGCGATACTGGGCGATGGGGCTAAAAGCTAGCTCTCATCAACGTCCCTCCAAGAGCTGCATTCATTAGGCTAAAAGTCAAAGGTCAAAGTCAGTGTGACCTCACAAAACACTTTTTTAGCCATTACTCAAGACTTCACAGCAATTATGACAGAATTTGACACAAATGGTTCATATTTTCTCTGACTCTGAATACACAGGGATGTAACCTGGACCTAGTCTGAGTGGAGGAGGCAGACAACCATGAGGAGGTGATCATGATGTAGTCATGATGTAATAAATCATATAAATGGGGTCTAAAAGCTCATAGAAAAATTAAAAAGAAAGCGCTCGAGAGAGAAGATCGAACCCTGCCAGCTTCAATTCATTCTGAACACCTGGTTGATCATAGTGTGGAGTCAGCAGATTGTCAGGTTTGTTTGTTTCTGTTCCAAAAAGATTTGGGATGCAGCCGCCCTGAGTCTGCTGGAAGGTGTGGAGGGAGGAAGTTCTGAGAGACACTTTTCTTGTTGTGTACTGAGGCCTTTAGTCTTTATAGTGTCATCATATGTGCAACAAAAGTCTTGCTTGTACCAAAAAAGAATTGCCCTGATAAGACCCAGACGTTTTTACAGAACTAAAACGACCTACATCATGATTCATACTGATGCTGCAGGTCAAGGTCCGGACCAAACCCTCTGTTTTACATTGGCCACCGCCTTCTTTCCTTCTGGATTGAACAAATGTCATGTAAAACCAGATGAAGATGAGTGAAACTGTGTGTCTGGCTGTAGACAGCCACATCACTAGAGGATGCTTTTACAAGTAACCCCTGTTTTCACAGACGGCTACTTTAACAGGCTGAAAACAAACAGCGAAGATAGCAGCCGTGTTAAATGGGACACGGGCAGTGAAAACTGCTCAGGCTTGACGTTTCAGTGAACCAGGATGTTTCACACCCAATTTAAAGTTTGAGGAAGTAAAACCACTTGTATGCGCTTCATCTGGCTCGCTACGGTTTAGGCGTTTGACACGGTATGATTAGATAGATCCACTCAAGTGTGTACGACACAAGGGGAGGTGAGTTTTACCTCTGCTCGACACTACGTAACAATTTCACCTGAAGAACACAACAGTGGAATCAGGGTTTGATGGTGTTTTGTACTTTTCGCTGTATGTTTTTTGCTACATGTTTTTTTTATTGTCTCTCCTTGTCTTTCATCCTCTCCTGTTGTTGCTGACTGTTGACCTGCTTTTACTGAAATAATATAATGGAATAATGAATGGCATATTACATGTCACAGATGGAACAAGAATACAGAGTCCTTCTCACTTTGCTCCATCCCTGCTCAATAGCCGCCATTTGTATAGCGTTCTCCTCCTCTTAGTCACAACTCACATCTGTAAATGATATTTTTTGACTCATACTGACTGACTGACACTTTCCAAGAATATAATTGTCGCATCTATATCTCTATCACTTGAATAAACGTCAATAAATCTGCTTTAAAAAAGAAAGAAAATAGACGTCCAGAACTTTTCCTCAGTATCGCAGTGATCCAGTGACAGCTGTCTGAACCTCCTTAGGTACACTGTAAATAGGAGCTGCTAATTGCTATTTCAGCACACTATTAATGATGATACTAAAATTACAGTCGCCAGGAACTGACATTGCCTCAGGGGCTGGTTGAGAAGGAAGGACGTCTCATAAAAAGCGACATTTCTTAGTCATCAGTCAGTATTCACAGTCACAAGCGGCAGAGGAACATATGGGATATTTTAGGCACTTGAACAACAGTCTTCTACTGATTGTCGACAAAAGACTTTGAATATGGAACACGTGGTAGTAATGCATGTTTATATAAAGAACAAGTCATTGATTCTCAGCAGCAACTCAAAAAATCACTAAAATCTCTTTGAGGTCAAAGCGGTGGCTTTGAGCCAGAGAACACCTGACGGATCTTCCCACCGGCAGACGGCATCCGCAGGCAGGATGAAGTCTGAGTGACCCTTCAGCCGTCTCCTCCAACTACATCACCGCTGAAAATGACATTACCTTTTCTTTTAAAGAGAGAAGTGATTAAAATGACATTGTTGTGAAAAAGCCCAAAGGACAAACCGAGGCAAGACGCTTAAATCAACGGGTGTAAGAAGGTGCTTTGAAATGAGATATGACGTGCATAAATGAGTCATAATGCAGAGGCTGCTGACGCCTGGCAGTAATGTATGCGTTTATAAGAATCTCATTACTTAAGCAGGGCCGGATTGAGCTTCCCTTTTGTGACTCTGATCTCAATCGACACGAAAAAGATTTAAATGCCATCCAGATAACCAAAGCTCCTCAGCGCTAATCAGCATTCAGCAGAAGAAAAAAAAAAAAAACCTGAGTGCCTCGGCATCTCAATGTGCTGCTGATGCTCCTCACAAAGGCCCATTCAGAACAACAACACACGGGGCAGGAGTGGAGGACGGTGGGGTCAAGGCAGCCAGAACATGTCTGGTCGCTGGGTTTCTATCGTTCACGTCCACCTGACCAGAAACCTCTGGGTCGTGCAAATAATGACTGCTGTCTCTCAGAAGCAAAGAGTGGTTGCTCACTGAGTCACTTGTTGCTATATTCCTCTTTGGTGTACTTAGATAAATATATCGTTTGTACATGAAGGAAATATAGAAGTTTTTTTTTATACATAGATGAATTGTTTGTGTTTTTAATTGTTTTCGGGGGAGGAAACAGCAGCTGCTAGCAAAGACAACGAGGTCAGTAACACTTGTGATTCATTATCATGTTGTTTTCGCCACTGGTGGTCGAAGCTGATGAGAGCCAATCAGGGAGCGGCCGTGTGTGTCTACGTCATCGTTTCCAAAGTTTCTGTACGTCCAGAAGAAAACACAACCCCAGAGTTTTCAAAATAAAATACAACTACAGAGTTGTCAAAATAAAAGGATTCGGAAAGTCTCTCTTTTAGAGGCTCAGAAACTCCAGAGTATTCTGGATGGGAGGAGTAAACCTAGCAAAAGAGATGAATTTTAAAACTAAAACACAGTAGTGTGGATGTAGCCTGACTCTAACCTGCAGTGTGCTGCCCCTCCCGGTGCCACCAGATGACAGAGCTCTACAGATGGAGCATAATGTGCAGTTTGTTCATTCTGTGGCAGAATGTAATGTAAACGTTCATTTATTAGCTCTTGTGTGGGATATTTGCTCAAAGCTGAATGGAGCATTTGGTTATATTTGCCATAGAATTTGGTGTCATTATGTAGTTATTTCTTACTGTATTTATTTTGTCTTTTTATTACTATGGTCCACGTCTGTGGAACAGCCTCCCTGTAGACCTGAGGGCAACAAAACCTACCCTCTCGATCTGGCTTTATTTATTTATCGTTCTATTTATTTATATATTTAAAGCTGTTTCACTGGGTTGTCCTATGATTATTTTCCTTTTAATATCTTACTTTTATTTCTGGTTATTTATTTTAATTTATATTTTTGTTTCTGGTTTTACTCACTGCAAAGCATGTCCTCTGTTTTAGTATTTTATTATTTTATCTTTATCACTCTGTTGTTATCTTTGCTTTGCAGTCTTCAGCATTTCCTCACTTCCTGTTATCATTATCTTATTTCTATAGTTTTTATTTGTTACTTGCTCATTTATTGTTCTGTGAGTAAATATGTGTGTGTGTGTGTGTGTGTGTGTTTGTGTGTGTTTGAGGGGGGGGGGGGGATTTTTTTCTCCTTTTTTATTGCTTTTATTCTGTAAAGTGTAAAGTGTGTTATATTGTTTGAAAAGTGCTACACAAATAAAGTCTGATTGATTGATGGAGTGATAGATGTTTAGCCATAAACTCTAGTTTTCTGTATTTGATGTACTACTACTACCAATACTACTAATAATAATACTTTGTTCATACAACACTTCCTTTTTTACCCGATCACCACATGACCCCAGACTCACTTACAGATTTCAGGGCTGAGCCCCAGATCCAACACCTGACCTTTACTTGTGAGGATGTAAGTTCAAGTCTTATCTCAGTAGCAGAGTCATTAAACTGTTAAGTTTCCACTAGATGGCCTCCTGTTTCATGTGTGTGTCCGTCCGTAACCTGTGTGAAAAATGTTAATTAATCCAGGGTGTGTGTGTGTGTGTGTGTGTGTGTGTGTGTGTGTGTGTGTGTGTGTGTGTTGTTGCTCACCCTCCTAGCAGCTGGACCGTATCTAATTGCTTCCATCTTGCAGCTGAAATAAGAGGTTGCCTCTCCGTCCACAGGCACGCCGTCGAGCAGAGAATCAATACAGAATTCACATCTTTGAAAATTGAAGAGCCATCACAAATAATTTATCAGAGTGTGTGTGTGTGTGTGTGTGTGAGAGAGAGAAGAGAGGGGGTGTTTATGGGGCTGTTGTGTGTTTGCGCTCGCACCTAAGAAAATACAGCGCTGTTTCACCAGTTGTATTTCACGTGGCGGGGACAGGAACTCATTGGGCCGCAGGTAAATCAAAGGAAGCGGTCCTCGGAGATGTCGATAGCCAGCACTCTGCATTATTCTCAGTCAATGACGGCGTGCTCCTTCTGCCTCTTGCCCACTCAACATTTCAGAGAGAGCGTAATCAGTACCAGCACCGCAGCCATAATTAACAACAGTAACAAAAAAATGATTATAGGTATGACTGATATTAGACTAATGAGGATTAATGAAGGAGAACTTTGCTGATGGACACAGAGATGAGAGTTGAGGTTTAATGATAAAACTGCTTCAGCCACTTTGTATTCTCCGTCTTTCACTTCAAAGGGCCGAAAGCTGCTTCAGTTCTAATGGATTTTCTCACAACCCTCCACCTGAACACCCAGGGTGCTTAATGAATGTAACTGAGGGAGGGGGGCTGCGTGTGTTAAATGTGTGTTAAGTGAGGGACATGTGGACAGAGGGAGTAGATGAGACACTTAAATGACATAAGTGAATGGAGCAAGCACATTTAGGACGTGTCCAAATCTACTTTTGCAAGTTTGACTGCATAAAAAACTATACCAGGTGCATGGTTCAAAAGGGTTGTACTTTGTCTCCTAATTAATCATGGGTGTTTTGGACGTAACATGCAATAAACCATTCCCTTTGAAAGCCAGGTGCATCTGTACCTTTGTGGATTGCTATTAGAATGGCACATTTCCCAGGTTATAAGAAAGAGCTCTCCTCTGCAGAGGAAACTGCTCATGTGCAGAACGTCTACGGCAACAGCAGGATACCACCAAACAGGTCTGAGTGCAATAATACTGAACTTTAAAGCTCCATGTTTTCCTCTTCTTCTCTGTTTTATTTGAAGTGTTGATCCATAAGAAGATATATTTGTGGTTATAAGAACCAAAAACCATCTCAGTGTAGTTTTACATCTTCTCTCTCATTGATTGGCTGGCTGGTTCCTGCTGGGTGGGGCTTGGGGCGTGGCTGAGGGCGGTGACTGCTTTGTTGTGACATCACAAAGTTGCAGAAGTCCTGACAGCTGGTTTTAAGGCTCAGTTTCTGAATACAGGCTGTGTGTATTTCTCTGTGGACTGAGGCTTTGATACTTTACCAGTATTAATATAGAACCTAGACCTGCTTTATAATCAAACTACACTTCAACTGGGACAATTTGATATTTTGCACCCTCAGTTGAAATTTGAATAATAAATGCTAAGCACCAGGTGGTAGGTGCACAGACTGTGTGGGTGTCTCCATGTTATATCGAGTTATATCAGTCTGATGTGTGAAGAGGTGTGTGTGGTTGTAGTGCAGCCTGATGGCATTTTTTCAGGGGATTTAATGAAGGTAAACACAGTGAATAGTCATGTGTAATGGTCTGAAACAGCCACACAATGCTGAAAGTGGTACAACTATGTCAGGATGTGCCTTTAAAATAACAACTCACCTGACCACACCTCATTTTAAGACCGACACACCCATGGGTGCTCAGATGGGCTCAAGTGTATTTGTTTAATAATTTACAGCATGAGAGCTGGACGGGAGTCAGACCCTGCCAAGATGATGACAGTGAAGCAGCTCACTGTGAGCGTGAAAACCGCTCTACAGAAACCTGTGGGTGGCTTTGTGACAACCTGGACGTCACGACAGTAAACACACCCTGGAAACGGTGTTATGCACCACCATGAAACCCTTCCCTTTATCGCCTCATTCAGTTTTAGGAGAGGAGGAGAGAGGAAGTGAGCAGGAACGACATGGAGCAACAGGCTCTTTTGTGGTAGACACAAGTAAAGTTGTTTAATCCCTTTTTGATTTTGTTTTCAATCCGCCTTTGATCGCGGCCTCCGGTAAACATCTCCACATTAACACAAATCGCTCCACAACCACTCCGTCTGTTGTTTATGGAGGTTGGTCATTCATCCATTTGTTAACAGTGTTTTGTCTGGACTGAAAATGACAACAACAACAAAAAAAACCCCAAAAAACAACAGCTGTGAAGTAGAATTTGCTGTTGAAATTGTTCTTTTTCAGTTTTGTGGCTTTGGGACTGTGGGATTTGGGATTACTTTGTGAATATCTTTAAATATACAGGCATTTTTTGTTTTTGCAGTAAATTGTGCTTATGTTTTTCTTTGTGGGATCTAAATACAGCCATTCAATGTGTAGGAGGGTGCATGTGGTGTGTGCATCTTGTGTGTATTTTGATGTTCACATTGTAAAAGGGAGAAAAACCACCAAAAAAAAACTTGACCTAGCTGAAAGGCCAGGAGAGAGACCTGCTGACACCCCTAATAAAATAAAAGGCAGAAATCAGAACTTAAATAGTCAAACTGACACAACTTCACAGAGGCTACGTCTATTCTTTGGAAAAAAGCAAAAAAAACACCTCTGTTGCGCTCTGGATCATTCCCACTGATAAAATTCAGTCAGTGCTGTCAGCTGAAGAGCCACTGGGTAAAGAGCGTGTCTAACATCTGATCCAGAACAACAGCCCTGCAGTTAATCTGTGTTGTGAAGCTTCTGATTGAAAAGCAGAGAGTCTTTTTAACACACTCACCATCAGAAAGGCTGAAACTGGAACTGTAAATGTCTGCAGGAAAGAGCAGGGTTACATCTGTTACAGTGTTTATTACAGTGAGGTCCTGCATTAGTGTTTCCACCAGAAAAACAACAGCATCGATTGTCTGTTCAAACCCTCAGATGAAGGACTCAGGGCTGTTATTTTACATCTGAGTGGCTCGGCTGAGGTTCAGAAGAGGTTCAGCTAAACACAGCTGCAGGTTGAACCTGACAAAACAAATCTTCTACACCTTCTGTCTGATACATACACAGAGAGCCGGGAGCAGAATACATCACATCTGCACCCGAGAAGCTGACACAGTTTACCCCACACTGACTCCCTGCATGTTTTTTTTTTTTTTTTTTCCTGTGGGATACTGTAATCAGCCGTGGGCAGCAGTGTAGGACTAAAGTGTCTCTGTGTGGTGCAGGCATCATCATCATCATCATCATTTGCCACACTTTAGAAGTCTTGTGGTCTGCAACTGCCTTCAGTTTGACACTTACTGTATATGTTGGTGTCACCTTTATCATAAATAATAATAATAATTACTATTATAAACTTGAATTATGTGGCACTTTTCTTAACAAAGTTATAAAAGTGATATGAATCCTTTTTTGGAAATGATCATATTATTTAATTTGTTGTTTATGTCTCAGCACTTGGATGAAAATGTTTTGTCCATTGTAGCGTTAACGCCATAATTTAGAATTTACTCTCGTTGAAATGGGGCACCAGTCCTCTGGGAGGACAACAATGAATTACTTCATTGCCAAATTTATCAATCTCATATCGGAAGCCATGACTTCTCTATTCAATGGATCTCCAGTCTCTACATCAAAAGAACACAACAGGACAACAACTGGGTGTAAATAAAGGAGTTTATTAACTAAACTACTATGAAAATAATAATGATGAGTTGGTGGGACAGAATATGTTATGGCTATCCACTATGGCTATACAGCTAATGATGCTACACGAATTAGGTTTGATGATTAAATATTGCTATATTTCGACATCAACCCAGTCATGAGCAGAGTGTTAAGACCCTCGGCTGGAACCCAGGTGGCTGTGGTTGCCGTGGTAACCCTGGAGACGCGGGATCTAGGTGGATTCTCCTGGAGGCCGGGTCCCGTTATCACGATGACGGATTCTGCCGGTGTCTCAGCGGTTCAGCTCTGGTGGAGTTTGCCAGGAGACTTTCTGTCTCGGGCTCTCTTGATTTCTGCTCGGCTTCTCTGCAGGCGGTCGTGCAGATGTTATCTGCTGGTGTCTCTTGCGGGTTGATGCTAAATAAACTCTAATGCTCTTCACTTTGGTTGGATAACTTTAGAGGAGACTGGCGTTGACCAGATGACTCTAAAGTTGTCAAATCTTCAAAATGGAAAACTTGATGATGATTTAAAAGTTACAAAATTACTCTGAGGCACTTCTGTTGCTTTGGTTCAGTTGGTGTTGACTTGGTTTATAAAAATAAAAGATCGCGCATGTAGATAAAAATGATGTCACGTGGAGCTTGTGGCAAAGAAAAATAAAAGATGCGAAAAGTGCAAAAATGACTAAGAGCCATGAGTTTGCGGCGAGCAGCTTAGAGCTAAGAGTTTCCATGGCTACAGAGCCGGGCTTTGAACCGGGACTCTGAGCTTTGAGCAAAGTTCTCAACTTCTAGTTTCTGCATCGTTTTTCTAGCTTCAGCTTTTCAGCCTCTAGCTTTTAGCTTCGTTTCTCGCATCTTCTTCCTTCTGAGCATCTCGCCGAGTTTCTAACTTTTCGCGTTTCTAACATTTCTGACTTCTAACCTTTCTGGCTTTTTTCTGACTTTGTGTGAATTGTTCACAACAGTTTTATCCCCTGGGTGCTGGCATATGTTTCAGGGGCGTCACCCATCTTCTCCGGTGTTTCCACTTGGAGAAGAGAGTAATTTTCCACTGAACTTTGGAATAATTTAAATCTAGAGTTTACTTATAAACGCAAACATCCGTCTTCGACCATGACCACAAAACATTAAATGAATTAACATATCAAACTACTTGCACTAATAAAGGCAGAGAGAAGTAATAGGAGTGTTGATTTCATATTACATCCTTCAAACCTGGAATTAATCATGATATAAGTGGTTAATTGATCAAACAACAATATAAACATTTCCCAAAGCTAATAATCTATACATATGGATTACACATCAGTTCTTTGACTGTAATAATAATAATATGGACATGCTGGATGTCATGTAGTGTGTTACCTTGTGTGAAGGATGCTGACAGTTTTGTCACATGAAGGAAATTGTCTTAAAATCTACATGTTACATTTCAAACATTCTATGGGATAGAAGTTTGGAGTTGAACTATTACAGAGGAACATCTCATGAGTTACAGAACAGTTAGATATTTAATTTTACATTCTTCCTCAGATCTGTGTCTGTGAAGAGAGTTCTGCTGGTCACTACCCAGGATTGGAATGTGGGTTGTAGTTTATGACTCTTATCTAGAGAGGGGCAGAGGAAGGAGGTTGGTGTGTGTGTGGGTGTGTGTGTGTGTGTGTGTGTGTGTGTGTGTTCATGCATGGCACAGACAGAGCAGGATTCACACCTTAGTGTTAATCAGTCCTTTTGTTGTTACTTTTCCTCTATAAGAAACAATCAAGTATCATTAGACAAAGTCTTATTGTTACAAACTGGCAAACTGGAGATTTTGCCTATATTCTCCAGTTGTCTGGTGTCCATTGTTTGATCCTCTGGAGCTGACCCTTTGACCTTTGGCCTGGTTCTGTGTCGTTCGGACATGCTGAAAGCATGGTCTGTTTGTTGAAGAGGGGTCGTTTGTCTCTGCATGTCCTTACAATGAACTTCCTTAATGGCTTGTGACTGATGCCAGGCCAGGTATGTACGCTACACCATTAAAGATGTAAATCTACAGGTGTGTTTCCATCAACCTGCTTCAGGAGCATGAGCATTTAACACCATCTAAATCAATATTAAATAAATAAATACATACATAAATAAATACAGCTATGAAAGAAATCCTGAAATTAAATAAGTTAGGTTATAAATATATAAATACATGTAAATATAAATCAATCAATAAATAAATGAATAACTGAATAAGTAAATAAATAAATTTGCCTTTGCCTTTTGTGATTTTATTTACAGTATTTCAGGGACTTTTTTTATAATTCAACATTTATTTATTTCCCAGCTCTTTTTATTTCCACCTGCTGTATTCAAATGAGGGGGCGTGGTTATCTCACAGATTCAGACCAAAGCAACAGCATCAGAACAGCAGTCAATCACACTGAACAAGATTAAAACCTGAGGGTGGCAGTAATGCAACAACCAAATAAGAGGAGGAAGAAGAAACAGTAGAAGAAGAAGCTCTAAAATTCTTGCAGATGGGTCATCTCTGTATGATGTGATGACTCTAAGGTAATTTTTAAAATAAAAAACATTTATTTATTTATTTGTATAGCTATTAATCTATTTATTGACTCACTTATATATTTATATTTACATTTATTTACTTTTTTTATATTTATTACCTAACTTATTTATTTCAGGATTAATTTCATAGCAGTATTCATGTATTTACTTAACATTGATTAATCAGTTGATTAATTGATCATTAAATGAAAGACAAAGACGGAGCTGTGATTTCAGCTGTATTTGTAACATTATCACTCAGAGAGAAAGTTAAAAGAGAGTTATTTCGAACAGGTGAGTCACTGTAGCCGAGACAGACTGTCCTTCTTAGCCTCGTTTCCGATGACTTCTCTCTCTCCCTCTCTCTCTCCTGCTCTCTCTCCTCGGTGTGTCTTATGTTTAGTTATTCCCCCGGCCCCTTGAGTAACAATGATACATGTAATGAAAGTAGTTTATTTGCTGTAATGGAGGCCAGGCTCAGTGTATTGGAAGCGCTTCTCCTCTTCCCTGCAGTTCCCTAGCAGCTGGGAAACCAGAGCGGCTCAGTAAACTGTGACCACATCGCTGACCAGTGGTGGATATATCATCAGTCAGTCAGTCAGTCAGTAAGTTAGTGACATCCATGATTATAGTGCTTGCCCTGCTATTGCGGCCCAGCCAAAAATGTATACAGTCACATGGGGTCGTTTTTCAGACTATTGAATAGAACAATACCCTGTAAAAGTGAAATGGAAAAACTTTTTTTGCGTTCAAGTCATGGCTCCCCATGTTTAATTAGAATGATGTCGAGAGAGGAGAAAACCCAGCTTCAGTCATATAACATCACTCAGTGGAAACACAGAACATTCAACTTTGTCTTGTTGACTTTTCTAAAAAAAAATATGTTATTTTGCGCAAAAGTGCAATGGAAACCCGGCTAGAGTGTGATGACTGTGGGCCTCAAACACAAAACCACCACCACCTTCACACTACCACTGTGTCTCTCTCCTCCGTCTGTCTGTCTAATGTTCAGTCCACAACCCTTCAAATCAGCAGACATGAATTAAAAAGCTATCCCAACACTGCAGAATCCAGATGGTCTCTTATTGTGTGTTTGGAATAGTTGGGCTTAAACAGTGATTGCTGTTTGTCTACCCCAAAGTGCAGGATTAAACTACAGGATCAACCAGGGTGCCATTCTGGCACAGCCCGAGGCTTTTATCATTGTGCCACTTGTCCCGCTTCATTAGTGGCTGCCAATTCACACACTGTGCCAGTGACTGCAGAGCTTTTATGGCCTGCTAAACACATTCTGGAAAATATATTAACAGGCAACAGGGATGACACTCATCACCGAGGCCTCTGAACAGAATAAAGAGCATGCTTAAGGGTTTTTTTATTCATTATGTGTGTTGGTGTAATGTGATTTAGTTTCAGAAAAAATGACAAAAACAGAAATTTCAAACACATTATCAGACTGTCTGGGTGTTACCTTTGTTTAGCAGAATTTGCACCAACTGCAGAACAGTGACAGTTTTTCATCCTGATTTCCTCCCTGGTGGCAAAACACTGTTTTCTGGCTCCAAGACGGCAAAACAGTAAAACCAAACCCCTGCAGGTGCAACTCCGGGGTGGTGGGGTGGCTTTGAAGCAGTGGCAAACGTTAGAACTTCAGGTCATGTGACACCCACTGATCCAGACTTGTAACTAATTCTAGTAGCAAGACTGTCGGTTAGCTGGTCTGTTAGTTGGTCCACCTCTTTGATCCATGTCCTCAACAACCTAATGGATGGTTTGCTGTACACTTTGGTAAAAGTATTGAAACTCTCTCTCAATCTAATGGATTAGAAAAAAACTTTCTTGCTGACCCCTGATTTAAGGGAAATTTCCTTGAGCTTCACACAATGCACACAATTTGAAGAATTTGGTCCAGTCTGTTTCCAAGGGACTCTGTCTGACAGTCTGGTATATTTCTGGGGTGAGTGTGTGGGCAGTAAGTGTGGCTCAGCTGTTGTCTAAAATGGAGGAGCCTAAACTACTTTTTATACTTACAGCATTTGCACAGAGTGAGCAGTTTGTATTGTAACCAATGGGTAAACCAAAACTCCTCTCAGGAAGCTAGGAGTGATGTCATGTTCTAGAGTACAGGAAATTATATAGAGTGTAAAAAGCAGAGAGGCCTGGACTGAATGCAGAAAAACAGCCTTGTTCTGTCAGTGTGGAGTTTGCCTACTGTGACATTTTCATTTATAAACAGAGGTAAAAAAAAAAAAAAAACCAAGACTGACAGAATAACCGCAGCAGTGCTGGTCCAGCTGTTCTCCTCGAACACTTGTACGGCTGCTGTACGGTGAGTGTTCTGACAGCACACTGCAGCAGTGTGGGTCTGCGTGGCCTCTGGGCAGCGGCGCTTTTATGAGCGAGTGTCCTCTGTGATGTAAATGATGGCATCTGTGCTGTGACAAACTGGATTACATATTGCTTATGCTGTGATGAAACAGCATAATGAGTAAAGGTGTGCCAGCACAATATATTCCAGCAACAAGGAGCAAATACATCTGGAGGCCGTCCAAGTCGACAATACTGCACAGTGAGCACAAAGTGTTCGCTGACAGCAGCTGACTGGGACACACTGAGGATAACAGCACCTTCCTCTCACTGTCATTCTCCTCACAGTGTTACTACACACAATCCAAGGATTAGAAACCCAACATTTCCCACTCGCATCAACAGTGTAGCTCCCATTGTTTAGGCTCTAAATCAAATAATTAAAAATGTATGGAATAAATGTAAACATAGTATGAACGTTTCCTGTCTGAATACAACAGTATGAATATTTCACAGAAAGATCCAAACACAGGTGTTTGTGTCAAACCAAGCATCAACATTTGGGACTGAAAAATGAAGCCAAGTACCAAAACATGCAGTTCCTCTAATGACCACTAGAGTCTGGCTCCAACAGTGAGTCAGACTCCATAGACTCCCACGTTAAAATGTCCAACTTTAGTTATGTATAATTGAGGGCGTGGCCTCTTTGAGTGACAGGTGGGTGAGTGTATGCTTGCCACAAACCGTCATGTACCGAAGTCTCAGCTCCACACATGCCCCTCCTCTTTGTCCATCTTTTGAGTAGCTGGGAGTTAGGGGCGGAGTCAGAGACTCATCTTTATCTACAGTCTATGAACCAAACTAACAAATGCTGTATCTACTGTAACTGCTTTGTTGAACAAGTTTTTGGTGTTGTACATCTAATGAGACAAAAAAAAAAAATCTGTTCCATTTGCATTAACAACTGTATTTTATTTTTTTAATATGTTCAGATTAAGAAAAGGCAAAACGAAGAAGGAGAAAACAAATAAAAAAAGAGTTCCAGGTTTGAGTGTGTTGTTCCTGGACACAGTCAGTGTGTGGGCTTTGATACAGTGTGGGATTGTATGTAAGAGCTAATCACAGCTGGAAAAACGGCTCCAGCAAAAAAACCTGTTAAAAAAAAACAAGCTGAACATAAATACATTTTGATATTTAGAGTTTATACACCACTTTCTAACACAGCTCCCAGCTGGTTTATAAGTTGCAACTAATGGCTTTAATAATGTTGATAAAACATTTACCAGTTCTTCATAGATCAGCTCTGAGCATTTAACAAGAACAACTTTCGGGTTGTGACCTTTCATAGCCTGTAGTGGAGCGAGCAAGGGGCCAGAGAGTGCAGCTGCCCTGGGGCCACAGTTCTTCACAGGCTCACCAGTCTGTCCTACTGAAAATGCTTTTTGTTGTTTTTGTTGAATATTGTGAATATTTCAAATAAAGTTTGTGTGTCTTGAATGTGGTAAAAAAAAAAAAAAGAGACTTAGATGCACACTCAGCATGCAGCATGCTTGGACTAATGTTGTAGTAAATTTTCATTAAAATATACTATGCATTATAAATATACTGAATGTTAAACTTGCATAATCCAATGGAATAGCTATACTCACGACTGAGGTTAGATTTGTATATGAACCAGCCTTTACTGAAGTAGGATTTCTATAGAGTGGAACTTGGACACCTTGTCCTGCTACGCTACACTAGCAGACCTGGTTTGGGGAGGAAACCATTGTTTCCAAGTCGGTGATAGGTTCACTTCAGAAAATAGGTGGAGAATCCGCCTAAGAAAGAACTATATATGATTGTGCACATGCTCTCTGTCTTTAGTTTGGATCCGGATCTGATCTCGCTTTTGTTCTTGTGAAAGAATGAATTCTTCTTGTTCTTGTGAAAGATGACTCCGATCATCTCCAGTGACTCATTTTTTTAATCTTTTTTGACTCCAGTAACAGTGCAGTTTTGTTAAGTGTTGATGAAGAGGTTTAGACTTAGTTTGGAGGAAAAAAGGTCCAGGTCCGAGCCAGAGACTAAGATCTTATAATGATTGATGATTGGCTGTTTATTTACACATTCGAGTGAAGAGACCGAGCTTTAATATAACACTAACCTATAATTTGCACTGTAATGTGTGTTGTAATTTTGTCTTTTTTCTGTTAAAATGGATTTGATGAAATCGGTATCGTTTAGAAATAAAGGCGCCAAGATGCCTGTTATGGCCCTGTTTCCGGTTGATTTCTATGCAAAGTAGGCTGAGGCTCCACTTCGGGATTGGTTGCTGTTACTCGGGGGTTCTGTAAACTGTTTGCAGCCACATTGCTGATTGGAGTGGCTAAGTCACCATGACGAAGCAGCTCAAGCCCCTTGGAAGACCAAGATTGAAAAGGCCAGTCCAGCCAGTTGCTCAGGGGCGGCTGAGTTACTTAATGTCCTTTGTAAACTTTGTGAAACCTTGTGAAAATGTATGAATAGTTTTCCGTGATTTGAGGTACTCGTTTGTATTGAAGGGATCTGGACTAGGTTTTAGCTTTAACCAGAACTGATTGCACCCACACTTAAGCTAAGAATTGTGAGTGACACATAGGAACAGGGGTGCTGCTTCTCGTGTTTTCGTTCATTATGTGTGTTGAAAAGTTTTTGTTCCTCAGTTTTTTTGTGAAACTGCCAAGTTAAGTTTGATTCCTTTTTTCATTGTATCATATCTTTGATTTGAGCAGCATCTGCTTGCCCTCTTCCCCCTGGGCCCTGTGTTTAGTTATCATCACATTTTGTTTACCTTTGTTATCCTCCTTACTACATAATAAATTTTGCTTTACCAATTCCAATGGCTTATGTTGCCCAATTGTGAGCCCGGTTGTAACAGTGTCCAAAAAATAACTCAGTACCCATCCCAGCCCTAGTCAAGGGTCTAGAAAAGATGTAGAAAACCTCTACATGAGGTTTATAGTACATGTTTCTTGTTTGTCTAAAGCTCTGGTGTTGCCATCAGTCAGTTATCTTGGGTGCTGCACCATGTTATTCAGAGACAGTAAACTGTTTCTCAAACATCAAAAGAGTGACATTCATAACAACAAGAGAACAGGAAGAGGCTTTGCTAAGAAGACAGGAATTAAACCCCTAAACAACAGAGAGCTTGGTTACACAAAAGACGGTGCACATACAGCTTTATGTCAAATGTCACATTTATATTCATAGCGCTGATCAATGCATGCTACTGTTCTGCAACTAAACTTTTCTTCTTAGAAGGTTTCTTGCTCTTGCACATTATTATCAGCGGTGGTGCAGGCTCTTGACAGTGTATACATCGTTGGGATTTCTGTGTGAACCTCGCCAACACAGAGTAGAGACAAAGACTAAGAGCTAATGAAGCACCAGGTGCAGCTCTTTGATTGGCGGAGCAGTTGTGCCAACCTTGGTAAATCCATCCAAGTTCCCATCTGTTTATGTTGGTGATCCTCTTGTTCCACCAGATATCAGAGCAGGTAGCAAGGTGCTACTTGGAGATTTCACTCAGGAACAGAAGTGTGGAGAGTGTTGAGATATCCACTCCATCAGAAACATTGTGAGGATTACAGCAAGTAAAAGGGGAGAGGTCTGCAAAGTGAACAGCGGGAGAGGCTGGAGGAAGGACAGCAAGGCAGAACAGTATCACTCAAGCACAGGTTAACTTTACTTTATATTAGGGCTGGGTATTGCCACTGATTTCCTGAATTGATTTCGATTCTGATTCACAAGGAATTCCCAAATCGCTTCAATTCGATATCAATTCAGTCAGCGATATTTCATTACAATATCAATTTTTCTTGGATATCGATGAGATTCTCAGAGAACTAATGCTGTAAAGTGTTCCTCTAACCTCGTGCATCATCAAAAACATTAATGCTTACATTATGAATGGACACGAAGTGGTTACATTAATGCACTTTCTATTTAACATGACCAACAGTTTAGACATATCTCAAGAAATAATAGATGTAATGTGTGTTGTTACTGTACCCCAGTGCACCGCTACACAGTATATGAACAGGTACACACAGCTTCTTCTTCACATCTCACATATAGCTTTGCTTTTGTCCAGCTCTTCACTGTCTACATAGTTTTTCAATTTGAAATGCAGCCACACATCTCTCTGACAACTTGCCGGTGACTTTATTGGAACTTTGTCTCTCGCATCTCTCGCATGCAGAGGTGTAGGGATGTTTGTCTACATACCGGAGTCTTAGTCAAAGCTGATGATGGACCCCAGAGCAGACACAGAACAAGAAACACACCAGCAATAACATGCAAGGGAGTTTATTGGGGAGAAGGCAATAGTGATGGTGAATGTGTAGGGGGAGTGAGTCTGAGGAATCCAGGTGGCTGGAGAGAACATAAGACAGGAGTATGGAGAAAAATGGAAGCCAGAAGCAGGTGAGTAACACATGAAGGCGGTCTTCCATTCGTCACCCTCCTTGATGCGTACCAGATGGTAAGCGTTATGGAGATCCAGCTTGGAGAATATGGTGGCTTGATGAAGAGGAAGAAATGCAGTGTCCAACAGGGGAAGTGGGTACTTATTCTTAATGGTGATATTATTGAGCGGTCTGTCATCAGTGCATGGCTTGAGTGAATCGTCCTTCTTTTTCACAAAAAAAAAAAATCCCAGCCGCACAGGAGAGGAAGAGGGGCGGATAAGTCCTGCAGCCAAAGCATCTTGGATGTACTGCTCCATGGCCTCTCTCTTGGGGTTTGAAAGATTAAAGAGTGGGAACTAGAACTAGAGGGATGTGCAGAACCATGGGGAGTTCTATAGTGCAGTAGTAGGGCCAGTGTGGGGGTAAGGTGAGGACCCTCTCCTTACCGAAAGCCTCGGCCAGGTCAATGCAAGTGACCGGAACTTTGGAGAGGTCCAGAGGAGGAGAGTGAAGGGCACCAGAGGGGGGACAGGCTGATCTCAAGCATGTTCGAGTGACAGTTAACACTCCATCCAATGGTGCAACTGCGTCTCCAGTCGATATGTGGGTTGTGGAGTCTGAGCCATGGTTCACCCAAAACCAGATGTGACTAGAGTAAAGGGAGCTGTCTGGTGGGCAATTCAGGCCAGGTGACTCCCATCCAGGGCAGGATGACTTGGATGACTTGGATGTTACTCTGGGCTACCAAATTAACATCTATAAAACTGTCGTCAGCCCCGGAATCCACCAATGCCCTGAGGGGCAGAGAGAGCTGATCAAACACCAGTGTGATATCTAGCTGGGTCCTGGCCGGAGTGCCAGTCTTGGAGGCCTGGGTTTGGCTCAACAGGATGCCTCTGTTACCTGAAGAGCCTAGACTTTGAGTGGTGCATTGGGCTCATGTATGTCCTGGCAACCTGCAGTACAGAGAGAGACCCTCTCTGAACCTCTGTTGGCGCTCTGGCGTTGTCAACCGGGTCCTTCCCAGCAGCATAGGTTCCTCAGCAGGCGAGGAGGAGCAGAGGCTGATGGCTTGCTCAGACAGAGACTGAAATGGAAGGGGTCTGGTTGGTGGTTTGGGTGAGGGTACTGGGGTCTGCAGGCATCCAGCTTTCCGTCTACGTCTCCCTGATGCGATTGTCGAGTCTGGTAGCTATTGAAATGAGCCCATCTAAGGACTCTGTGTCGTCTTTAACAGCTAACTCATCCTTGATGTAATCTGCTAAACTATGTGAGAGCGCTCCCTGTAAAGAGATTTAATCCCAACAGCTCTCGGCGGCCAGGATGCTGAACTCTATGGCATATTCAACTACAGATTGAGTACCCTGTCGGAGCGAAAGCAAGTGATTAGCTGCCTCCTTGCCCCGAACTGGGTGGTCAAAAACCTTCTTCAACCTTAACTGAACCATGAGTCTCGTTGGAGGTGGCCCATTGTGCGGCCCGACCTGATGGGAGGCTCACAACATAAGCAATTTTAACTCTCGTTCCTCTGCTGCGGCTTCAAATGGACTAAGTGGTTGTGGTGCAGTACCTTATCCCTTTGTGCATGGAGCTGTGCCACCATAGTTCCGATGGAATTCACAGAATCAATCAAGTCCTCAAGTGTCTTTTTGTGCTGTCCAACCAGGTTCCCCTGCACAGTCAGGGCAGATTGTTCTGTTCACGTTTTTGTCAACACTGATGTGGGACCCCAAAGCAATGGTGATGGTGAATGTGGAGGGTGAGTGGGTCCGAAGAATCCAGGTGGCTGTAGAGAACACGAGACAGGAGCATGGGGAACACTGGAAGCCAAAGGCAGGTGAGTAAGACACTCTGCAAAACACGAGGGACAGCTGGAGACCAAAAGCAAGTGGTGATGCGACGAGGCGACAGCCGTGTGTGGCAGGACAAGCAGCCCACAAATCAGGATTTCTTCTGGAGCACAGGAGAATGAAAGTTACTACAGACAAAATCACTGAGAATATCACAATATACAGTAACTCCTTTGTCACAAAAACTAATCAGTGGCCGAGAGACTGCTACCACTGTGAAGAGCGGACAATCCGGCGATGAATGGATGGATGGCCAGGGTAGATACTACAGGTGATGAGTGATACATTGCAGGTTTGGTGGTGAACTGTCCAGACCACACTTTTGCTGAGTCACCTGATGTCAGGGGAAGCACACAGCCACACACACACACACACACACACACACACACACTGGGAGATTTAATCACCAGTAAACTTGCAACTTCAAACTGAAGCTAAAACAGTCTGTCAATACCCAGCAAGATCATTTGCCTCATACAAATAACAGATCAATAATTGCATTGCAGTTGTTAGTACTTTAGAAACAGGCACAGCTAACACACACTCCCCTGAAAAGTCACCACACATACACACGCGCAAACACACACACACACACACATATGTTGCTTCAGTTGTTGAGAAGTTTAAAATGTCACCTGTAAATGGCAAATCAGGTTGGGACCAGACATTTCCAAAAACACAGCAAGTACATCTTTATCACTGCCCTTTTCCAATTATCACACTACTGCAGGGCTCTCAGGTTTTTCTGGAGGACAGGTATAAAACTGAAACACAAGTACAGTTGTTTGTCTCTTTGCAAAATGTGATAAACTGACAAAAAATCAATGTCAGTCCTATGGACTTCTGGTTACTCTACATTCTGGTTATGTTCCATCCAGGTTTAAAGGGCCAGTTCCACATTTTGGAAAATGAGCTTATTGGCCAGCAACTGCAAAATCTTTAATAAGGACCTCTTTAATAAATCAGTGTGAAGTAACTTTTAAATAGTGAGATGATTACTATAAACTGATGAATGTTGTTGCCCTTGTTGTTGTCTTTTAGTCATGCTGGGCATTCACTTTATGATATGAGCTTCTTTTTTACTGAGCTGTATGACTCATTTTAGAGTCGGATCGAATTTCAGCTTTGTCGTGTGTCATTTGTCGTGCAGTGTACAGGATCGCCGAGTGATCGCGCAGTTGAAGCAGAGCCACGACTTGATTCTCCAAACTCACTGCCCTTTTTCTCAGTGTGCAAAGTGGCAAACAGAATGAAACTAAAACCAGGACATGGAGAGAGAGCGATAATATGATCTTTGTTTGGTAGTCAAAACAAACTTCCACCCGATTGGAGGATCTTTCTACGGGGTCTGAGGGCATGCTTCACATGGACAGTGTGAGCACATAAATTGGGAGCTTTATTCGGACAGTATGAGCTGTTGATCAACCAATCATATGGTTTTAATAAAATACTGTATCCATGTCATTTCTAAGTCCTTGGTCACTTTTTTTGATCCTCTAACATTCATTTGGTGCCTGCACTACAGCTGAAGTATCCAGTGAAATATAACAAGACTAGGTCTAAACTATATGTCTGGACCCCCAATGGTCAAATCCTGATTTTATAACAGTGATGTCATCTGACAAAGTCATCAAACACATAAATGAAAGACAAAGACTTAGTTGTGATTAAAGCCGTATTTACTGTAACATGATCATGACAGGCTGTTTCTTATTTAGTCTCTCACACAGAGCACAGCCTCCATCTGGATCCACTATGGTTTAGTCTTTATTTACTTCGACTCCAGAACATAACAGACTTTTATTAGAGGCAGGTCTTTTTGTCTAACTCCCTCTGTTCGATATGTAGAGTTGGTCATAGCGCATTTTAGCACGAAGCCTCGTTTTCAATCACCTCCATCTATCTTGTACTGCATTATGTGTTAATACAAACCCAACACTTCTTGTAATCATTTCACATTAAAAGCCCACTAACGTTTCAGTGGGCAGAAACCATTTCTTTCTTTTATTGCTGTGCTGCAGTAAGAGTAATTTCTCATTTCCATTTGCTGGTGTTTCTGTTGTTTACATGCTATTCGGACGCACAAGCTTCTTTAGCAGTTAGCAATGACATCTCTCTCTCCTTCTCTCTCTCCTGCTCTCTCTGCTCGGTGTGTCTTATGTTTAGTTCTTCCTCTGCCTCCTTTAGTAATAATGATACATGGAATGAAAGTAGTTTATTTGCTGTAATGGAGGTGAGTCTCAGTGTATTGGAAGTGCTCTTCCTATTCCCTGCAGGTCCCGAGCAGCTGAGAAACCAGAGACTGGTTGACTGCCTGTAACAAGACCCTGAACGCCTGGTCAGCATCCAAACACGGTCTGGACCTGAACCAGGTTTATACCTAGTCTGGTTGAAGAAAAAGTCTCTAAATCTAGAGACAATGAGCTAAGTTGGCAAAACTACACTTCCCTGATAGAACCTGTTTGATCCAGAAACTCCAACTCAGTGACGAGGCAGTCGGCTGACCAGTGGTGGAAATATGATCAGTCAGTCAGTCAGTCAGTCAGTCAGTCAGTCAGTCTGAACCTGCTGTTGTGGTCCAGCAAAAAATGTGGATCAGATATTCATGCTCCCCACAGGATGAATTGCATTAAATTTGGTGATTCTCTGACTTTTCACATGGTGCTTCATCAGATCAGCCTGCAAAGATAAATCCCCTCAGACTCACCTGTACTTGTATGCTAGCTTGCATGCTAGATTGTGCTATTCCCCAGATTCTGTTGGGACATCTAGAGCCTATTTCAAACTCTTTCCCTCTCCACAGAGCTGTGTGCTTGTGCCGTCTCATCAGGACGAGCTCACCTCAAACATATATGCTTCATTTTTTTTTTTTTTTTTTTCAATCCCCTTTCCTTTCTCTTGTCAGTCAGTGTGACATCCGTGACACGTTCCCACCAGCTGTGGGCTCTGAGGATGGACCTGACAGTCTCACACTGGTCCACAAATAAATGCCTCCACAGCAAAATTGCAATTTCGTAGCTATGAATATTTATGACAGCTGGAGGATAATTGCTAATGATTTTGATGACTCCATGACTTTAACCTTGTTCCATCCTCAGGTCAAAATTTCCCCTTGATTAACTCAGTGTTGTAGCTTGAAAACTAACAGAAGTGCCCTGAATATTCATGTTCTCCAGGGTATTACTCCTAATGTTTTTAGTGATGGTTCAACATTTCTTGGAGGCAAAAGTATCTACCTGATTTTAGCACACTCTAGAGGATGACCCTTTCCTACTTTGCTATCAGCTCACTTCTAGCACCACCCTCAGTTAAAAAAAACCCAATCAACCCAGACATTTTCCACCTTCTTGTGGACGGATATCCAAATACTTCCTTCATATATTATATATACAGGACAATGCAGTTGTTATTGGTTCCACAACCGTATTCGTGTTTCTTTAATTACATATTTCTGTGTAGCTCTCAGTTATCTGTGTGATTCAGCCATGGTCGTGTCATTTGCCAGTGTGAGACTGCTAGATTATGTACCCCCTGTCACAGACAGGCCATCTGGTACAACACTGTGATATATTGTACTGCACAGCACCTTTCTCAAGGGAGAACTAAATGACATTATACAATCAATTACAAGAGACGTGTGCTCATGGAAGTAGAGTAAAAGTTGATGAACTCCATGTTGAGTTCAGGTGATGAAACAAGGTCACGTCACTTTATAGATCGTCTTTATAACATGTAACGTGCTGCTGTGTAAAGCCACAGAGCTCCGCTGTGTCCAAATACACATCATTGGGCCACACTGCTGCACGGGGTGACATCTTCCTTCATTACCACGAACCAGGCCAGGAATTCGGTCATTTTATGGGTGAGGCCATTTGGCCTTCGTGAACCAAAAATTTGTAGGGCACAAAGGCCATTAAGTGATTTGATGCCTCAATAAATAACTTGACTTTCTGAGAAGAAAAAAATAAGGAAATAATACAAATGACATGAAAATAATAAATTATTTACTTTTTAATATAAAAAGACATATCTTTAAATGTAGTCTGTTATTATATATCAATTTAGAATCTATAAATAGCTTAAAGTTAATAAAAGTTGAATATTATATCTATAGTTTCTGTCATTTTCGTGGGTATAACTGTGTCCCATTGACAGAAACTGAAGCTTGTCAAGCTGTCCTTGACTCAGCTTCTACTGCTCTGAGATCAGTTATGATATTGCAGCACTATACGCATGCGCAGACGTGTGGAAACTAACGTTAACAGGGCAGCAGTAGCTAGTAAACTAGCAAATGAGATCTGCTGTAAGTTTGAGAAGTTTGAGACTGACAGGAGTAGAGCAGCTCCTTTCAGGAATATATCAGTACGTAGGTTGTTTGCATAGAGAGAGAGAGAGATAGAGATAGAGAGCGGAGATGCTGGCAACAGGAGCAAGGAGTTAGCTATAGTTAGAAATGATCAGTGTAGTATATACACGCAACCAATCCAAGCTGCAAGGACTGCTGCAGTGACACTTTTAAATGAACCTCAACATTTTGACAGAAGCATGTGCACAAAGGCCACCAACAAGTACAGCAATCCGCAGTGCACTGTAAGTACCCGTTTTGGTTGCTTCAGCCCATTGCCATCATTTAGCTAAAACACATTCTTCCTTAGACAAGTATTCAGCGATGTGTGTTGGTGAAATCAAATTGTGATCTTCCTGCCGGTGGCTGTGTGTAGGTCATACTACTATCAGGATGTCTTCACACTGAAACACACAGAGGGAGCTTTACAGTATGGGTGTGCATTAAGGATATCTCACAGTATCTATAGGAGGAATGATTACAGCCAGCAACCAGCCTCTCAGCATGTGTACAGCATGTGAGCGATATTGTAAGAAAAACCTTTATGGTACTGTATACATCACTTCTGTCAAACCCAGAAGTCTGGGAGTCTTAATCTTTACATGACTCTACCTGCTGTAAATAAACTGCATTATGTGTTGCTGACAAACCGTTTTCATCAGTACACTGAGGAGCGGTGGTTGGTTTCTCACAGACAGTAAGTAATGGGTAGATTTAATGTCTCACTCTGCTGAGGAGGAGTCATTTTTTGGCTGTTATGTGCCATATGCTCCTCAGTGAAGGTGTGCAATTAGGCAAGTCTAAATCACAGCGACAAGGACGCTCCATCAATTATTTGGCATAATGTTGTTTTCTGTGGCCTGCACAGTCAGTAAAGAAGAATCCTCAGTAACTCGGTTCTGTGCTTCATGTTTCCCAATCTGTGATGTGTCATATAAAAAGCGAGGAAGGCATTTTATCTTTTATAAAATGAGTCGTTATAATATATGATATAAAAAACAGTGATGATTTTAGCATGTGTTCATTTTGAGGAATAATATCTAGTTGTGTGGGATAAGCTGAAGCTAAGCTAAGGCAGTTTAAAATCACTCCCTCTTTATGGTGCACTGTAAGCTGTGTAAGCTGCAGGTCTCACACCTAACAACTTTTCAGTCGATTTGACTGTCACAGACAGAACAAGCCAACACTGAAGAACCAAAACTGGCAGTTCCTCTAATGACCACTAGAGTCTGGCTCCAACAGTGAGTCAATCCCCATAGACTCCCATGTTAAAATGTCCAACTTTACAGCAGAGCTAAACATGTTTACAGCCTGGTACAAAAACAGTTTTGGGCTCTATAGCTAATTTCCTCCTTCATGACTGTTTATATAACTCACCTGTTCATATTTTATTAAGGCTTAAAGTTATGGAGAATTGAGAGTGTGGCCTATTTGAGTGACAGGTGGGTGAGCCTATGCTAGCCACAAACCGGCACGCAACGATCTTTCTGCTCCACACGCCCCTCCTCTTTTACCATTTTTGGATGAGCTGGGAGTTAGGGGCAGAATCAGACACTGCCAAGATGGCGACAGTGAGGCAGCTCGCTCTTAGCTTCAAAACCGCTCTTCAGAAACCTGTGGGTGACGTAACAGAGGCTACGAGGATCTTTATTTACAGATTATGTTCTGGATACAAAGGAATTGATTAAAAGTGTTGAAGACGACTCAGTGACATGGGACAGTGCAGTACATGGGGCGATTCAAGCAGTTGGCATCACAATGTTATTACTGACTCCTGGACACATCTCCACCTGGTTTTGAAATGGGTAAAATACTGTTGCATGGACTGGTAGTGTTAACCAACACACTTCGATTTTTTTATGTTGCAAAGTGTTAGCATTAGCTCTGTAAGCAGAGCATGTCCCACCTGATTCTAAAATGTCTCAGAGAGGCTCCATATTACACTGAAGAGGTGGCTGCCTCCCTACGAATGTGCTGTGCAGCAGTGAAAGTAGTTGACTGAGATGTAAAGGTCATCACCCAGGCTTGTTGTCCACTGTGCTTCTGAGAGTCTGCTGCAGCACCTCTCCTCAGTTGGCACCGTGCCTTCGTTTTCTCCAGCATGTTTTGGTTCATGTCCAGGTGTCACTGCTGCGGCGACATGTGGAGACGAGTCTTTGACCTTCAGCCATTTTGCTCAGTGTGTCGATCGGACAGATGAACTGGTTAAAGCTCACCCCCTGTGGACCCACAGACAACATGCGTTCACACACTTCATGATCAATCTTGTGTGTTCTGAACTGCATCCGCCAAACGGCTTATATTCATGTGAGGGGTTAAAATGCTGCTGTGCAACGACGGTAATGGCTCTGCGGTAGGAAAAACTTAAACTCTAACAGCAGTAACACCATTAGAAGTTGGTGTTCACACTTGTCATTAGCTTTAAGTGCTGGAACAATAGCTCCACTATCTACCAGAACATCTGCAGTAACATTAACCTCACTGTAAAAAAGCTGAAGTGTTGCTGCCTGTTATTGTTTCATTAAAAGATACCGTGCTTGTTGTCAGGGATGATGTTGCATCATCTGTTTGGGACCAGAAGACTTGGTTTCTGTGTAAACCCATTATTTTATCTTTGTGCATTTGCATTTCCACATATTTTTTTTTTGCTTACTGTTTCTTTATGATTATTATCCAATCAGCAACAGATATTTTCTAGGCTGCAGCAATGTAGTGTCTAAAATTAGTGACATTACTGTGAGCTGTTGTTACACGTTTGATAGCTTCTATTTTTATCATGAGACCTGGTTAGAGGAGTGTGAGGGGGTGAGGAGAGTGAGGGGGTGAGGAGAGTGAGGGGGTGAGAGCCAGTGTGGGCCTGACCGGTGTGTACAGTTGTTAGCAGAGAGGACTTTGAGGTCCCTGATGTTAGTGTATCTTTCCACTCCTCTACTTTTATCTGACAGCTCTAGTTACCAGTTATTGTTGAGATGCGGCTTTTGACAGTGATGGATATAACAAGCTTTTTTTGTGTCAGACGTCTTACAAAGAGTGTGGTCAGGGTCACAGTTCAGAAGTCTATGAGTCATTAACAGTTTCACCAATCAGTGATTTTTCCTTCTAAACTTCTCACTTGTTTTCATCATTCCTCGGCGGCGACAGACAGACATATTGTTTTCAGCTTGTTCGTCCATCCGTCAAATTGTCGTAGACACGATATCTCAATAACACCTTGAAAGAACATCAGATTTGGCACAAACATTCACCTGGACTCAAGCATGATGTCAATAGAATTTGGTGATCAAAGGATCATTTTTAGCCATTACTCAAAACTTCACACAGCAACATTTCACACAAACGGTCCATATTTTATGACTCTGGATGAGCAGGGATGTAATCTGAAACTAGTCTGAGGGGAGGAGGCAGACAATCACCAGGAGGTGATTCTAGTTTCGATAAATAATGAAAGAAAAAGTCCAAAAACTGAAAGAGATTTTTCTTCTCTCCTCTGTCATTAATCACCTGACGACCCCTCACATTTTATCTGTGTCCCTGTTTATAAAACTGTATAGAAAGTAGATCAGAACGGCTCCACCTGCAGCAGCTACAACAGTAACATGCTGCTGACACACTGATGCTTCAGTATTAATTATTATAAATCTAATGATGTCATATATAATCATATATCAGATTTTTTCTGTAATACTTTAACTACATTTTGATTCTAAGATTAATGTACTTTGACTTCAGTAGGATTTTTTATGCAGGACTGTTATTTTTACTTTGCTTTATTGGTACTTTTACTGAAGTAAAGGGTGTGAATACATCATGATCCTCATCCTCAACCTCCTCACTGCTCATTTTCCTCCCACAGTCCTCCTCACACTCTCTCATGTAACTGAGAACCCAGGCTGGATTTCCTTTAATGGGTCAAAAAAAAAAAAAAAAAAAAATCCTGAGCTGTCTCAGAGAATCTGTCCTCACACAGAGAGAGAGAGAGAGAGAGAGAGAGAGAGAGAGAGAGAGAGAGAGAGAGAGAGAGAGAGTACACTTCTCTGCCTGCTTACTGTACTATTCCTGCAGGCCTTTTTGTGGCTTTACACTGTGGTTTTGTGGCAGATTTATCTTCAGAAGACTCGGTCTACACCTTGTATATGTCTGGACCTCTGGTCAAATCCTGATTTTATAACTGTGACATCGTCTGACAAAATCACCAAACAGGTAAATTAAAGACAAATACTGAGCTGTGATTTCAGCTGGATTTACTGTAACATGATGTTTAGTCTTATTTCCTCCCTGGGAGATAATCATCTGACCCCCTGCAAAGGTCCTGACCCAGAAGTTGTCAGTCACTGGACCTATTGTGGTCCTGCAACAAAATAACTATGTTTGCCATCGTCACTTAAAGCTTTGTTTTGTCTTCTCTACCTTCCCCACCGTCATCATAAAACACCTCTGACTGCAGTAACCCGCCCAGCCCTGTTTTGACCTCCCTATTACAACAAGGTTTATGTCTCCATCTCCCCAGTGGGACTTTTAAAAGATGCTGTGAGGCTAAATGATGCTCTTATGTGGCAGCCCTGCTGCTGACTGACAGGTATACACGGCTCCACAGCTGCTGCTGCTCAGCGCTCAGAGCCAGGACAGATGTATCCAGCCCATTGGGTGGCGTAAAGTGAATGACACCAACCATCTGTCTGTGACTTCATCAGGAACACATGCTCCGGTCTCAGCTGATCTAGGATAAGTTCTTACAAGGACGGGTTACCTGTTATGGGGATAATGTCCCTGTAACATTTAGCTTAACGCAACCATTGCTTCTTTCACAGACGAGGTATTTATGTGGAAATACATCTGCCTTGTTCAACCTTAGTTAGTGCTAGTTTTATAGATACACTGCTAATTTCCACAGGCTTTGTTTTTCTGCTGAGCTAAGCTAAATGTATTTCACACTCAGAGGAACCTGGGGGACCACTTTCTAATAATCCGCCCTCTACACAGGTTTATGTTACAATGGCTTCATCAATGGTTAATAAAACATTTATTAACGATGATTTTAGTTAAATGTTTATGTCAGTAGATTCTAACCAGCTCACAATAACGACATTAGCATGCTGAGGTTTAGCTGTTTTTCTAGTTAGATGGCCAAAAAAAACATTTCTAGCTTCATGAGACCAGGACAGAAGTTCTTATTATCAGTCCTGAGAATTTCTCCACTAATATATTCAATTGTCCTCTTATTAGCGTGTAATTATATTTTACATTTCTCCTTCAAAATCTTATTCTTTTTAATGTGCTGTGTAAATTACTTTGACTTGACTCAAGCCCCTTTTCCTTTGGCATTCACTCCCGGGTCAAATAAGTAGACTTATCAGTTCCATCTCGTATCAGCAGTGATGTAAACACAACACCTGGGTGAACTCGCAGGTTTTCATCCGTTTTTCTGTGTTGTGATTAAACACACCTGTCACCTTTCCAGCACAGTTTCTGTTGAACCAGAAACACAGCGGCTACACCGCTCTCGGGGATGAAAGAGTGAGCTGCTGCCAAGAAATAAGTTTCAAAAACACACAATAACCGATTGAAGTGTCGTGTGTGTCTTCTCTCAGAAAGGCAAACTCGTCTGGCAGTGTAGAAAGAGTCAATCACATTTTTAGCGGGTTTACGTGTTAATTTTTGTATAAATTGGGTAATAATAGTTCATCTATATGATGTCACAGTTTCACAGTATTTAGCCAACAGTACGTGTTTCCATCAGCAAATGTAAAGTTAATGAAATAGTCGTTAACGTGATAAATGAAGGGCTTTATTATTTAAAACCATGTGGCATGGACCAGAAAAATCACCAGCTAAAGTGATTCTGTCTTACAAAGTTTGTAACCCAAAGGTTTTTGTCATTAATGACTTATAACTGATCTATAAAACTTAAATTAATGATTGATATAATCATTAATGAAATCAATTGTTAACTTATAAACCCTTTGTAAAGGCTGCCTCATCGTTAGTGTTAATCTTCTCACCTGAAAAACCTAGAAGCTGCATACACTTAAATACTGATGGTCATACAAATAATATTACACTACACTCAGCGAGCACTTTATTAGGAACAGCACACTAACACTGGGTAGTTCCTCCTCCTTCCTTCTTCATGTCATGGATCCACCAGATGTTGAAACTTTCCTCTGAGACTCCATGTTGACATGATGCATCACATCATTTCATCCATGCTGCCAATCTCCTGTTCTACCACACCCCAAAGGTGTTCTTCTGGATCCAGGTCTGGAGACTGGGAGGTGGTGGTGGTGGGGGGGTGGGGGGGGGGGGTGGAGGTGGTAAACTGTGAAGCCATAGAAGGATGCTGCTAAAGCTTTCTGTGAGTGTATGTTTCCATCAGTATGAGTATGGTGTTGTGTGTTGCAGCTCACCGCCTGCTGAATCGGTATCATGTATTTATATTAGTTTTATTCATACATGAAGACAAGAGAACATGTGCTGATGCAGATGTTTACATGCAAAACAATGAGGGACATGAACGCTACTTCATTCTCCGATGGAGCCGAGTGACGCGGCGCTGACAGATTGCTCACGGTGCCGTATTCGCGTTTGTCGTGAGCTTTAATGAAAAAGCACATTTTGATTTTCAATATGAAAGGCGATACGTTCAGGCTGTCAGGCAAATTGATGTGTGCAGTCAAGGGAGGCCTATACATTACATGTAAAGGATTGATGTCGCCGGAGGGGGAGGTGTGTATGGGTGTGTATGTGTGTGTGTGTGTAACGTGGGGTAAGCTGTGGACACACACTTTGCGTCCCCAGAGATGTGCGTCCAGCAGTGCTAAAAATCTGACTCAATAATAAACACAGACGAGCCTTTATCCAGCAAAGGAGAAAAGAGCAGAGCCCAGACAACATGATGACAGGTCCGTCCAACTGTTTATACGTCTAAATGCAAAGATAATGTATCCAGATACAGATCGCAAGAGGTCCACGTCTACATGTGAGCTGAGCATAATTCCTCTGACTTGCAGAGCTCCACCTCTTTCTTCTAAAGCCAAACTGCAACACAGTGCCCTGTGCGAAACCCCAAGACTACAAACCACTTGAGATCAGCATTTATAGCAGTACAGCTAACCCCCCCCCCTCTCTGTCTGACTTCACCTCCAGCTGACATGGTCTAAAATCTTTTTTTCTTGACATTAGTGTTACCACATGTCTGTGTACGTGAGGTGCTGGGCCTTTCTTGTTTTACTCCACTGACTAAAGACATATCTTATGATGACATTTGAAAGACACATTCTAACGCCCACAGTTCATTGTCTCACCGGCAGAGGATGAATTATACATTAGAGAAGTAGACAGATCACTCTCCTCACCTTCAGCCTTCAGTCCAGATCCCCCCTCAGTCTGAGAGAGGCTTCCACCGCTCACATGTGTGCAGCCTTCAAGTTCAACTGCAAGTCGGATGAGTGAGAGTCAGTCTCATGTCCGTCCACTGCTACAGTCCTCCCTTTGGATTATTCAGATAATGTGAATGCTCTGGTGCTGGTGCACAGTCCCGTGATTCCCTGTGGGACTCTGGGATCAGTCCTGGTGGGATGTCCAATCCTCAGAAAGGGAGTGAGAAAAATTGTTCTCATCTTCATTATCTGACAGTTGCTGCAGTCATTTCAGCACAAGGTCAGGAAAAATCTTCTTTTTTAAAATTCTTGAAGTCAGTTCTCACTGATTGGAGCGATTTATACTGTATTTATATACCCAGGACCTATGAGGTATGTTTGAAGTGTTGATGATCAATGTGTCCTGCAAGTCATATTCAAAAACTAGAATCACCTCATCATGGTCCTCTGCCTCCTCCACTCAGACTAGTTTCAGGTTACATCCCTGTTTATCCAGAGTCGTAGAAAATATCAACCATTTGTTTGAAATGTTGCTGTGTGAAGCCTTGAGTTAAGGCTTGTGTTTTGTGTTTCTTTGAGGTCATATTGACCTTGACCTTTGACTTTTAACCACCAAAAATCGAATCAGTTCATCCTTGTGTCCCAGTGGATATTTGTGAAATTTTGAAGAAATTCCCTCAAGGCATTAGTGAGATATGGCGTTCACAAGGCCAAAATCATGTTTAATGAGGTCACTGTGACCTCAACTATACAGACTGGAATCAGCCACCATGTGTAAGTCTTCAAATTGTAGAATATAAACTCCCACCGCTTTCCCTAATCCTCTCACCCTTGGCTGACTGGCCCCATGGAGTGCTGGGAGTTTACTCAGAGGACCCGTCAAAACCTGAGGGGCCGGTGTTGTGCCAAGCAAAATGTATACAAACATTATGAAAACCAGACCCTGGCTGTTTGGTCATCCAGCTGGCTGGTGTCATACAGCCTCTGAAACACTGAGCTGACAGGAACAGGCTGGTGTGTGATGCTGAACAAGCTGAGGTGTGAACATGTCAGGCTTGGCAGCACACAACACACACTGTGTCCTTGTCTTTCAATCAAGACCAGCTATTGATTCTTAAGACTATTGGTTCTCAAAACTGCTCTGTGTCCAGCGCTGAACACTTGAAAACTTAAACCTCTTGGGTCCATGAAATATTGACCGATGTCTGTCAGAGGTGAAGGTGGACAGGAGGTAGCCTGACTTTGATGTAGCGAGGTGCTTGTCAGACAGTGAGGGGTTTGCCGCCGCTGCCGCCTCCGTTTTTTTTTCAGTGTAAACACGGGGGAGTTCATGATGGCTCATGTGGCTTGTCTTGCAACCACGGCAACCACAGAGACTACAGCGAGGGAATCGATTCAGGAGCCGAGTTTACTGTACCTGAGTTCCCCCGAGTGAGTGACCTCTTCACCAGCAGAGGTCTATATAAAGAACTGGAGCAGTATCAGCTTCACAGCCTGATATATCTAAAGTATATAAAACTTTCTCGTGTTTAATTGTGTCACACCTGGAACCGTTGCTTCTGTGTTAAGCTACAAACCTCTCTTTAGAGTCCATGATGAGGTGCTGCCGGGTGGATAGTGGATCACAGTAACCTGTGATGAACAGGTGGGTGGGGTCAGAGGTGGATGGGAGCCGCTGCAGCGTTGTGCTCTACTGCCAAAACAGAAAACAACCAGGCCAGGCATCTCCCTGTCTGAAAAGAACCTTCAGGGAGGAGGTCAGGGTGGATGGCTTGTCGAACAGCGTTTCACTTTCTAACCCTGCCGTCTCCCAGACATCTAGACAGGCATCTGCATATTACTATAGCCTATTGTTTTCTAATGAAATTGGTCAGTTGGTCGGGTGTTGGATTTTTTTCCCATTGGCCATTGCTCTTTCAAAATGATTTGGCACAAACAGTTTCTATGATGTCATCAGCGGGCGTTTTCAGTGGATCCACAACACTTTCCGGTGACTTCATTTCCTTATAGAGTGACTGGGCCCTTTATTTACATCGACCCCAGAAGGTAACAGGTCTTTATTATTTTTCTTAACAGGTCAGTAAGAGTATTTTCTCATTTCCTGTTGTTGTCATTTCTGTTGTTTACATGCTATTTATACCTGCAAGTTTCCTTGACTTCTTGACCTTATGTTTAGTTATTCCTCTTCCTCCTTTAGCGCCAGCGGTTCATGTAGTTTATTTGCCATAATGGAGAGGAGGCTCAGTGAACTGGAAATGCTCTTCTGGCAGTTGGTTGACTGCCTGTGTAAATAGGCGTAGCCCTAACACCACGGCTCACACCACTGTTGTGCCAACACAGTTATGAAAATGAAATATGACAATGACAATAGCCTATTAAAATTGGTGACAGCACATTGCACTTTGAGAGTGTTTTCTATGAAATAGTGACATTTATAAATAAGTGTTTCAGTGCCACTATCCAGGAGGTTTATACCAAACATCTGCCTTCACCTTATTATCACGAGTAGCATTAACATAATATCAATATTTCATTTTTTTAAATATCATGGTCATCATCAATAACCAGAATAATGATGTATGATATGATTTGACTCAATATGAACAAAATTGATTTAATTTATTGAATTGAAATAATCTTGTGACATATTTTCTATGTTGACATATGCACTGTTGTATACAGTGTAATAATAATTATCCGTATTGTTATATTTGTTGTATGTTGTAAGTCTGTAATTTATTGTAGCTGCAGCCTGTATTGATCTGGATATTTTAATTTCAATGAGACTTTGAATAAACAGCCCTCTCTCATAGTAATTACATTTCTACACTCTGAAGGAGACGTAATGACAATATGTTGTTAATTTATGCATTTGGCAAGTATATATGTTAAAGTGAACGTATCAGTAAAATGGTGTGACAACCGATAGAGGCAAAAAACCTTTGTTCAAAACTCTGGCTTTTATGGTCTAATTATAATAATTGTTGATTATAAAATAAATTCTACATTCATTTCAGAAAAAAACATCCGCCAACATGCACAACCGGTTGATACATCCACACGCAGCTGTTGACCTTTGACCCAATGCCAGCATCTCGTCAGAAATTTCTGTTTAACTAGTAAACAATGCAAAAGCCTGAAACTAATGCTAGAACACCGGCTGCTCTCCTCGTTGCTGCATTGATGAGCGCACAGACACAAGGTCCAAAGCAACCTAGGAGGATGTTTCAAGTGCAGCTGCTTCAGGACCAGCTCCTGCGGAACCAGGTTGAGATTCAGAAGACGCAGAGCTACACTACAGATCTGTCAGCAGGAAACAAACCTGCATGACTGCCTGAAGTGAGTCCCAGACACTGCGGCAGAGCGTTAAACAGGACGCTGTATGTCAAGGAGGACAAGCAGCAGGAACAGTTTTCTATAAACGTGAAACTCATGTTGCTGCTGTGGAAAGACACAAAAGGCTTCATGGACATTAGAGGGGCTGAAAAAGGTGAAAATATGCTTCAGGTCACAAAGACAAACACACACAAACTGCAGTATGTGGTCACTAGGACAGACAGCATGAACAGAGGAAACTTTGCTACATTTTAAATTTAATTAAATTTAAATAATTCTAATTAAACTGATTTGTGAACATGAGCCACAGAAAAACCCCCTCGATGAGCGCTGACATTCAAAATGACCTCCTTGAATGTGCAGCATCACTTCTATGAGAAATCAGAGCAGAAGTGCACACACTCGCAGCCACTGTGCAATTTTATCTGACGAACACAAAGGCCTCTCAAAGGGGAAACTAATTGCTGTGTGTGTGTGTGTGTGTGTGTGTGTGTGTGTGAGGTCCATGTATGATGGCGCTCTGGGAGTGAAACCGCTGCAGCTGGACCCTGAATTGTGGGTGGGGTTGAGTTTTTTGGGGGGGTGGGGGGTGGGGGGAGCTGGTGCCCTTCCATGCAGGGTGTGCACAGGTTGTCACTCTGGCTGCTCGAATCTTGTGCTTTCAACAGCTTCGGTTGTCTCTGAATCTGATTGGACAATGAAAATCCAATCACAAAGCAGAGTCCAATCGGAAAGCAGGTAGTTCCGTTACCCTCGTTTTGGAGATGGACCGTGGCTCAGGTGTGTTAGCAGACACATGCAGCACATTAAGCGTTTTCTACAGCATCACCAATATATATAATATTTTCAGTTCAAGATAATTAAACCCACCTGAGGAGCTTGTCCTCGTTCAAGACCTAGGTCACAATTTGTAAGTTCAGGGTCGAACACAGTGTGGGAACTTTGAGTGCTGAGTTTTACACGGTTTTCTGCTTTGTACCTACTCACACACACACACACATCATTCGTCCACACATTTTATTCACACTGTCTCTCTCTTCCCTCTTTTCTACACATGTAGAAGTAAGTTTGAATTTCTCCTCCACATTTAATTTACAGGCTGATTTACAACTACACATCTTTTTGACCCTAATTCAAGCTCATATATCCAACTGTGAACACTTAAAGTTTTAAATCCACGGCATCATTTCACGACTGAAGCCCTTTAGCCATGTGTGGGAGTAACAAACTACATTTACTCTCGTTACTATAACAAAGTCGTTTTTTTTTTGTGTACTTGTACTTTTTAAAGGAATTTTTAAAAATCAGTAACGTTACTTGTACTGAAGAATTTCTTAACTCAAGTGTTTTACATTATTTTACATACACATTTAAAGTCAACATCGTTACAAAAGTCACATGATGAAATTATGATGAACTGCAATAAATGAAGAGTCAAATCAGCAGCTGCAGCAGAGAAGAAGCTGTTGTTGTTTTCCCACATATATCTGATCCTGCAGTACAATCTCCACCTGTGGTGACTCCAGCTTTATTGAAGTTTTTCACGGTTCTGCTCAGACTCTCACAGCTCTTGGTTCAGGGTCAGGGGAAGATCCTGGTCTGGTTTAATGCAGAAAGAGTTCAGGGACAGAACACTAGATGTGAACCCTGGTCTGACAGTTGAGAGCTGTGTGCCCGACATTCACCTCAACCACCTCCTTCTTTATTCATGACTGACTGAGGGTTCATTAGTTTCAAATAATAAATCTTTTATAAAGTGAGAATAGAAAGTCACTTTTACTGTGTATTTACAAGAGTAAATGTAAATGCATGGGGTAGTAGTAAGTGAATAACAGTGAAGCCACGCTTTAAACACAAAAATCCAAACAATAATTAGTCACTAATTGTGTCTTGACTATTTTACAGAACTAAGCCATTGAAATATCATTGAATCTAAATCTTTCAATTCACTGAAGGCCGATCTATGTGGGAGAAGAAGCCTGCAGAGTCTGTACTCTACAGACTTTCAGCAGGGACTTTGAAGAAGTTTGACAAGAAGCAACAGATTCCTCCCTGTGCAAAGAGCAGCCAGGAACGCTGCACAGCCAACTGAGTCAGTCAGTCAGTCAGTCAGTCAGTCAGTCAGTCAGTCAGTGCTGGTAATAAGCTGATGTCGGACTTCAGAGGCCGGAGGGTGCAGGATCACTATAGTCTCATGTTTTTCCATTATCAGGTTAACGGCGTGTTTTTAATCCATGCAGGTTCAGAGCTGATGGACAGGGCGGGGGCTCATGGAGCGCAGTGATTGCCTACACAGCGTGCAGCCCTAAAAATAAACCAAGACAACATGGGGGGGGGGGCGAAACCAGATAGGGGAAACCAGTCGGAAGGCCAACACAAATTAATATGAAGATAAATAAGCAGTTAGGGATGGAGGAGGCAGTTCAAGGAGCAGCATGGAGCTGGAATAATATTTTCCAAATGTCCAGTCTGGTCTCCAGCCCTGTGTTATTGCTTTCCCTCTCAGCGGGACGTGAGCGCTCTGTGATCGGGTACACAGACAGGTCTGCTGCACTGTGGCAAAGGAATTTGGCACATTCGAGAGCCATGTTTAGAGACATCTGGACAAAATGAGTCAGCTGCACAGATGCTTTTCTTCTGTCTGTTCTGCTTCATTCACACTGTGGGTAAAACAGTCCACAGCTTTCCAGCCCAGAGAAGTGGACCAATGAACGCTTATTGCAGTCATCTGTGATCCACAGCCAATCAACAATTTACACAAAGGTCATTCATCATTCGTCAGTTCGTCAAATTTTGGACAAAATCTTGAGCAATCGAAAGCAATAGAAGAAGTCGGAGTCTTAGTCTGTCAAAAGAGGGAAATCCAGCAAAACCATACAAAGGATATGAACGTACCAACCCTCACTACCTGGGTATACACAGGATGAACACACAAAATAATAGTCAAGCAAAAGTTTGAGTGTGTTTGAATGATAACTCTTCCGCAGTGAAGCTGCATAGCGTCGTCCAGGAGGCCAGAGAATCACCTCCTCCTCTTGGTGTAGTAAGGCTGCGAACTCCTGAGAGGTGCCGACTGGGATGATCTTGGATGAGGTGGACGGGTGAAGACTGGATGGCTACGGAGATGAGTGGGATCTGGGTTGCAGTGTTGAGTGCCAGGGACAGGCAGAGTGTGTGTTGGGGTATGCCTATGACGTTTTGAACTCTCCTCTATTTCTGAATCAGGGTGTGTGTGTGTGTGTGTGATGTAGGGTGCGTATTTAAGGTGCAGATTGCAACAAAGTCAATGTGTCAACTAAGGTATACGATCCAGTCCTGTGGGGGAAACCTGACTGTGTGTGTTTCATGGCAATTCTAGACATTTCTGAAATCAAAAATGCCAGCTTGCTGGTTGTGCTAGATTTAATGTCAGGGAATCACCGAGGTAATTTTGATACATCATCTGGGAACCATGAATGTAGACAACTTTCTCAATGATGATATTCACACATCCAAATGTCTCAGGTGCAGGTGTGTTGGAAAGTGTCCTTTCGGTCTTGAAAAGAAGAATATCCTGCACAGTTCTCTTGCTCAGCATCACAGTTTACTGATCATCAACATCAACATAACATTTTGTTTTCTCTAGACCTTAGGTCCCAGCCTGCTCAATCTCTCATGGGTGATGCTGGTCCTGAGGTAAGTTTTCATCAGCTTCAGCTAGTACTGATTCATGTGAATCTGCAGTACAGTACCAGCTCTCTGCTGTACTAGAGGCTCTCTGTACCCCAGTCTTTCCTTTCTAAAATTCAGCTGATCTGATGCCCCAAGTCATCAATATTTGAATGATAGGATCGAAAAATTGAAAGCAGAGCTGTGTCTTTCAGAAAGGCTTCACTGTCGGGGTTTAGAGCTGAGACGCTCCTCCTTATGTCACAGTTTGTCTTTGAAACACGTCTGTGATGCTCATTGAGCATCTGAACGAGACCAGTTTTATCTGGTTCTGATTCTCTCTGACCAACAGCAGTGCACAGCTTTCACCCAGTTTACAGCTTTGTCCTGCCTGAAGTAATTCAGTGTCTGAACTAAAGCTTCAACGAAGTCAACAGTGATGAAGACTGTGGTAGATCAGAGAGAGATTTTGTTTTTCCACACTTCAAACACTTTTCGGAGTTTAACAACATCCTCAATGAATTCAAGATCTAATGTTACGTAGAGAGATTAATTCAACATGCCCATCGTTAAATCGCTGGAGTTGTCTTGGTCCACCTTCATACATCCGTCTTTGTATAGTCAGCTATCAGGATGGACGTATGGCCCAGATGTGAACATATATATATATAGTTTGTCTAGTAAGGAGAAGAACTCCTCTGCCTCTGGGACAGCTTCAACTGTATCTACTACAACTACATTTCCACAGTGGGAATCGCAGTGGATGTAAAAGGCATATTTAGCTTGCTCTTTGATTCTACCCTGGGCCCAGAATGTTTACCACTCATGACAGCAGCACCGCCATATGCCTGGCCTGCAAGGTTATTTTTGTATTCTAGACCGTGGCGGTGTATCGTCGTAGGGATCCAGCTATGTCGAGCTACGTTGGTTCCACCTTGTAGACTCTACGGGGCCACAGGGAATTTCAAGTTTAGTGTTAAAGGGGCATTGCCCCCGGTTTTTGCCCCTCTCCAAAACCACCTATGCCTGCTGTTGACGCTATAGATTAAAGGTCAGAGGATCACCAAAGTCAGTAAGATACATACACTCTCAGGGACCTTGAATATGTGCACTAAATTTCACTGCAATCATTCAGAACCAAGATTCCTACCTCTGGGAGTCATGAATCCATATCAAGCCAAAAGGTTGGTGACATATTTCACAAAGAAATGGAACCTTTGACCTGCTGTTGGCTGTATATGTCAAATGAAAGTATTACCAAGTTAGTAGGATCCATCCTGTGTGGAACATGAATGTTGGTACCAAATTTCATGACAACCTATCCAATACCGGTGGAGAAATTTTAAATAAAATCAGAAATTGTCAACCTCATCATGGAGGTTTTTAAGGTCAGGGATCACCAGAGTCACTAGGTTACTTCCTCTGGGGAACATGGATATCTGTACTACATTTTGAATGGAAATCCATCCATTGTTGCTGGAACACTTCAGTCTGGACCAATAGACATTGCCATCCCTAGCGCTAATGACCACCTCTACTTGGTAGACCCGTCTTACAGATGCCTCTGAAAGTTTCCTAGTTCCTCACAGTGTGAGGTTTTAGTGAGGATCTGGGCCCACAAAGCAGAACACAGGAGTGATGGAAGGGAGTAGTGGAGTTGGGCATGCAGGTGTGACAAACTGACGAGACGAGATGGGGGCTGAGCGTAGAAGGCCGGCAGGGGAACGGACCTAAGGCACAGGAATAACAGGGTAAATGAGCAGTTCAGTAAGACAGAGCAAAAAGGTTTACGCTGTAGCGTAATACCGCACGATGACTCAGAACAATCTGGCGACAACTGAAGAGTTGAACCGGGCTTTATACTGCAGGCGGGTGTGGAGTTGATTGTGTGATGAACAGCAGGTGCGCATGGAGACTGGAGGGATCAGGATCTAGGAAGCCACGCCCTGACTGAAAACACACACACACACAGACACACACACACACACATATGCAAACTAGGGACAACCAACCACAAGAGGGACAGTAATACATTAGGTTAAATAACAGGGAAAGAAAAGGACCACAAGGTCCTAATCCTAACACACAGTTTGAATTGATTTAATTGACACACTAGCAACAGGCGTTCCCATGATGTACCCCTCCACGTTCCCTCACAGCCTCTGGTCTCATTACTTTACTTAAAGATAAGTCTTATTTGGATCTGCCATTTGTAGCAGAGGAGGCTATAATTCTTTCATCACTTGATAATGAAACCTACAGCACGACTGCAGGGTGCCACATACAAACATTAAGATCTGTGGAAGTCTGCAATGGTCAAGATGAGGTCTCTTCTACAGAACATGGTTTCAGGGTGATGTATGAGGGAGGGGTTGAGTTTCTTTAATAGGCAGGCATGAAAATTGTTTATCTATTGTTTGTGACAGTTAATTCTGACAAAACTGATTGGTCAGCTGGTGGTCCTGATGGCTTAATGTTCTCTCCCTGTGTTTCCTACCTGTCGCTACTTTTAAATAAAAACTGTCACAAATTAGTATCAGGAAGAATAATGGAAATAATAGAATGGTTTTGATTTCATCATCGTTTGTGGCCTCAGCACTGACGAAATGTTCCACAAGCACAAAGTGAAAATGTTGTTTCAACCTGTCATTCAGTTGTGGGCTGTATGTTCAACAGTGTTTTCATGAACCCACAGTTGTCTACTTTAAATTCTTTGTCCAGAGTAAAACCAGTGTTCAGTTTCACAGATTCTGCTTTTCCTTCTTTATTGGAATATTGTATGTTAAATCTAAGGTGTTGGCCGCGCCACAGCAAAATTATAGGATTTCAACAGTGGTTTTGACCCAGAAAAACAGAAGACAGAAGACATGTGGGATCACACAAAAAATAGCTTCGAATAAACAACCTGTGGCTGAAATAAAATGGGTTAAACAAACTGTGTTTTGACTTCTCCCCTTTTGTTTGTGTAGTGAACAAATACAGAATGTTGGAGTAAAGTACAAAGCGCTCAGGGACCCAGCTTGCGAGGCGCAGCAGGCAAAGGCAGGCAATGCTCGGGGCCCCAGGCTGATAGAGGGGCCCCTGAGGGCTGACAAACTTTTCCGCATAGCCACGTCTCAAAATGCAGCTTCCTCCCCATTAAACAACCAATGGACGATCTGCAATGAGATCTCAGTAGAAAACCTCCTTAAAAGCTACTTTATGTGTTGATGAGCACCGGCCTTACAATGAGGGTTATTTACAATGTGACGATGTTGAAGCTTTTTAGTTAGTTATTTATTTATTTTGTGGTCACGTCCCCTCGTTCCCAGAAGTCATCGGTTACTAAGACGCAGCAAACCAGATCTGATCTTGCTCACCTTGATACTTCGTCCTTATCATTCATCCGTTATCGACACTCACTCGTCACTGCGCCTCATCCGCGTGACAGTCAGTGCAGAAGCTGTGAAAAATATCTTGTGTCTCTTGTCAGTTAAAAAAAAAAAAAGCTTTGCAGTGTAAACATGTGTTTTTCTTTCATTTGATTTCCATTGACATTTATTTGTGTCTGCCTGACACACCCCTGCCCTCCCTCCCCTTTAATCATCACCCGCATCACCCCTCCCTCCATCTTCCTCGCCCAACCTGTTTTGATCCTGAGACGTGTTGTGTGATTGAGAGATTATTTCACGGTTAATGTGGCCTTTTATCAGACATCCTCCCCGGCCTGCTGTCAGCAACACACAGCCGTAGATTCTTGGCTGAGGTTCAGTCACAGACACAAACATCTCATCTCCCCTCACAACAGCACAAGCTTTCCATTTACACTCATCACATCCCAATCATGAGACAGATTAGATTCCTGTTCCTTGTGATTTTAATGGAATCCCGATCAGTTTGGTAGCTGGAGCTGATATTCTAATATACAAGAGCTTTTAATTTGCTGGTAAATGATGCAAACATGACCCGATGCCAAACATATATATTTGCATAAATGTGCTATTTTACTGTAGAGGGGAAATTATTCAGAACTACAGTAAAAGATCAATCAGAACAACATGCTAGATGCCTCGTTATAATGTTATACTCTAGGAAGCTGGGAGTCTAATTAGTCAGCGCTACTGCTGCTGCGTCGCATGGACCAGCAGAGTTTTACGGGGAACAACGCTGGGAAGTTGGAGCGAGATCTTAAAAATGCCTTCAGCAGACTCAGCATCTGTCTTTTCCCTTCAGGCCCAAGCCAGTCTTTCATTCTGAAGCCAGATCTGCAAAATGCACTAAGTTAACCACACCGTAATCAGCCCAAAACTTTCCACCAGAGCAGCGAGCGTCATCTTTCCCCCCCTCGCTCTCGTCTCTCTTCTTGGAAATTCCACCCGTATCCGCCGACTGTGGGACTGCGAGCAAGTACAACAAACACCCCGGCGGGAGAGCGGCGAGGATCTCGCATGTCCTGACTTTTAAACACACAGCCAGCCGAACGTCTGGCATAACCATTGGCCGTGTTTCATCTTCAGGATGTACGGCGAAGCGGGGATGTGAACATGATCCGCGTGCCAAACCAAATAACCACAGCACATGGTCGGCACACAGAGAGACTGAGCATGGAGGCGACTGGAACAGACAGCTGCTGGTTTCGCTGGAGCAGCTTTTGCTTCAATAGCACTTTCTATTTAATCCGAGGATGGAGGTGTGGGCATATTATGCTTGAAGCCGGGGCCAAGAGCTGGGCTCCGGGCCAGTTCAAATACAGATGTCGGCCCCACAGAGTGAGACATTTATTTGTGGACGGGGCCCTGTAGGTGGTGAGCCTTTCCCCGGGCTAACAAGGTGAATCATGGCCAGGAAAGGTGTTTTGAAAAAATCCAAGATGAAGAAAATAAAATAAGAGTCAAGAAACTTATAATGACAGTGTAATTTGATTCATGATGACTGAATTAATACATGAATGGGGACATGCTAAATATTTAAAAAAAGTGTTCCCAAACACTTCTCCTCCTCATCCCTTCAGCCTTTCCACAGTCAGGCACAGACAATGGTGTAAGTAGTGATTCATGACGCTTAAGAGCGACTGATCAAGATTTTTAAGTCAAGTGTGCATAAATTCTCCAGTATAATCCATCAGGCAGACAAAGGAGAGAAAAGCCAAACCTCCTCAAGAGCAGGGGGAGATTTATCTGCTGCTCCCGGGGTTTACTCAAACAAGGAGGGAAACCGTCGCAGCTGCAGCACACAGACGGCGGAGGATATGGGGAGCCATAGGTTTAAGCCAAATAAAACTTTACAAGTTGCCCTGCTGGCTGAGAGAGAGAGAGAGAAAGAGAGACAAGAGAGAACAGTAAACATATACTGGGAAATCAATAACCTTTAGGGTAATAACGTCTTTTTGGACATGTAAATGTCACAGGAAAGATAATATAAAGCCTGGACCCATGCGTCTGTTTTTACACCAGCATACATCACATTTACAGAGAAGATAACAGCAGTCTGGGCTTGTGTATCTCAGTGGCCAGAAGTTGCACACAAGGCAATCCGTTCCCACGATGCTTTTCCTCCGAGTTAACGGAAAAGATAGAGTTTCAAAAATTACCTGCACTCCTCTTTCTGCCGTGACTGTAATCATGGCCTCGTCCCAAAAATGCCCCAGAGGAAGGATTTCACTTCAGTCAGTTTTTTATGCCTCCATTATTTTTTGGACACGATAGCTCAGTAACGCCTTGGTGCAACTCAAATTTGGCACAAACATTCACTTGGACTCAAGAATGAAATGAGTATATTTTGGTGGTCAAAGGTCAATGTCAGTGTGACCTCACAAAACACTTATTTTTGCCGTTACTCAAGACTTCACACAGCAGCTATGAGAAAAATTTCACACAAATGGTTCATATTTTCTCTGACTGGATAAACAGGGATGAAACCTGAAACTAGTCTGAGTGGAGGAGGCAGACGACCACCAGGAGGAGGTGATTCTAGTTTTATTACTTTCTTCTCATCTGTGATGAGTTCATGGCAACACTTCCTGATGCTGAACATAAACATACATTCCTGTAAATTACAAGGTCACTTATGCTCTTAAAGGAGATTAGTGCTCGGCTTTGAATCCAGATGTGTTTGTAAGATAAAGTGTGTGTCATCAGGTCAGACAGTGTGACAGAAATAGTCTGATGATGACCATCTAGTCCTTTGGCGAATGCCTTGTTCATGCACATCAGTTGTTAGTCAACATCATCATAATCATCAGAGTAGCCGTGGTTACTTCGAACTGCATCTGACATCACAGCCCTTTTTTCAGAGACATAACTCAGTCAAATCAGAACACATCTGTTGGCAATAATGACAATATACTGCCTAGCTATAACATGTAGATACTGTGTTTATGTTATACTGTTTTAATCAAGCTTGTTTGATAGACTTTATGTGTTTTTTAATTCTACTTATATAATTAAATGAATTCCAAAAATATACCGCACAAGTTTTTTTTAAAAGATACTTTTACTAAGTTTAATTCCAGCAGCAAAAGCTGAAGCCGACACTGAAGAAGCAAAAACTGCAGTTCCTCTAATGACCACTAGAGTCTGGCTCCAACAGTGAGTCAGTCCCCATAGACTCCCATGTTAAAATGTCCAACTTTACAGCACAAATAAACATGTTTACAGCCTGGTACAAAAATCACGTGACTACTCTCTGGTTCGATTCTTACAACACTAGAATGAACCCAAACGTCTACGTTAGCATGGGTATTAATATGTCAAATTTGCACAGATCAGTTATTGCAGGTAAACTTCCTGCTTTGAGTATTTCACAAGGAACTTAAACGTGGCTAATATAAATAGAAAGACTGTGTGAATATTAACACAACACTTTAATGTTCCTCAGTGACATATACCTCTCACCACACTGGGACCTGCTGCTTCTGCCTCTCCCTCAGCTGTATCTTTACCTGTGCCTGCAGCTTCACCCACCACTGACTGGAATTGTGAACCGACTTGTCCGTTCAGTATCCACCGTGTCCACGTCTTCTTTTTTTTCTAAGTTATATGTTTTGCATTTAGATATTGGGATAGGGACAGTGAGCGAGTGACAGGAAAGTTGGAGAGAGAGAGGGGATGACATAAGATGAGATAAGTGGTACGCACTCTGCCAGTCAACGTCTTCTAATGTAATACCATGCGTCTCCCTCTTTCTCAAGTAGAGGGAATGAGTAGAAAATAGTTTAAAAAGATTTTTTAAAAAAACATACATACAAATAAAATGCCAACGAGAGTCGGCCATTAACATACCTTGGTGGTCTGCCCGAGTAAAGTCTAAATGTGGGAAACCTCACTGTCACCCCTTCAGAACATCATGTCAAACAAAGTGAGTCACTCCAGCTGCACTGTGACAGAGCTATCCAGAAACTACCTCAGATTACTGTGGTTAGCAGTGTGTGCGTTCAGGTAATGATGCTGTTTGTGCGACAGTAATTGTGTGCACAGTGGTTCAAGGTGACAGAAGCGCAAGTTTGGAAGCAGAAGCTTCTGCTAAAAGCTTCCTGGCAGCCTTGCTGTCTGAGGGCGGAGGGTGGGCTACACTAAAGGTTGTGCCTTATTCTGGTTCCTGGCAAAGTAATCGGAGCCAAGAACACATTTCCTGCCAATTGGACACATGGCCTTCAAATACAGTTCAAATAAAATATCCAAGACTTGCATTCAGGTTCTGTTGAGGGGCATGTGTGGATAAGTTTTCTGGGCACCAGCGTAAGCCAGGAGTATATTTTTCATCACCAAGGAAAACATGATGCCAGGTATACTTTTCAATATGAGCACTTCTCATTGTTTTGCTCCAGGGCACTTGGAGAGAACGAGAGACAAATGCTGGCACGGGGAAGCAGACCTCACATTGCTTCTCTTATGAGTTCACTTTTTTTCCTTTTCTCCCTCAAGGTGTCTTAGGATGGAAAATCGTATCCCTCTTATTTTACTAGGACGCCAAACACTGAAAAGCTCACACACATGCACAGCCCTGACAGCACACACTCTTTCTTCAGCACTAACAAAACACAGACTGCTGTCCCTCACACTAACAGGAGCGGTTGGACTTTATTGCTGGCGGATGAAAGTGTGTGTCACATGTAAGACTGCTGACTAATGGCATTAGTGTCTTTGGGCAGATACAGCAAAGATAACTATGAACAATGAGCTTCATGAACACAAGCGCAGGGTAAAGTGCTCTGTCCTGAGACCACATCAGCTGTATGTCTGTGAAAGGTTTGTCGACATAGATGGTAAAATTTACATCACAGCTCTTCAAGAGAGAGTCTGTTTTCTAACCTGGCAAAAATAACTGCTATAGTGAACTTCTACAATGAAGTTAGGCCCTGACATTTGGCCTTATAGCAGCAGGGTTGGGTGATGCTGTCCAGTCTTATGTCTGTCCGTCCGACTATTGTCCCAATTATTAGTGTCCGCTCAAATTAGAGACCTGACCCAAAGGTGACAGCTACGGTATATTTTTGCTTTTTTTGATCTATTACTGACTGTTCACTCACTAAGGTAACACAAAGCAGAAAAATCCTCAATTACAGTGTTAGGGTTGCCCTCTAATAATTGACCAAACATTAGTTGATTTGAAGAGTCTTAGTCGGCCAAGTTCTGATTAGATGGTTGGTTGTAGAAAAAACCTTCACGGCAACTCTGAGGGGACACACGACCTCAAATGTTGAAACACATAGTGATTGATTGATTTACTTTATTGTCCACCTCAGGTGAAATTTGTCTACATGTACATACACTCCACATAACGGAGCACACCATTAAAAACATATGACATATACAACAGAGGCAGATCGGTTACAGAAATCCTGGATTCAGTCATTTTGTGTTCCTTCATAGCGTAGGGAATAAAAGACCTTTTGTATATGCTCCAGCTGGTCCTTGGGGCCCTGAATCGCCGGACAGACAGAAGCAGCTCAAACTCTGTCAGTGTGAGGTACCTGCAGCTGTTTGTTTAGCCTCCCTGTGAACATCAAGTCTGTTACAGTAATTACACACCAGTACAAGGATTTAAAAAGGGCCGGTTGCCAGTAAGTGCCTAAATGAGACCACAGAGGTTGTCGGCGACGTTAAACGTCATCACGTCAATTATTCTGCTGATTGTATTTAGGCTTCAACAATCATAAAAGAACTGTTCATTAGTGAAGATTATCCTGCTGAACAAGAATCATAAACTGTTGTTTGTCACACAGGTTTTGTTTGTTTGTTTGTTTTTATCAATTTCCCATTAACTGTGAAAAACAAACAGATATTATGGCTTTGTGTGAGGAGCCAGCTGAGCTCCAGTAGAGTCTACAAACATGATCAGGGGCTCCTCAGGTTCTTTCGCCTCCTCTATGAGAGACAACAAGCATAACAATGCCTGCTTGCTCCCCGAGGACAGGACACTGAAACCTCAATCTGCAGGATGTGGAGCATGTATGCTGTAGCTGGAACTGAGTGTTAAGCCACTGCAGTGGCGGGATGTTCATGAATTATGATTGTGGAGGAGGCGTTCACTGACTATTCTGAATTAGCTTGTAGCTACTTTATGTGACTTCCAGTACATCCCTAATAGCAGCAGATGGAGAAATGAGATGTGTGAACATCAATCCCCTTTTAATGACATCTAAGTGAATATAAATTGTGGCTTTTATGGTGAAAGGGAAGATCAACAGTGATGGACGGTAAAAACACAAAGGCCTCTAGTGATGTTTTACTCCAAGCATCAACATCCGGGGCTGAAAAATGGAACCAACCCTGGAGAACCAAAACCAGCAGTTCCTCTAATGACCACTAGAGTCTGGCTCTAACCATGAGTCAATCCCCATAGACTCCCATGTTAAAATGTCCAACTTTAAAGGTGAAATCAACATGTTTACAGCCTGGTACATAAATAGTTTTGGTTTCTATAGTTACATTACTCCTTCATGACAAATGTTTATTTTACTCACCTGTTTACATTTTATTAAGGCTTCTTAATAAATATGAATATAATATCATTATAATATATGAATAATTAAGGGAGTGGCCGATTTGATTGGCAGGTAGGTTAGCATATGCTAGCCACAAACCGGCATGTATGAAGTCTCAGCTCCTCACACGCCCTTCCTTTTTGTCAATTTTTTGATCAGCTGGGAGTTAGGGCGGAGTCAGACACTGCCAAGATGGCGACGGTGGAGCAGCTCACTCTGAGCTTCAAAACTACTCCTCAGAAACCTGTGGGTGACATCACAGAGGCTACATCCGTCTTTATTTACAGTGTATGTTTTATTGCCACTTCTTCAGTGCTTTACAGATGCTAGTTATCTCAGCCTTAAGCAGTCAGAAATTAATGAATGGACCAGACTGACAACTGGTGTTGACAACCTTTATTACCATGAGAACACTGACATCATTAATCATTAACTATGACTAATCTTCATACAATATCATTGACAAAGAGTGGTGGCCAAAATGGAGTTTCAAAATATAAACTTTCATGAAAACGCTCCATAGAGACAAAATTACAAATGTCCCTCTTTGAACAGCTGTGCTATACATTTCTCCTCCAACAGCAACAGCCTGGACACAGCTGCTGTCTGCTGACTGTCTGTAGGAGCTCGGACAACAGACAGTGATGCACAACTTAACTGCCATACATAGTTGATCGTCAGGTCTTGTTGATTTTGAATGAGTCTCTGCAGCTAAATGTCTATCTGCAATATCTACTGATTATTAAAATGCACAACACATCATGTAGCAGATTATTTTGGGCAGTAGCAGCTGTCTAGTCCGTACCTTGTGTTGTTTGCAAAGAGGTTACAAACATTTACACGTTTATTTAAATGCTGCAGCTGCAGCTATTATAAAGACTGTGTGAGTGTAACACAGTCCAGTACAACATCAGAACCTCTGAGACCTTCAGCAAACTACAGAATAACATAGGCTGGTGGGCTCAGTCACAAAACATGCGCACGCTCATGCAGACCCTGAATGACAGGATGTTTAATGGCCAATCCCACTATTGCACAGGGGGAAGGACAGACTGGACTGAAGAGGCAGAGAGGCGAAATGCTGCCCCCTATTTACCTCCCACATTTGACCAGTTCTTCCACTTTATCCCATTAAAGAGTACCTAAAACCTAAAACACACTTTTCTCATTTGCATTTCGCCCACCTGCAAGTTGGACATTTTCTGCAAGCTTGCACCATATACGTTGGCTGCTGGATCATATGTCAACCTCACAGCCATATCTGACCAGGCTAGACTGCCCAGTAAACAAATATGAATAAACAGAGGAGCTGTGGTTTTTCTGGATAAGAAACTGTATAATATTTATATTTCTCAACTGATTTCAGTGACTAATTTTACATCAAAATGTTTATGATCTATGTAGAGTAAAAATAAAAGGTTTGTCTCTAGTTGCTTAGAATTGTGATAGTTGAGATGTGAAAGGATTTGATGAAATAGGACTTTATTGATCAAATTCAAGTGTTAAAGCAGGATCAGTGACCTCACTGAGCAGACTCTGCTGATGAAAACCTGACGATGCAATTGAAAGCTCTGGACAAAGCAAGTGTCAAATTATCAAACCGCTAATGATAATGATAATGTTCTTAAGAAAAGCTGATGCATATTGTAGCTTTAGAGACATTGTGTTCGTAAATCATGACGTCCCCTGTAAATTCCAGTCCAGTGTGAACACCTGATGCACCTCTGGCTTGAAAAGCGACAACATCTGTGTAAATGTAGAACCACGAGTTTGTATAACAGATGCATGATGCACATGGAAATATGCACCAACCTGAGAATCTACTCTTCCACTTGCTTTCCTAACTCACCCTGGGGATTTCTGTTACTGCCAAGAGTCTGGAACTGAAAGCTGATAAACTGACCTCTGATGACCCGCTCCCTGCAGTTGATCGTACAACATTGTTTAATGAGTGTTAGGAAGGAGATGTGAGGTATGCTGCAGCAGGTGGGCACCTGTCAGGGCTTATAATAGCACTTGATTAATAGGAGCTTTTTGAACATTTCGCAGCGCAAGTCTCGGGCCAGACTGATTAATGACGTATGAATTCAAATGATTTGAGGGGCCTCAGAGGGGGAAATAGCACTTCCTATAATCAGGGATATTAGGGTCATTATGTCTGATTCCTGCTCGTTTCACATTTGTCTTCAGATGATCTCTTAAATGGCCTTAGATACACACTTATACCCTTGGAAATGAATAATTAACCAATTGCTTTTGCCGCATGTGGAGTGCAATAACTGCGGAATGGACTTTAAAGGAAACTAGGGACACAGTGTCAGACATGTTTAACCAAACAGGTTTAAAGGATAATTCTGGTTTTATTACAGCTCTGTTCTTATTTGTGTGGGCTGGCATCCATTAGTTATGAAAACACTGTTCTCACTACAGTATTTGCTGAGATGTGGAAATGAAAGTTGCTAAAATGAGTTCAGAGCAAGAAACACAAGCAGTTTAGCAGTTAGAACAGGGACGACCGGAGATATACGGAAGGCCATACTTGCATCCTGTTATCTCGAGATAATGAGCCTTGTTTTCTCCTTATAATTACTTTGTTAATCAGAGATCAGATATAGATGCTAACTCCTAGTGCTGTAAACTGAAAATGTCCGGACTACGCATTGAACAACGCATCAGAGAATATTTTAATCAAGGTCTAATTCCGGCAGAAATCACACTGTGTCTTTTAATACTTAATTCGTTGTCTTCATGGTTAACGAATGATGCACGAGAGATGCAGATTATCTGGACTGATATCTGGATCTGTGACGTAGCGCATGAGGTTCAGTCAAAATCAATTTCTCCTGATAATATCTCATTATCTCGGGATGATAAAAAAAATCGTTTTATCCCATTATGTCACAAAAAATATTTTGGAGTATGATCGTTCTCTGCTTCCATAGAGAGAAAGTCAAAAATGACTGCTCTCAGTTTTACCCCTAAATGAGGTGGTTTAGATCAGTGTGAAGATCCTGAGTTACAAGTACTGAGAAAATAAGAGGGCCCACCCACGACCTCACATTTTATTTCCATCCATTCATCCCTGCAGCTCCCCACCCTGGTCAGTGTTGCTGCAGCCTCATCACATTCAAACCCACAGGGAGTTCGGTGTTTCCAGTTTACACAGTCTGCACGTCTTTCAATGTTGTGATGTGCCATAACCTATTTTGTTTAAACTTTTCAAAGCAAACTGGAGACTGTCCTCCCAAGAAGCACGAGCCCCAAACAATATCTGAGTCAGGTTTCACAAAGATAGACTGACTGTGTCTTAGATATAACAAATAGTCAGACTTCAGTTTATTTGTTGCACAAAGCAGTTTAGTTTTTTCATTATCTTAAGCTGGACTGTAGTGCGGTGAATTTTGGGGGAATTTAAAAAAAAAAAAAAAAAATGGCCGATGGAACTGCATCTTACCTCTCAGCTCTGTTTACCCCAGCAGAAAAAGTCTTTTGGAAGAACTCAACACTTACAAGGATGTTTTACTTTGGAAATTCAGCGTGAAACAAAAAATAAATAAAAATCTCCCCTCTCTTTGCTCTCTCCATAACAATTTCAGCAAACCACAAATTATAAGCCATGATTTCCTTTTTTTTGTTATTGGGTAATACTGGTCAGTGCAGGTGTCATTGATTGTTACCATGGCAACATTGACCTTAGGCCTGAGTTAGACGTTTTTGGCTTGGTCAGTCTTTACTTTGCTTACTTGCGTTCAACTAATCTATGAGCACAATTAAGACCGGACCGACACTACAGACCAGTCTGAAACCGACGCCAACATACGTTCAGAACACTTTAGTTTAATCTTTTAATCTTAATCTATATATAAATATATAAACTGCAAAACCGTCTCCTTTCTCAACTGTCTCTTGTCTGGCCTCTCAGGTCAAAGCTCAAGCTCATGGTCAAGGTCTAGCTCCCCCTAGAGGCCTGCAGCACTTCAGTTGTGTTGTCTGAATATGCAGCTCTTTTTTCTGTTGCATTTGTTTTAGTGGTTTTGTGTGTTTTTGTTGTCGCATCCTTTCTGTATTTTACAGCGTGTTTGCTGTTAATTTTGTTTTGTCTTCCTGCAGCACGTTTTTCATTTGCAACCACGTTCCCTCTGTTGTATTTGTTTTGTATTTTCGTATGTGTTTTTGAATCCGCATCATTTATGAATTTTCAGCTTGTTCCTACTATCAGAAGTGTTTCGGGCCCATCTACCACCACCTCTGAGAATGAGAAGAGACCTTCTCAGCAGAAGCCTGCACAAACTAGAAAGGGTGCCCGCTCTGACCCACCCGATGACATGATGTCAATGACGTCATGTGAAAATGGTCGATGGAAAACTGGTCGTGCAAATGTAACAACTTTTATTTTTGAGCAACCACGCCACCCCCCCAACAAGATGCCGCCATGGGTGGCTGTCCACATGTTGCTATCTAAATCCACCAATGAGGCTGGATTGGAAAACACAGGCTTTCTTTTTCTTGGCAACACAATTCTGTTGTTAGACTGGTAAAAATGTCTGAGTGTCTCTGTCACTGTGTGACGAATGAGACGTACGGTGGTCCACATCTCTGTGGGATTGTGTATACATCTTTATTTACTGCGTAGTTGTGTCATATTTCAGGCCAAAGCCTGGGGGTCTTCCCTGATCCAGGTAAGTTCCAGAGCCGGTCATGCATGAAAGATGAGAGCAGATCTGCAGGAATCTGAAACATTCACAAGGCGAGGCCGGGCTCATTTCTCTGCCGTGCATCAGGTGAATGGAGCAACATTAGACTTGTTTAGAGTGGGAACAGTAGATGCGGCAGAGAAAATAAATCCAGCGGCTGTGTGTGAGCGCAGAGACCTGCACGGTGAAGATCACCGGTTGTGACAGTGTGCTCAGTGGCGATGACTGCAGCACAGAATACAGACCTGTCACCAGATGGAAGCACATTTTTCAGCATGGTTGCCTGCGAAGGGTAGTCTCTGTGTGTGTATGTGTGTGCAAGGAAAAACATTTATATAGTTGCCATGGAGACACTGTCAGTGCACATCAGTGATGGCAGCTTCTGGTATTGCTGAACTTCAGTGTGTAGATTATGCTGTAGCCCCGCCACAATGCCATGCAGATATGATTTATGGCCATGCCACAGCAGTGCAGGAATCAAAATAAAGCCTGATAGAGTGATAACTCTGTGTTTTATGTTTAAGTGGTGACGTTAACAGATTTATTGTCAGTGATTCAGGTGCATAAAGACACAGAACAGATATCATTGGTTCCAAGAGGGGCCCTGTGAAGTGGTAAATGAAGGGGAACGAGCAGTTTTAAATCTGCTGAGTGGCAATAGCAACATGCTATCTGTGCGCTAGCTGCCATGTTGTCAAGCACAATCACTGTATAGTGTTTCAGTGCCAAAGGCAGCCATATCAAGGTAGAATAAAATGTAATGTTTCAGCAGTAATAATACCTAATGTAGAAAATATGATGATTAAAAAGTTTTACTGTTTAATAAAATTCTGAAGGATTCAAGCCAGTTGTTGAAATGCTTACTAAAGATTACTCTTTGGTTTTCAGGGTGGAGAAAAAGTATTTTTGATTTGTATTCATTAATGCGACAGCAGGCAGTCGGGATAAAGTTTTCTTTAGTCTGCAATGTTTCCATGTCAGCAAAATCAGATTCTATCCCAAATGTACCTCCTCATTGATACGCTGTGACCTGTACTTGGAAAGAATCTGGTAAAACCAAGGAGTGACAGTGCTCTACAGGGGAATTAGCTCAAATGGTAGAGCGCTCGCTTAGCATGCGAGAGGTAGTGGGATCGATGCCCACATTCTCCAATAAGCCTCTATTCTTGAAGATCAGGTATCATGTGCAAAGCAATGAGTACTCAGGTACCAGAGAGACAATGAAATGTTGTAAATCCAATATGAGGTAAAGATCAATGGTTGTGAGCCATCATCAGGCACATTAAAACTGCTCGTGGGTTTATAGTACTTAAACATGTATCATTTCAGCAAATATTTTGACATTTCCTATGACGATTGACAGTCAAACAGCATAAATATACTGGTCACGTTACATTCCTTTCCCCAAAAGAAATGCACCTATATTGAAGTCTTCTGGAGAATGCTTCACCATTTGAGCACAAATAAGTAGGGATTTAACAAGAAGCGATACTTTGGTATTTTAGTGCCAAAATTCTCATGGTGCTAGAGATGTGATTCTTCTGTAATTGATGAGGGCAGCATAATAACACTACAAGCCTTCTAGTCTGACAGACTAAATTTACTTGGCGTAAGGGCAAAATTTAACTCTCTAATGTTCCTGCACCTACGTAAAAACCTGAGCCGTTTACCCGGAAATGCTCCTGAGTTCATGACCCGGACAGGCTTTTTCCTCTGAAACTTAATAACCAGAGGACGAGGTGGCCGAGTGGTTAAGGCGATGGACTGCTAATCCATTGTGCTCTGCACGCGTGGGTTCGAATCCCATCCTCGTCGGGATACAGTTTTCTTTAGTCCACCATGTTTACATGTCAGCAAGGTCAGATTCTATCCCAAATGTTCCTCCTCATTGATACGCTATGACCTCTACTTGGAAAGAAGCTGGCAATACCAAGGAGTCACAGTACTCTACAGGGGAATTAGCTCAAATGGTAGAGCGCTCGCTTAGCATGCGAGAGGTAGTGGGATCGATGCCCACATTCTCCAGTAAACCTCTATTCTTGAAGATGAGGTATCATGTGCAAAGCAGTGAGTACTCATCCGACCGGCTTTTTCCTCTGAAACTTATTAACCAGAGGACGCTTGGGTTCGAATCCCATCCTCGTCGGGATAGAGTTTTCTTTAGTCCACAATGTTTACATGTCAGCAAGATCAGATTCTATCCCAAATGTACCTCCTCATTCATACGCTATGACCTGTACTTGGAAAGAACCTCGGAAAACCAAGTAACCGACAGTACCCTACAGGGGAATTAGCTCAAATGGTAGAGCGCTCGCTTAGCATGCGAGAGGTAGTGGGATCGATGCCCACATTCTCCAATAAGCCTCTATTCTTGAAGATGAGGTTTCATGTGCAAAGCAGTGAGTACTCAGGTAACAGAGAGACAATGAAATGCTATCATGTAAGTCCAGTATGAGGTAAAGATCAACAGTTTTGAAGGGTCATCACGCACGTTAACACTGCTCAGGGGTTTATGGTACTGTAAAAACTTACCTTTTCGTCAAATGTTTTGACATTTCCTATGAATGTCAAACAGCATCAATATGCTGGTCACGTTACATTCCTTTCCCCAAAAGAAATGCACCTATATTGAAGTCTTCTGGAGAATGCTTCACCATTTGAGCTCAAATAAGGGATTTAACAAGAAGCGATACTTTGTTATTTTAGTGCCAAAATTCTCTTGGTGCTAGAGATGTGATTCTTTTGTAATTGATGAGGTCAGCATAATAACGCTACAAGCCTTCTAGTCTGACAAACTAGATTTACTTGGCGTAAGGGCTAAATTTAACTCTCTAATGTTCCTGCACCTACGTAAAAACCTGAGCCGTTTACCCGGAAATGCTCCTGAGTTCATGACGCAGACGGCCTTTTTCCTCTAAAACTCAATCAGAGGACGAGGTGGCCGAGTGGTTAAGGCGATGGACTGCTAATCCATTGTGCTTTGCACGTGTGGGTTCGAATCCCATCCTCGTCGAGATACAATTTTCTTTCGTCCACCATGTTTACATGTCAGCAAGGTCAGATTCTATCCCAAACGTTCCTCCTCATTGATACGCTATGACCTCTACTTGGAAAGAAGCTGGCAATACCAAGGAGCTACAGTCCTCTGTAGGGGAATTAGCTCAAATGGTAGAGCGCTCGCTTAGCATGCGAGAGCTAGTGGGATCGATGCCCACATTCTCCAGTAAACCTCTATTCTTGAAGATGAGGTATCATGTGCAAAGCAGTGAGTACTCAGCCGACCGGCTTTTTCCTCTGAAACTTATTAACCAGAGGACGCTTGGGTTCTAATCCCATCCTCGTCGGTATAGAGTTTTCTTTAGTCCACAATGTTTACATGTCAGCAAGATCAGATTCTATCCCAAATGTACCTCCTCAATCATACGCTATGACCTGTACTTGGAAAGAACCTCGGAAAACCAAGTAACCGATAGTACCCTACAGGGGAATTAGCACAAATGGTAGAGCGCTCGCTTAGCATGCGAGAGGTAGTGGGATCGATGCCCACATTCTCCATTAAGCCTCTATTCTTGAAGATGAGGTTTCATGTGCAAAGCAGTGAGTACTCAGGTAACAGAGAGACAATGAAATGCTATCATGTAAGTCCAGTATGAGGTAAAGATCAACAGTTTTGAAGGGTCATCACGCACGTTAACACTGCTCAGGGGTTTATGGTACTGTAAAAACTTACCTTTTCGTCAAATGTTTTGACATTTCCTATGAATGTCAAACAGCATCAATATGCTGGTCACGTTACATTCCTTTCCCCAAAAGAAATGCACCTATATTGAAGTCTTCTGGAGAATGCTTCACCATTTGAGCTCAAATAAGGGATTTAACAAGAAGCGATACTTTGTTATTTTAGTGCCAAAATTCTCTTGGTGCTAGAGATGTGATTCTTCTGTAATTGATGAGGTCAGCATAATAACGCTGCAAGCCTTCTAGTCTGACAAACTAGATTTACTTGGCGTAAGGGCTAAATTTAACTCTCTAATGTTCCTGCACCTACGTAAAAACCTGAGCCGTTTACCCGGAAATGCTCCTGAGTTCATGACGCGGACGGCCTTTTTCCTCTGAAACTCAATCAGAGGACGAGGTGGCCGAGTGGTTAAGGCGATGGACTGCTAATCCATTGTGCTCTGCACGCGTGGGTTCGAATCCCATCCTCGTCGGGATACAATTTTCTTTCGTCCACCATGTTTACATGTCAGCAAGGTCAGATTCTATCCCAAACGTTCCTCCTCATTTATACGCTATGACCTCTACTTGGAAAGAAGCTGGCAATACCAAGGAGCTACAGTCCTCTGCAGGGGAATTAGCTCAAATGGTAGAGCGCTCGCTTAGCATGCGAGAGGTAGTGGGATCGATGCCCACATTCTCCAGTAAACCTCTATTCTTGAAGATGAGGTATCACGTGCAAAGCAGTGAGTACTCAGCCGACCGGCCTTTTCCTCTGAAACTTATTAACCAGAGGACGCGTGGGTTCTAATCCCATCCTCGTCGGTATAGAGTTTTCTTTAGTCCACAATGTTTACATGTCAGCAAGATCAGATTCTATCCCAAATGTACCTCCTCAATCATACGCTATGAACTGTACTTGGAAAGAACCTCGGAAAACCAAGTAACCGATAGTACGCTACAGGGGAATTAGCTCAAATGGTAGAGAGCTCGCTTAGCATGCGAGAGGTAGTGGGATCGATGCCCACATTCTCCATTAAGCCTCTATTCTTGAAGATGAGGTTTCATGTGCAAAGCAGTGAGTACTCAGGTAACAGAGAGACAATGAAATGCTATCATGTAAGTCCAGTATGAGGTAAAGATCAACGGTTTTGAAGGGTCATCACGCACGTTAACACTGCTCAGGGGTTTATGGTACTGTAAAAACTTACCTTTTCGTCAAATGTTTTGACATTTCCTATGAATGTCAAACAGCATCAATATGCTGGTCACGTTACATTCCTTTCCCCAAAAGAAATGCACCTATATTGAAGTCTTCTGGAGAATGCTTCACCATTTGAGCTCAAATAAGTAGGGATTTAACAAGAAGCGATACTTTGTTATTTTAGTGCCAAAATTCTCTTGGTGCTAGAGATGTGATTCTTCTGTAACTGATGAGGGCAGCATAGTAACGCTACAAGCCTTCTAGTCTGACAGACTAGATTTACTTGGCGTAAGGGCTAAATTTAACTCTCAAATGTTCCCACACCTATGTAAAAACCTGAGCCATTTACCTGGAAATGCTTCTGAGTTGATGACCCGGACAGTCCCGGCTCAAAGCCCGACTCTGTAGCCATGTAAACTCTTAGCTCTAAGCTGCTAGCCACAAACTCATGGCTCTTAGTCATGTTTGCACTTTTCGCGTCTTTTATTTTTTGGTTTTCTTAGACGAGGTGGCCGAGTAGTTAAGGCGATGGACTGCTAATCCATTGTGCATGGCACGTGTGGGTTCGAATCCCATCCTCGTCGGGATAGAGTGTTCTTTAGTCCACCATGTTTACATGTCAGCAAGATCAGATTCTATCCCAAATGTTCCTCCTCATTGATACGCTATGACCTGTACTTGGAAAGAACCTGGCAAAACCAAGGAGTCACAGTGCTCTACAGGGGAATTAGCTCAAATGGTAGAGCGCTCGCTTAGCATGCGAGAGGTAGTGGGATCGATGCCCACATTCTCCAGTAAGCCTCTATTCTTGAAGACATGGCATTGTGTGCAAAGCAGTGAGTCTTTACAGACAAGTGAGTACTCAGGTACCAGAGAGACAATAAAATGCCATCCTATGAGGTAAAGATCAATGGTTTTGACATTCCTAGGAAAAATGAGAAAGAAAAGAAGTGAACATTTTATATCCATGACTACTTGATGGATGCATTTCTTGCTGCCTGAAGACAGGTAGAAAGCTTTTCATGTTTTTAAATGTTTTGGACAGCCCATGGACGGAATTTGAACCTGCGACTTTTAAAATGCTCTATTTCGATCTGTATCAAAATCCTTAAATTTTTTATCTACATGCAAGGATCATCTGGCATCTTTTTAGAAATGTTGATATTTTCATGTTAATAAATAATTTCTTATACATATTTCTTTATATTTCATATACATATATTTCCTTTAGTGTAATGATTCTTTTTTTTCTTTTCCCACCTACCTGAAGAAAAGGACTGCACACTGCAAAGGGTTCATCGCATGACCTGGGTACCAGATCTTTGCATTGCTGACCGTCATTCTGAAAATTTTCTTCATGGATATCAGAGACCACTTCCCATATTTACAACTGGAAATTCCTCTTATATGCATGTTTGATTTTCTATGTTTCATATTTCTTTGTCTGTTATTTGTGTCTGTTATTTAACTTGTAAATGGCATACCATGTTACTATGATTGAGTGTTGTCACCATCATCATTATTATATGCATCATATTGTTATTATTATTGCTGTTGTTGTTGTTGTGCTGTTTTCAACAAACTGTCATTAAAAACACTGGTTGTAAATTGCTCTACACAAGTTTTATTTCTTTACAGAAACAGAATCAATGACAGACTTTTGAACAATGTCATTAAAAGAGAACATGAATCATATAATTAAAGCAGAACACAAAAACTTCAAATACAAATCTTTTTCCATATTTTACATTAAAAAGGATAATTTTTTAAACAATTTACAATAAAACTATTATTTACAATTAACTATTTACAAAACATTTTACATTATTATCATTATTATTGTTTAGAAAACTTTCTCATTTCCTCCAGCCATTGGTCTTTTGGCTGTGATTTAGTAATTGGGCAATACACCCTGCCATGCCACTGGCTGTGTCCAGTCTCGGCATTGCGGAACTGCCCACACTTCTTGCATGTGTTTGCCTCGACAGTTCGTCTATACGGCCTCTTTAGGGTGGCCCCGGTTTGCACTGTGGCAGGTGAACTGGATTGTGGGTTGGTGCCCTGACCAGCTGCCCCAGGAAGGACTAACTGAACCACTCCAGCTGGTGTGACAACCTGAGGTGCAAGAAACGGTCCTGGTGCTGGGGGTGTAGCAAGCAACTGCCCCATCACTTGTTCCCTTGGCAAGATGGGATGTGGGCGTGCCTGCCTCTGTTGTGCCTGGCCTGCTGTACTCGTTGGCAGCCAGTACTGATGTTCCTCCCTTGCCTGCATGGGTTCATCCGGGAGTACTCTCGCCTCCTGAAGAGGCTGTGCAGACCAAGGGAGGGCTGGAGGCAATGCAGTACCCTGGAGCAGCACAGCGAGCCCCTCCCTCTTGCTCTTGCTGTTGTGCCACATGAGTGTGTTTTGATTGACCTCAAACAACTGTATGTCTGTCCCCTGCATCACCAGAGCATTCCCAACCACAAGCTGTCTGATTCTATGGTAGTCCCTAAGAATTAAGGACCACCTTGAATCAGTGGTCTTGCCTCTCCTCAGTGGGCTTGGATGCAGATCACATAGTCTTATAAAAATGTTCTGCGCCAACGGACTGCAGTCGGGCCACTGGGCAGAGGCACTACTTGCACCTAATGTGCAACGGGTGGCGCTCTCCACACCGGGGGTCTTTGAGGGCTTCTTCAGTAACCTAAACCGGCCACTCAGAAGTCTGTCCCAATGGCGAGCTTCATAAACCACCCGCTGCTTGTCACCTTCATCCAGAGCCTGCCACAGTGAAATTATTGTGTCTGCCTGCTGGTTGCTGAGACACAGGGAGGTCAGATCCCGAAGCTCCACCAAGTACTCTGCAAGGCTGTCCACGTGCTGGCACCCAGGGATATTCTGTTCATCAACAGCCTGTGCAAATGATTAAAAAGTTTAGATAGCAATGTAAAACCTTCACTGACACTGAATTTTAATGACACTTGTGTTGTGGATTTAAGAACTACGTAAAAATATGTACTCAAAAATAGTTAAGAGTTAGGCTCATGTTCATATTCATACATTCTCAAATTAACACACTAATGCTTACCATATCTTCATCTTCAGCTTGAATATAAACTCCAGCTACAGAAGATAAAGTACAGGGCAGAGCCAGGGTGGATGGACCGGGAGCCAGGGTGGATGAGCGGGAGCCAGGGTGGATAGACCGGGAGTTGTGGAGGAGATGCTGGAGGCCAGACCTGATGTGACAGTGGAGGGACCTTGAGTCGGAGAGGCTTGAGCATGAGGGACCTCCAGCACTGTGGGATCATCTGAGATATCAGAGAATCCCTCATCTTCCTCTATTTTGTCCTCCACATCATGCTGCTCGATGAGCTGAGCCGTCTCCTCTGAATCAGGGTGCATATCCTGCAGCACCTGACCAGTCTGCTGGAACAGATACTGCACCCCGATGAGCTCTCCTGAAACAATATGCATAAAGTGATTCATTTACAAATGTTTATAAAATGAATAAAGGATTTTAAAACTGAGTTACATTACCAATAAGTTCACAAGTGCTTACCAGTGTAACAGGAGGGTGGGCAGAACTGTGGTGCCACATTCCTGCCAAACAGCTTCTGGTAATTTTTGTTCACGCAGTGAAGCAGGTCACCAGAATAGCTGCGTAGGGGAGATGGTCCAGAGGATAGGGCTGCAGCACCACGGTCCTGGTTCCACCTGTGTAGTCCTTCCAACAGGTAAATCTGGAAATTCACACTGTTGGCACTGGTCCCTAGTAATACATTATTAAAAATGTAATCATGAAATATTCTTGGATTACACAACACAAAACATGAACGAAGATGTCTAACAGAAACAAACCTGGTATGAAGCGGTTTAAGTGGAGGTGAAAAGACTCCAAAGATGTAGAGCCTCTGGCACATCTGTAGATGGGAAGGTGCACTCCTCCCTTTGTGAGCTCCCCTGTCTTGGTGTAGAGGGCAACACCTGGCAGGTCCTGGATGCACTTAACATGCTTTTTCTGGACCCTCCAGATGTGCTCCATCCTCTCACTGTTGAACAGGGGAACTCCAAGGGAGTCGTTGCCACTGCTTCCCATGCACAGCCGGAGCAGCTCCTCCAGCAGCTGATCAGTGGTCTCCTCACCACGGGTCCTCCTCCGGCAGTGGAGAGCCAGCTCCTCCCTCGAAAGGTATTTGCGGATGTCGCCATCAGCAGGGAGAGACAAGCCCTGGGACTGAAGCTGTAGTTTTTTAGCCTCGCACAACTGAGCTAAATCAGCAGCACCATGTTTACATTTCAGCAAGATCGGATTCTTTCCCAAATGTTCATCCTCATTGATACGCTGTGACCTGTACTTGGAAAGAACCTAGCAAAACCATGGAATCACCATACTCTACAGGGGAATTAGCTCAAATGGTAGAGGGCTCGCTTAGCATGCGAGAGGTAGTGGGATCGATGCCCACATTCTCCAGTAAGCCTCTGTTCTTGACGACAAAGCATCGTTTGCAAAGCAGTGAGTCTTTACACACCAGCCCAGTGGACAAATAAATGAGTACTCAGGTACTTGAGAGACAATGAAATGCCATCCTATGAGGTAAAGATCAATGGTTTTGAAGGGTCATCACGCACGGTAACACTGCTCAGGGGTTTATGGTACTGTAAAAATGTATCATTTTTGCAAACATTTTGATATTTCTTATGAAGATTGAGAGTCAAACAGCATAAATATACTGGTCACGTTACATTCCTTTCCCCAAAAGAAATGCACCTGTATTGAAGTCTTCTGCAGAATGCTTCACCGTTTGAGCTCAAATAAATATGGATTTAACAAGATCCGATAATTTGGTATTTTAGTGCCAAAATTCTCTTGATGCTAGAGATGTGATTCTTCTGTAATTGATGAGGGCAGCATAATAACGCTACAAGCCTTCTAGTCTGACAGACTAGAGTTAGTTGGCGTAAGGGCTAAATTAAGCTCTCAAATGATCCTGCACCTACGTAAAAACCTGAGCTGTTTACCCGGAAACGCTCCTGAGTTCATGACCCGCGCCGGCTTTTTCCTTTGAAACTTATTAACCAGAGGACGAGGTGGCCGAGTGGTTAAGGCGATGGACTGCTAATCCATTGTGCTCTGCACGCGTGGGTTCGAATCCCATCCTCGTCGGGATAGAGTTTTCTTTAGTTTACCATGTTTACATTTCAGCAAGATCGGATTCTTTCCCAAATGTTCATCCTCATTGATACGCTGTGACCTGTAATTGGAAAGAACCTGGCAAAACCATGGAATCACCATACTCTACAGGGGAATTAGCTCAAATGGTAGAGCGCTCGCTTAGCATGCGAGAGGTAGTGGGATCGATGCCCACATTCTCCAGTAAACCTCTATTCTTGAAGAGGAGGCATCGTGTGCAAAGCAGTGAGTCTTTACACACCAGCCCAGTGGACAAATAAATGAGTACTCAGGTACTAGAGAGACAATGAAATGCCACCCTATGAGTCCAGTATGAGGTAAAGATCAATGGTTTTGAAGGGTCATCACGCACGTTAACTGTGCTCAGTAGTTTATGGTACTGTAAAAATGTATAATTTTTGCAAACATTTTGATATTTCTTATGAAGATTGAGAGTCAAACAGCATAAATATACTGGTCACGTTACATTCCTTTCCCCAAAAGAAATGCACCTGTATTGAAGTCTTCTGCAGAATGCTTCACCGTTTGAGCTCAAATAAATATGGATTTAACAAGATCCGATAATTTGGTATTTTAGTGCCAAAATTCTCTTGATGCTAGAGATGTGATTCTTCTGTAATTGATGAGGGCAGCATAATAACGCTACAAGCCTTCTAGTCTGACAGACTAGAGTTAGTTGGCGTAAGGGCTAAATTAAGCTCTCAAATGATCCTGCACCTACGTAAAAACCTGAGCTGTTTACCCGGAAACGCTCCTGAGTTCATGACCCGCGCCGGCTTTTTCCTTTGAAACTTATTAACCAGAGGACGAGGTGGCCGAGTGGTTAAGGCGATGGACTGCTAATCCATTGTGCTCTGCACGCGTGGGTTCGAATCCCATCCTCGTCGGGATAGAGTTTTCTTTAGTTCACCATGTTTACATTTCAGCAAGATCGGATTCTTTCCCAAATGTTCATCCTCATTGATACGCTGTGACCTGTACTTGGAAAGAACCTGGCAAAACCATGGAATCACCATACTCTACAGGGGAATTAGCTCAAATGGTAGAGCGCTCGCTTAGCATGCGAGAGGTAGTGGGATCGATGCCCATATTCTCCAGTAAATCTCTATTCTTGAAGAGGACGCATTGTGTGCAAAGCAGTGAGTCATTACACACCAGCCCAGTGGACAAATAAATGAGTAATCAGGTACTAAAGAGACAATGAAATACCATCCTATGAGGTAAAGATCAATTGTTTGGAAGGGTCATCACGCACGTTAACACTGCTAAGGGGTTTATATTTCCTATGAAGATTGAGAGTCAAACAGCATAAATATACTGGTCACATTACATTCCTTTCCCCAAAAGAAATACACCTGTATTGAAGTCTTGTGGAGAATGCTTCACCATTTGAGCTCAAATAAGTAGCGATTTAACAAAAAGCGATACTATGGTATTTTAGTGCCAAAATTCTCTTGGTGCTAGAGATGTGATTCTTTTGCAATTGATGAGGGCAGCATTATAACGCTACAAGCCTTCTAGTCTGACAGACTGGACTTACTTGGCGTAAGGGCTAAATTAAGCTCTCAAATGTTTCTGCACCTACGTAAAAACCTGAGCCGTTTACCTGGAAACGCTCCTGAGTTCATGACCCTCGCCTGCTTTTTCCTTTGAAACTTATTAACCAGAGGATGAGGTGGCCGAGTGGTTAAGGCGATGGACTGCTAATCCATTGTGCTCTGCACGCGTGGGTTCGAATCCCATCCTCGTCGGGATAGAGTTTTCTTTAGTCCACCATGTTTACATGTCAGCAAGATCAGATTCTATCCCAAATGTTCCTCCTCATTGATACACTGTGACGTGTAATTGGAAAGAACCTGGCAAAACCATGGAATCACCATACTCTACAGGGGAATTAGCTCAAATGGTAGAGCGCTCGCTTAGCATGCGAGAGGTAGTGGGATCGATGCCCACATTCTCCAGTAAACCTCTATTCTTGAAGAGGAGGCATCGTGTGCAAAGCAGTGAGTCTTTACACACCAGCCCTGTGGACAAATAAATGAGTACTCAGGTACTAGAGAGACAATGAAATGCCATCCTATGAGTCCAGTATGAGGTAAAGATCAATGGTTTTGAAGGGTCATCACGCACGTTAACTGTGCTCAGTGGTTTATGGTACTGTAAAAATGTATCATTTTTGCAAACACTTTGATATTTCTTATGAAGATTGACAGTCAAACAGCATAAATATACTGGTCACGTTACATTCCTTTCCCCAAAAGAAATGCACCTGTATTGAAGTCTTCTGCAGAATGCTTCACCGTTTGAGCTCAAATAAATATGGATTTAACAAGATCCGATAATTTGGTATTTTAGTGCCAAAATTCTCTTGATGCTAGAGATGTGATTCTTCTGTAATTGATGAGGGCAGCATAATAACGCTACAAGCCTTCTAGTCTGACAGACTAGAGTTAGTTGGCGTAAGGGCTAAATTAAGCTCTCAAATGATCCTGCACCTACGTAAAAACCTGAGCTGTTTACCCGGAAACGCTCCTGAGTTCATGACCCGCGCCGGCTTTTTCCTTTGAAACTTATTAACCAGAGGACGAGGTGGCCGAGTGGTTAAGGCGATGGACTGCTAATCCATTGTGCTCTGCACGCGTGGGTTCGAATCCCATCCTCGTCGGGATAGAGTTTTCTTTAGTTCACCATGTTTACATTTCAGCAAGATCGGATTCTTTCCCAAATGTTCATCCTCATTGATACGCTGTGACCTGTACTTGGAAAGAACCTGGCAAAACCATGGAATCAGCATACTCTACAGGGGAATTAGCTCAAATGGTAGAGCGCTCGCTTAGCATGCGAGAGGTAGTGGGATCGATGCCCATATTCTCCAGTAAATCTCTATTCTTGAAGAGGACGCATTGTGTGCAAAGCAGTGAGTCATTACACACCAGCCCAGTGGACAAATAAATGAGTAATCAGGTACTAAAGAGACAATGAAATACCATCCTATGAGGTAAAGATCAATTGTTTGGAAGGGTCATCACGCACGTTAACACTGCTAAGGGGTTTATATTTCCTATGAAGATTGAGAGTCAAACAGCATAAATATACTGGTCACATTACATTCCTTTCCCCAAAAGAAATACACCTGTATTGAAGTCTTGTGGAGAATGCTTCACCATTTGAGCTCAAATAAGTAGCGATTTAACAAAAAGCGATACTATGGTATTTTAGTGCCAAAATTCTCTTGGTGCTAGAGATGTGATTCTTTTGCAATTGATGAGGGCAGCATTATAACGCTACAAGCCTTCTAGTCTGACAGACTGGACTTACTTGGCGTAAGGGCTAAATTAAGCTCTCAAATGTTTCTGCACCTACGTAAAAACCTGAGCCGTTTACCTGGAAACGCTCCTGAGTTCATGACCCTCGCCTGCTTTTTCCTTTGAAACTTATTAACCAGAGGATGAGGTGGCCGAGTGGTTAAGGCGATGGACTGCTAATCCATTGTGCTCTGCACGCGTGGGTTCGAATCCCATCCTCGTCGGGATAGAGTTTTCTTTAGTCCACCATGTTTACATGTCAGCAAGATCAGATTCTATCCCAAATGTTCCTCCTCATTGATACACTGTGACGTGTAATTGGAAAGAACCTGGCAAAACCATGGAATCACCATACTCTACAGGGGAATTAGCTCAAATGGTAGAGCGCTCGCTTAGCATGCGAGAGGTAGTGGGATCGATGCCCACATTCTCCAGTAAACCTCTATTCTTGAAGAGGAGGCATCGTGTGCAAAGCAGTGAGTCTTTACACACCAGCCCAGTGGACAAATAAATGAGTACTCAGGTACTAGAGAGACAATGAAATGCCATCCTATGAGTCCAGTATGAGGTAAAGATCAATGGTTTTGAAGGGTCATCACGCACGTTAACTGTGCTCAGTGGTTTATGGTACTGTAAAAATTTATCATTTTTGCAAACACTTTGATATTTCTTATGAAGATTGACAGTCAAACAGCATAAATATACTGGTCAAGTTACATTCCTTTCCCCAAAAGAAATGCACCTGTATTGAAGTCTTCTGGAGAATGCTTCACCGTTTGAGCTCAAATAAATATGGATTTAACAAGATCCGATAATTTGGTATTTTAGTGCCAAAATTCTCTTGATGCTAGAGATGTGATTCTTCTGTAATTGATGAGGGCAGCATAATAACGCTACAAGCCTTCTAGTCTGACAGACTAGAGTTAGTTGGCGTAAGGGCTAAATTAAGCTCTCAAATGATCCTGCACCTACGTAAAAACCTGAGCTGTTTACCCGGAAACGCTCCTGAGTTCATGACCCGCGCCGGCTTTTTCCTTTGAAACTTATTAAACAGAGGACGAGGTGGCCGAGTGGTTAAGGCGATGGACTGCTAATCCATTGTGCTCTGCACGCGTGGGTTCGAATCCCATCCTCGTCGGGATAGAGTTTTCTTTAGTCCACCATGTTTACATTTCAGCAAGATCGGATTCTTTCCCAAATGTTCATCCTCATTGATACGCTGTGACCTGTACTTGGAAAGAACCTGGCAAAACCATGGAATCAGCATACTCTACAGGGGAATTAGCTCAAATGGTAGAGCGCTCGCTTAGCATGCGAGAGGTAGTGGGATCGATGCCCATATTCTCCAGTAAATCTCTATTCTTGAAGAGGAGGCATCGTGTGCAAAGCAGTGAGTCTTTACACACCAGCCCAGTGGACAAATAAATGAGTAATCAGGTACTAAAGAGACAATGAAATACCATCCTATGAGGTAAAGATCAATTGTTTGGAAGCGTCATCACGCACGTTAACACTGCTCAGGGGTTTATATTTCCTATGAAGATTGAGAGTCAAACAGCATAAATATACTGGTCACATTACATTCCTTTCCCCAAAAGAAATGCACCTGTATTGAAGTCTTGTGGAGAATGCTTCACCATTTGAGCTCAAATAAGTAGCAATTTAACAAAAAGCGATACTATGGTATTTTAGTGCCAAAATTCTCTTGGTGCTAGAGATGTGATTCTTTTGCAATTGATGAGGGCAGCATTATAACGCTACAAGCCTTCTAGTCTGACAGACTGGACTTACTTGGCGTAAGGGCTAAATTTAACTCTCAAATGTTTCTGCACCTACGTAAAAACCTGAGCCGTTTACCTGGAAACGCTCCTGAGTTCATGACCCTCGCCTGCTTTTTCCTTTGAAACTTATTAACCAGAGGACGAGGTGGCCGAGTGGTTAAGGCGATGGACTGCTAATCCATTGTGCTCTGCACGCGTGGGTTCGAATCCCATCCTCGTCGGGATAGAGTTTTCTTTAGTCCACCATGTTTACATGTCAGCAAGATCAGATTCTATCCCAAATGTTCCTCCTCATTGATACGCTATGACCTGTACTTGGAAAGAAACTGGCAAAACCAAGGATTCACAGTACTCTACTGGGGAATTAGCTCAAATGGTAGAGCGCTCACTTAGCATGCGAGAGGTAGTGGGATCGATGTCCACATTCTCCAGTAAACCTCCGTTCTTGAAGATGAGGCATCATGTGCAAAGCAGTGAGTCTTTACACACAAGTGAGTACTCAGGTACCAGAGAGACAATGAAATGCCATAAGTCCAGTTTGAGGTTAAGATCAATGGCTGTGAAAGGTATGTTAACACTACTCAGGGCTTTATGGTACTCCACAATCAACTGTGAAAATGTTTCATTTTGGCAGTTATTTTGTCATTTCCTATGACAATTGACAGTCAAACAGCATAAATATGCTGGTCACGTTACATGTGTTTCCCCAAAACAAATGCACTTGTATTAAGGGCAGTTGTTTGAACACTTACTTAAGATTACTTGTCGGATTTCAGGGTGGAGAAAAGTGCATTTTGATTTGTAGTCATTATTAGTCATGTGACAGCAGGAAGATATATACCTTGTTATTCAATCATTATCCCCAATTATCAAAAACAGAAAAGAGGAATCTGAAGTCTTCTGGAGAGTGCTTTACCATTTGAGTTAATATCCCAGTGAGTGCTCAAAAGAGTAGGGATTTAACAAGAACCGATACTTTAAAGCTACAAGCCTTCTAGTCAGACATCAAACTTAAAGAGAAGAAGGAGGCAGGTAAAGTGAACAATGAAAACAACACGTAGAAAGCACGGCTGCAGCAAAAAGGTCCGCCATGAAGTGCGGAAAAGAAAACACATGCACACGTTATTTACTGTTGTGTACTCAGTCCGCTCACACGCCCCTGAACACCAGTGTGAGAAAGTAGTCAGCTTAGTTTAGAATGACCATTAATACTTAAGACTCTGTGGTATATAAAAGTCTCCCCTCAGGCAGAAATCAGGGAGACGCTGATGATTTTTTTTTTCTTTTAAATTCTAACTGTATCATGACCCTTATGCAAGATTCATAATATATGTATGTGGTTCTCTTGTTAAAACAATTCATGCACACATTGTATTTTTAGGCTAGTCAGTGAAACCACTGCATTACAGTTGCACTTATTAACAATTTTGTGCAAAAAACATCAATAATACCCCTTCACGAAAATCACGGTATGAAAAGAAAGTGGTCAATGTAACTACACTGACGGCACAGAGTTGTCACTTATGACAAAACTGTTATAAGTGCTGGTGTTGGTTGAAAGCTGAAGAGGCACAGATGTGGAAGTAGAGTAAAATACTGTACTGAAACAGATTGATTGTGATGTACGGTCTAAAAAAACAAAACAAAAACAATTAACAATACAATGCAATTACCTGGAAATGGCACAGCTCTGGTTTGCTCTTAGTAGCACTTAAGCTTTGCTGTCAGAGATTTTATATCTGGAGTTAATTTGATATCAGTTGGTGATGTGTTCCACAGCTAACAGCTCTTTAGATGAAATATATTCATTTTGAATTGTGGCAAGTTATTTGTTAGTTGTAATTAAGTTCTGGTATCCTAATGAGGACGACCCCTCCCACACAAAGATGGACATAGCCTCCGTGATGTTACCCACCGGTTTCGCAGGCTCTGAGTGAGCTGCTCCACCATTGCCATCTAGTCCCTGACTCCACCTACCTCCCGGCTAATCCAAAATGGACAAAGATGGAGCGTGTGCGTGTGTGGGGCTTTCAGAAGGCATAGAGGACCACCCACTGGTGGTCTTACTCTCTCTCAGTCTGGCCTGCTGCAGCCTCCTTCCTTTGTTTGGTTTGTTGCAGCAACAGCTAACGGTACAACTGTTAAAACCAAGAGCCAGAAAACCTCAAGATTTAGTAAAACAAAGTTATGTTTTGTCAAGGTTGCTAGGCGACAGGGGCAGTGCTTTGTGACGCAACAGTAAGGATGGACACAGCTGGTGAAATCCTTTGTAGGCCAGACCGTCTCATTTCAGTTCAGCCATCGCTGTCAATGAAGGCGTGGAAGATGCGGCCCCTGAATTGAGACCCAGCTTGTATTTCCATCATCATCCACGTCATGCACACCTGGCACGTGCACACACCTTTTCCTGGGCTGCTTTTTTAAAATAAATGAATACATGTATTCCTGTTTGTGCAGAGCTTCCCTGTCAAACAAATACACTGATTGAATAAAAAATCTAAATATCAGGTCAGGAGATTACGCTCTGGCGAGTGACGATGCCCTTTTAGCTTCTTAGCTAATGTTATAAGTTAATTGACTAAGGTTAGCTCTCTCCCTTTCTCACTCTTTCAGTCCTATTAAAGAAAATAAATGTTCTCTATCATGATTTATCACGGAGGGCATACAGGCTAATGTACTGGACTTAAGGGGAGACACTACAGGTGAATGTCGTAATATTTGTATCTAATAATGTTATCACTATCACCACGTTTATATGCAAACGAGGCATTATCTAATTACAATGCACCAATTTGCACACATTTGCCACGGCACTGCAGGTTCTCTTGGGCGTGTTCGGTGAACTTAGGGGAAAAATGTACGAATGCAAACAGATAGATGGTCGTAAAACACACCACCTGAATGTGTATTTGGACGTTTTGTTTCCATTAGTGTTTTTCCCTGTAGTGTCCTGTCTTAAACAGTAACTGCATCATTTTAATTGTAGGCTCTTAATTGAATAACTATTCACTCTGTTGGTTTGTTGTATGTTAATGGATCGTTATCAGTGACAACAGATACATGGTACAGACAGTCAGATGTGAGAGGAAGGAATTGCAGGTACACAGTGTAACTGAGTCATTGTCGTCACATGCAAATATAAAGTATTAGGTGCAATTCTTGAAAATCCTTAGTTCTTATGTCTCTCTCCCTGCTGCAGTCAGTTATTCTCAATATATACTAGAAACTAGCAGACTGTTAATTTTGTAGATATGTGTATTAAACATTTGTGTGAGTGTAGGGGCATTAATAAAATAAAACGGTAAGTAAGTCAGACATGCTACTATATTTAACTTTGTGTTTTAAAACAATTTTTTTAATAAATAATTATGAGAGGTGGCCTTTTTCTCACTGGAGCCCCTGCCCCCCGAAATGCCTGCGAACGTCCCTGATCCACACACTTCTAACATGACTTTTACTTCCTCATCTACATTCACACGTGACCATGCAGTTGGTTTGTTACCTCATTTATGTTGAATAAATAACTTCCTGTAGGATACATCAGTGTGCAGCCTCCTGCTTTGTTGCCAGCCTTGAGCCGGGTGGTAACTGTCTGTAGTTGTAATGCAGAAGAGTAACAAACAATAATCAAACAGGAGATGTGCACATCAAAAGACACCACTTCACCTCCACTTCTGAACACAAGGCTGAGTGTGTTTTATTTTGCTGTACTTCAGCTCTTCTCAGACTCTCCATTACTGATGGAGTGATGGATCTGAGCGCTAAGTGAGGGACTGCTGCGTAGCCGTAAAACAAGGAGAGACAATCTTCGAGGCCGTCGTTCGTCATGGAAACGTGATGAAACTCCAGCACAAAAAAAAAGATAAACACAGATGAATGAACAGGACGTACCACTCTGATGCAGTAAATCCAGCCTGATCACTGTCAGTGTGGTTACTGTCCATAGTTTTTAAATGAGGCTTTAAATCGCTGTGTGGAGCTGGTCTGAGAAATTCAAAGCAGTAGAGAGAGGTGAGGAAATGAGACTACAATTGTGTAGATGTAGTTTTCCAAGCATGTAATGTATTCATCGCTACATAAATCCTAATGATTGTCAGACATACATTCTGAATCTGAACCACATCATCACGTCTTGAGGCTGTGTATTATTTTCTACTGTATTTATGACCATTTGATGGTTACAGTGTTGATCCATTATTCAGTGTGTGGTGAATCTTTCAGCACACACACACAGCCTGTATGATGTTTACTACAGTCAGCAGCTTTGATTGACAGCTCCACACGAGGATGACAGAAACATGAGGTTGAGAAGTTACATTTATCACATGCGCCTCTCTTCTTAAACATTCATTCTTTCTAATTCACGGTGGTACGCTTTGTAATAAACGTGGAACCACAGGGATGAGGAAATCTGTTAAACTCACACACACACACACACACACACACACACACGCACATAAAGCCAATCAACACAAACATATTGAATTGACGACCTCTCATCCAACAATCCTGTGGTTCCCGCTCTTGGCAGCGGCGGCGGTGCAGGCCCTGGTCCCAGGTGTTCTCCGGGGTCGCCACAGAGGTAGCTAATAGGTGCTACATGTTGTTAGGATTGGCAGACCCTCTTCCCCAGGATCTGAGGATTTCCCACCAACACTCTCACCCCCTACCACAATCACCCAACCAGGCTGAGTAAACCTGAGCAAAGGAGGGAAAAAAAAAGAAAAAAAAAAAAACAACCCTCAGTTACAGTCCAGCCTCCATCTCCACCGCTCAGCCACCGGGCCCCTAGGCGTGTCCCTATTTCCATTATGGGCCCCCCAACTCCACCTCCACCATTCCTTTTTTTTGTATAATTACAAGCACACACACACACACACACACACACACACACACACACACTTATATATATATGTTTGTTCCCAACCCATCTTTGAAGAAGCCCCATAGGCAGATATGTGTGTTCACATATGATTGTATTTCTTCTGTCTCATACTTACCTTATCTATATGAACCCTAGGAAATGTTTTGTGATGGTGACTCTGTTGAAGGCCACAAACCGAATAAAGTTCTTCTTTTTAATACAAATGTTGCTGGAGTTTTTGGACTTTTCTCTTCTCCATGCTCCTTGGAAGTAGGTGAAGTTGTACTAGGATCACATCTCAGGATCCCCAAGGAGGAGCTGGAAGACGTTGTTGGAGAGAGGGACGTCTGGACTGCTTTACTTGATCTGCCGCCAACGCGACCTGACCTCCGATAACCATCAGACAATGGATGGATGTAAAACTGGACACCTGTGGCGTCAGCTCAACTGAAGTTATCAACTGCGCAGTCACAGCTGCAGCTTGATTTTGACCATTTAATGCTTTATCGAGCAAGTGATGTGACTCAACAAGGACGATCTCGCCACTGAGACAGGTGCACACGAGCTTCACTGTGGGCGGTGATGGTGCACATGAAAGGAACTGCCTACAGGTTGATTTCACATGTTGGAGCAACCTGTCACTGCATTAATCAAACACATTATATTTAAAAACAAATCACTATATTTCATGTTCATTTCATCAATAAACTTTAAGTTCAATAGACATTTGTCCCCTGGCTGTTTCATCTGCAGCATCATCTCCTGTGTGCTGACCCGTCCATTACCAGCTTTAATGTCTGATTTAGAGAAGAGACTGGATGTGACTGTATATACAGTCATAACTCATAACGAGACACATTCATCAAACATGTGGTGGCTCTTTGCTCTCGTGGCTGGAAATCCATTCATCATCCCATATTCACCGGGGGAGGTCATGTCAGGAAGACCTAATTTGGGTATTGATTTATGCACCGCATGCCTAATGAATGCTCTAACCTTGGCAACATATTGAAGCAGGCACAATCAGCGCCACGCAGCGGAGGGTGAATAATGCATTAACAGCTGATCAAAACAAACAGCGCTAAAAACCTGCTGTGCCAAGAGGCTGGGACCTTTGTTTCATTAGCATGCTCGCAGATGGCAAAAAAATTGCCATGTATCTTAAATGACCAATAGATTTAGAAAGCATGGACAATATCTAATATTACACTGAATCAGAAGAACTAATCGTATCATAGAAACACATTAATACCCACAGTCCTCTGCAAACATTTGACACAAGAAGGCTGATTTTTCTGATGTGTGAGGACCAGAGGGGAAACATTAGATATAAATTGAAGATTAATTAAAATCATTTCAAAGTAATATTTATTTTTTTTTTTTTTTTTTTTTGGGGGGGTGGGGGGTGGGGGGGGGCAGTTTTTGGCCTATTGAGATAGGGCCAGGAAAGTTAGGGGAGAGGGAGAGGGGATGACATGCAGCAAAAGGCCAGAGCCTAAAGCTCCATATTTATATTTTCTTCTTCTGTGTTTTATTTGAAGTGTTGATCCATAAGAAGATATATTTGTGGTTTTAAGAACCAAAAACCATCTCAATATAGTTTTACATCTCCTCTCAGGCTTCTCTCTGGAGCTCTAGTAACAACTGGTCGGTGAGCCAATAAGAAGAGAGGAGGCTCTGAGCCTTTCTTCTGATTGGCTGACTGTTTTCTGAGGGATCCAGTAAAACTAAAGCAGATTTTAGGTAAACACTCAGAGAAGCCAAATCCTGCAAGGTTGGATGTAGGTCCAGGTGGGTGGGGTTTGGGGGGTGGCTAAGAGTGGTGGCTGGTTTGTTGTGACATCACAAAGTTCCAGAAGTCCTGACGGCTGCTTTTAAGGCTCAGTTTCTGAATACAGGCTGTGTGCATTTTTCTGTGGACTCATGCTTTAATACTTTCACAGTATTAATAAAGAACCTAGACCTGATTTATAATCAAACAACACTTGGACATCTACCTATATATATCTATATATATCCATATCTATATGGACCGTTAATAATTTCGGACATGTTTTGTACATTATGTAACTTGGAGAATTTTGCTTTTTTTTCTTTACAGTTAGTCCAAATCTCTTTTTAAGAAACAGCTCTCTGCAGTGGCAGCTGGTCATTATTTATCTGTGTGGGGATACAGGCACTGAAGTTGTCTGTCTTCACATTAAAAATCTTGTTTAACTGGTGCACAACTCAATCACCAGTAAAGGGAGGTTTCCTTTAAACTAAACCAAGAATTAATCCTAAAATAAATTCTTACATGTGAGCGGTCATCTGAATTGTACTAGACAACCTCCTTTAAATCCTATCAGGGAAAAAGAACCCGTGGTTGTTTGTGCTATATGTGTGTGTGTGTGTGTGTGTGTGTGTGTGTGTGCGCACTGTCATTTGTGTGTCCATGTGTGTCCACTTCTCTCTTGCATCGCGTTGAGTCCCTGCAGCTCCTGGACAACTGTTTGTTGGCTGGATCAGACCTGTTTATCCAGATCTCAGCTGGCCATCTCCTCGCTCTGCTTTAACCCACAGTTTCACACTGAGTCTTCCGCAGCCTCCAGCTCTGCTACAGTCCACTTTACTCAAGCAGTGTGTATCCACGGTTATGGATTAAAGTGACCTACATCTCAGTTTGTGCAGGACAGTCCTCCATTTTGACAGCGTCTGCCACAACCTGCAAGAAAAGACATGTCAGAGTGTAATGACCTCATTTGAAAGGCCTGATCCAGGCTACAGCCGTGGTGAAAATTATAGTCAACCCTGAATTCCAAGCACGTAATTCAGAGTGGTCAGACAGTCCATTTACTACAACATTAGGAAACATTTGGCCTTATAGCCTTTGGAATTGTTATGTTTTTTGTTGATAAAAGCTTTTTGATGCTCTCAGTAAAACCATCATTCATTGGTTAATGCAGGTCATGTAACCACTGAAACTTCAGCACAGGTGAAGCTCCTCATTTTTAAATTTGTTTGATGAAGCAATTTAATTTCATCAAAAGCTGTCAATAACTGTTTCTGGGGAACATTTTTGTGTTTGTGTTGTTTCACTATAGTTTTTTTTTGTTGCCCAGTAACCTTGGACATTTTATTAAAATAATCGTATTATAAAAATTGGTTCATTTGCATTTCATTCTGAAGATATTGTGAATTATGTACTTGAGTGTTAATAATTTTGACCTGGACTGTATTTTTATTTTAGAAAGTTCCCTTTATTGCTATTTATTTATTTATTTATTTATTTATTTTATTTATTTTCTCCACACAACTTTAGTTTTTAAACCAGATTTTAGTAAAAGCCTCCCTGCTTCCTGATCTCCTATTTGCTCTGTTTGCTATTAATCCTTATTTTATAATATCATCATTATTATTCCTATCAAGTGGGGTTAAGTTTCCATCTTATCTTACATTAATTATTCCTATTCCTCTTCTTATCTTCATTCTTTCAATTTTCATATGAATTCCTCATTGCATGTGAAAAACACTTTGAGCTGCATGTCTTGTATGAAAGGTGATATATAGATACAGTTTATTCTTTTATTATATCATGATCATAATTCTTCTTCTTCCTCTTATTTACCACTGTGAGCAGCACTCCTGGCTTGAATAGTCAGTCAGTTTCTACACTATGTGTAGACATTTCCTACACAATAGAGGACACGGCTCTATTCTGAATCTCCATTCCCTGTGAATGTTACCCTCAATGTAAGTACAGCTCATGCATTTGTTATGGAGTGAATTTAAACTGGCAATAAAATGGAAAAACATCCCAGAGTCAATGTAACATCAGAAAGACGTTTGACTCTAAGGAATCAAGTTTCCCACAATCCTCCAGTCAACTTGCTTAAACCCTGGTGTTTTCATAATCTGGTCATTTCAAATGGCAATTCAATAATAAGCTGTTAATAAGCCATTGATTTGACTCAGTGCTTCATCGGCCGTGTACATCATCTCCAAAATAGATTTTCTCATTTATTCACTCACCATAGCCTTGTACTGTTAACACCTCTCAGCCAGAGCTGGAGGTATATTGTTTTTGGGTTGTCCGTCCATCCCTCTGTCCCATTCTCATGGGATGGGAAAAAAATGTCCATTTGGACTGAAGGACAAAGCGGTTAGATTTGACCTTACATTCTTTAGAATGCAATTTGTCAGGATCGGCCAGAAGGAATTCCTTTACTTATGGCACACTCTGACACATTTTTGGCCATAACTCACTCAATTCATTCACTAATTATGACACCATTTAATTCCATAATGATAAAATGAAGTGAAGACATTTTATATCCAAAAGGTCAAAATGTTGTAACTCCACGAGAGGGAGATTCTAGTCTTTTTTGTGTCTTCATTTTCAGTTTGTTGTGGTGTTTATTATTCATCAGTGTATCAGTTAAAACTGTGTACACCTCACATTCAGTAATTAAGATAATTAAAGAGACTTGCTTCCATAAAACAAATATCATAAACTGACCTCCCTCATGTTATTCTGCTTTATTATTATGTACAGTAATATTTCATAATCCCCTCAGAATCATTTCAGCATTTTAAATTCCTAACCTGTGCTGCAGGATATAATGCTTTCCTTTGAACATTCAGCTACCATGACCTCTGCTAGTGTGGTTATTTAAACACTGTGCTGCTGCTGCTGTTTGTGGACTGTACAGTTTCTCAGTCTTCAGTCACCTCTGGTTTTGGCTCTGCAGTCTCTCCTGGCCTTTGGGGAAGTGCACTTTAAAGAGAGGGGCTCCAGCAGATGTGGTGGTTTGTGGTTGGTCAGCATTTTCATGGTAGTGTTGGGCAGCCAGGTAGAAACCTGAGGTACAGTAGAGAGAACATCAACAGACCAAAAGCTCGTACAGTAGGTTATAAGGTCCTGGTACAAAAAGTGACATTTACCCAGAGAGTTTCAGTGTTGGTCATACAATGAACAATTATATGCTCACAACAGGAGAGGACTGTGGACAGTTTTCATATTCATACTGGAACTCTACTTTAAGCAGCAACGATTGAACACGACGGCCATATACATTCCAACACGTTGCTGTAGTAATGGAAATCACTAAGCAACATTTAACTCTAACAACGGCTATTTCAGTTCTTAAGGTAACCAAGGTCGCCCTGAACATTGCTACAATATATCTCTCAAAGGACCTGAGAGCTCTTGATATTTACTTTAGAGACAATTTTATATGAGATGAGGAGTTCGTTTAAATCCGTCTGTTACTTCAGCACCACGGACAGCGTCATGGTTTCATCAACACACAGCACAGTCAGGTTGAGGGCTGGAGAGAGAGAGGATGGAGGTTAGCAACAGTTTGTGTTAACAAAGGGGTTAACATTGCCCCCCCCCCAAAAATTACCTCCTGGAACATGATCCTGGCCTCGCTACTTACTGTGCTCACCTCTCAGCATCTCGAGCGCTGCTGGCAAAGGATGAACAAACTGGACAACTTAGCAGATATATTTGTTAATTAGCATTAAGAAATGTGCTCATAATCCATGAAACTACTAATGGTATAATTGAGTATAAATTGAATGAAAGAGTTAAATATGACAAAAAAGTATAATTACTTATTATTATAAAATCAGCCTCTGACAGTAATGTTAATGATGTTGTAACTTTATGGTCTGAGCAAGTAGCTGCTATGTGCTAATCAAAAGTATACACTGTTACTAAGCAAAGGAATTCCTGCAGTTTGATCATTTCTTTCTGTCTTTCTTGTAACAACAAAGCTAATGTTAACTGAGCTAGCTCTGCAGCATAAACTTCCAAAAAAAGCAACATGAAAAAACAGTTACAGGCATCAAACCTACTGCTCTCGTTATTTAGTTGGCTTCAAATGAGGCTGAACATTCAAACAGTTTCTCTTGACTGTCTTTTGACAATATTACATTAGTCCAATGTGGCTCAAACCTGTGGATACAATGGACTAACAAAGATGGATGAATCCTCTGTGACATCACACACAGGTTTCTGAAGAGCGGTTTTGAAGTTCAGAGTGAGCTGCTCCACAGTCACCATCTTGGCAGTGTCTGACTCTGTCCTTAAGTCCCAGCTAATCCAAAAATGGTCAAAAGGGTGGGGCATGTCTGACTTCAGTGCATGTTGGCTTGTGGCAAATATACAAAAGCTGAGAAAGGCCCTACTTGAACTTTTTTTTTTTTATCCTGTCATCTCGAGATAACGGAGATAACAGAATAATGACCCCGTTATAGTAAGATAATTATTCTGTTATCTTAACATAACGGGATAAAAAAAATATTCATGTATGGCCTTTCTTGGCTTCCATAGCGGATCCCTTCTGCTCTGTCAGAGAGGAGAGTGTTAGGTTAGGTAGCCAAGCTGAGCTGTTGGATGAGCGGTGTGTTCATTTTGCTGATTCAGTTGCTGAGTAAATGTAACCGTCTTCCTCTTCTATTCACTCTCTTCAAGCTAAATGCTCCACCATGTTCACCAGCTCGTCTCTATCGGTGTCTGCTGTTTGGGTTTATCAGAGCGACTTCACTGTAGACAGCTGCTGGAAACCAGGTCGACGAGGTCTGAACCAAAACAGTTAATGTGCTATAAAATCCAGCTGCAGAGTTGGATGATCTTTTTATGAGTAATCATTAATAGCATTAGTGCAGTTTTCAACATGCATTGTCCGTGCGACGTCCTGTGTTTGTCCTCTGCGAGGGTGTGAGACGAGGTGTGTGTATAAACACTAACGTTTCCTGCAGCCTGTCAAATTACACCTGCCTTGATTTCAGCTTAAAATAAAAGTGTTGCGCTCGGAGATTACTTGTGAAGCTCACTGAAATCGAAATTGCTTTGTTGCGTTGGCTGATGTGGACGTTTTAGAAGGTAAGTAATCAAAACCAACATAACCTTCCCCCCTCTTCCCATTTCTTCCCCAGAATTATCAATGAATTATTTATCAGGGGAACTGCTGACTCCGAAACTTCAAAGACAATTTTTTTTTTTTTTGTTTTGGAAGCGGCACCAGTCAAGCCTCATTAATTAATCAGCCGAGTCGAGGTTCATCGTCAGTGGCATGAAGGGTGCTTAGAACTCGCCACTTCTACCAGTCAGGTTAATCAATGGAGTCTGACATATTGACTACACGGTTTTCAAAGAGTACCACAGAAAGTGTATGGGCTGCCCGAGGCTCTCTCACATCAACACATATTTTGCAGTAATTTTGATTTTTTTTAATTTATTTTAGCTCTAAACACTCAGAACCAAGTGTGAAGTTATGCACCCATACATATATCAGATACAGTGGCTTCAGAAAGTATTCAGACTTCACTTTTTTTACACACTTTATTGTTGTAGATTTTAAAAGTATAAAAGTGCATTTTTCCTCATCAAGCTGCTCTCAGTAACCCATAATGACGAACTGAAAACATGTTTATAAAAGTTTTTGCAAATTTATAAAAAAAACTAAAAGAAATCTTTCATTTACAATAGTCTTCAGACTCTTTCTGTGGCTACTGTTTGCTTTGATTATCCTTGAGAACTTGACTGCAGTCCGCCTGTGAAGAACTGAATTATTTGGACATAGTTTAGAAAGGCACACCATGAAACCATGAAGTCCAGTGAACTCTCTGTAGACCTCTGTGATAAATTGTACAGCTTAGACCAGGGTATAAAACCATTTGGAAGGCTCTGAGTTTTCCCAGCAGCGCAGTGGCCTCAATAACAGTGAAATGGAAGAAGTTGAGACCCGCCAGGACTTTTCTTAGAGCTGGTTGTCCAGTCAAACCGTGTAAACAGGCGAGAAACCACTATTATCATCCAATCAGGAGAGACTCATTTGTGTTAATGAATAAACTTTTATTTTCTGGTGCAAAACAAGAGAGGAAAAGTGAGAGATGTGAGTCTTTGGCGATTAGACCCTATTGTGACGTCATCATATGTGAAAAGGGGGTTTAAACACTGGTGGTGATCCTGGAGATAGGAAGAGGAGAAGATGGAGGTCTGGATGTGATGAGAAGTGATGACTGCAGGTAGGAGGGGTGGAGGAGGCATAACGCACTGAAATGACGGCTGACAGCAGGAGGGAGGAGAAGAGATTTTAAAGTAAGACATGGACAATATGATTGTCTCGTTGAGATCGTTGCGAGATCTGATTGGTTTCTGAACACCTGAAGTCAGCTGATTACAAGGAGTTGGGTGAGAGAGGGAGAAAACGAGAAGACTACTGTATATGAAATAGTGGTCAGGGCCTTTATTTACCTCCACGTCAGAAGGTAGCAGGCCATTGTTTATTTTGAATTCCTTCTGTTTGATAAGTATTATTGGTCATATTTTAGTACAAAGCCTCGTTTTGATCCGCTCCCATTTGCCCTGTTAAACCTTAATACAAACTCATCACTTCCTGTAAGCATTCCAAATAAAAAAACAAAAAACAAAACAAAGTTGAGTGAGGTACCGCCACAGGCCGGCAGCCATCCCAAGAGGGATAAACAGGTTGCTCTCAGTTGATCATCTGATGAACCAATCGCCTGACAGTGAGCCGGTGGCTCTTTTGACAAGTCATTCTGGCCATGACAAAGAGAGAGAGAGTCTCATTACCTTCTGAGAAAAGCAAAAAAGAAGATCTGGCAAAGCCAAAGGGGACGGCCGTCCATGAGGCTACAAGGAGACAAATGAGGAAAAACACTGATATTGAGCGACACTATTCTCCTCACCTCTGCAGAAAGAATATGCAGCACAGACACACGGGAATGTTAAAGGATAGATTAAATCCTGGGTACCACGCTGGCATGGGCATCCTCCGACACCTGTAGACAGCACAAATCCAGATCCATCAGACCAGTTCTTCAGCTGTCCAGTGTTGGTGAATCTGTGTCCACTGCGGCCTGGCTGATTGGATAATTGCATGAAAAAGCAGCTGTACAGATGCTCCTATGTGCTATGTTCTTTTCAAGGTGTCTGTCTATACGTCCGTCCCATTCCTGTGGACAAGATGTGGACAGAACTTCTTCAAATTTGGCACAAATATTAACTAGAACTCAAGGTCAAACTGATTAGATTTTGGTGGTCCAAGGTCAAATGTCAAGGTCTTGTTGACCTCACAAAACACTTTTTAGCCATTGCTCAAGACTTCACACAGTAATTATGATGTAATTTAACACAAATGGTTCATATTGTATACGACTCTGGATAAACAGGGATGTAATGTGAAACTAGAGAGGACTGGGGATGGACTCAGATTATAAGATCCTGTAAAACAGGAGAAATAATGAAGCAGAGCAAACTGGCTGCCGTTCGTCTGGTCGGTCCTAACAGAATTTATTACATACATATTGTCAAATTATTTTCTTATTTTTCTCACTCATCACACATCCTCCAAAAATAAACAAATCCCATAAAAAAATAAAATGTAAAATAGGAGACTAGTCTCCCTTTACATCTCATCAATACTACAACTCATAATGAAGGGACAGTAACCCTCCTCTATATATAGCATATTAGTTCTGTCTCATTAGTCACCCACATTCCTGTTGTACTCACTTTTAACCCACTGGTTCTACATGTTCCCAGGCAACACAACAGCTAACAGTGTCATATGAGCATTCAATAGATATCTATAAGCTTGGCCTCAGACCAGTACAGCATGGATTTTCATAAACAGAACATTCATTAGCACTCGGGTTGTCAATAAACATAAAAACTGGGGTTCTACATCGGTCAGGGAGCGGCTAAATGCTAAATGCTAAATGCTAAATGAAAATACTGTTCGCCATTACTCACACTCACAACACGGCCTCCTCCAATGTCATGGAGCCGGAAGAGCCCGCGTGAGGCAGCACACAGTACCACCACTGCACAAGCGGCACATTGTAAACATATCATAAGAACACAGGAGACAGCATTTCACTGTGCTTATTTACAGATACAGTTTGTGCACATCACTAACCAGTAAAACAGGAGAAATAAAATAATGAAGCAGAGGAAACACGCTGCTGTTCGTCGGGTCGGTCTGGCCAGAATGGCAACGACAGCAGAGCAGAGGGCAGTCCTGTTTTGCAGGACTGCCCTCTGCTGCCTGGAGTAGTGTGTATATATATATAGAGTATATATATATATATATATAATATATATATATATATTATATATATATATACTCTATATATTATTACATTTTTTGTTAACACAAAAGCCTTGAAGGACTTAATTAAATCACTGTATATATTATAATGTGACCAAAATATTTTGTGTTGGTCACAGAGGCATACAACTGCAAGGTGGTAATTGTAGTTATGTTAAGGAAACTGTAACTCAGACTTTAAAAATCCTTACTTAAGGTGTTTTGTGCAACTAGCCTCTGTTTCCTCAAATAATCTGCAGTGTGATTTTCCTTTGTCTTACATTGTGTTCTGAAAAAGGTCAAATGGATCAGCAGTGTAGTTTTCTGCTCAGATAGATTAGAAACTTGAGTTAATATGTTTTTGTTTTTTTTCCAGATCAGGGAAGTGTCGAGTTATTGAATCAACAAATACCTAATAAAAAGCCATGAAAACCTCCAGGCAGGCTGAGGAAGTCAAATTGAGTTTTTAGCACCATAGCGATTTATTTCCCAGTGATTAAGGGAAAAAAAGTGAGAGGAAACAGCCTGATTTGTTCACATCTGATATAGACAAATCCATCCAAATACTTGAAAATGAATGATTCATTTTTAGTCAGTGCAGCTGGAAGCAGAAATGTAAATGCTGCCTGGTTACTGTACATCATTTTAATTAAGACGTCTCAGTTATTTAAGAGTTGGTATGTAAAGTCTCTGCTTTTATCAGCCTTGACCTGTGGGTTCTGCTCTCTGGTGCTTCAGTACGTCTTCGAAGTTGTATACCAACATTTCAACAAATAAACAAATCATATTATAAATGGGAGGCCTTCATCCACCTTCTGTCCCAGTTACGAAGCCCAAACCAATGAGTGGGCTAGCTAACCTTTACTCTGGCTGGGCAACAAAAAAATAAAAAAATCTGCTTGGATAACTCATTTCTGAAGCAAGCTAGAATTAGAGGAGAATAATGATTTAGGAAACAGATTAAAATATAACATTTAAATTCTGATGTGTTTGGGTCTCTCTGAGGTTTCCCCCACTGGCAGAGTCAGAATCAATATCAATGTCTTTGTGCGGATTGAGATGAAAACAATAAAGAGTTGTTTGTACATTCAATGGTCGATATATAATGACATTGATTTAACCATTACATTAGATTTAAGTTAAGAAATAACAGTGTTTGTGGATGGAGTATAAACACAAGTGACATTTCATTGCTCATTGTAACTGCACATCACTGCATCCCACTACTGGTCTATGAAGCTCTAAACACATCTCTGATCTACTTGTACGATATGAAACACCCAGACCCATCAGCTGATCCAGGACAGGTTCACTCAGTGTTCCCAGAACCAGAACCAAACAAGGTGAAGCAGCTTTTAGTTCCTCTGCTCCTCACCTGTGGAACCAGCTTCCTGAACACCTGAGATCTGCTGAAACCGTCTGATGTTTTTTAGCCCTGATTTAAATGAGCACAGTTTACTGCATCTTACCAATAGATCTCTGCTATTTTAATCTCATGCCATGTTTGCATGTGTTTGTTTTTAATGTCTTTTATCACTACAGCTCTTCTTTTAAAGTGGTTTCCTGAGTTTCTTACCTGATATTAGGAAAACTTGATATGACTTATTCAAATATTTTTTATTTTTTCAAATTCGTTTTTTTTAACATCATCGTAATGTTGTATTTTTAATGTATTTCCAATAATTGCTTGCTTGTGATTTTTTTTTTTTTTTTTTTTTTAGAAGAACATAAACATCCTCTGTTGTTTCTGCTGACCCGTGAAAACAGAGTTGCTCCAGTGTCTGGAAGATCCAGAGGCACAGACACCCTCAAGGCGCAGCCGAGCACGGAGCTCCAAATACAGTATATTGATCATCTGAGTGGCCTATAGAATCTCAGTGCTCCAACAACCCGAGGTATTGAATTAATTAGGGCTGTGTGAGGGGGGAAAGTGCTGCATCAACATAATTATTGAAGAAACAATTATGTTAACAGCTCTGTTACTGTGAGCACACTGACTCTGCGTTTCATTTTTCATGGACACTCTGCAAAGCGCCACAGTTTACACTTCCACAATAATCAGACACGTATAATGACCGACTCCAGTCTGTTAAAAGATAATTAAAATCTGCGCAGCTCAGCTAGAAGACACTTTGAGCTGTGTGAACAGTTTGGGAAGTTTTAGGATCCTTGCAACATGTGAGTTGCTCCAGGCCAGAATGAAACACAGTCGTATTTAATGTTATTTAATGTTAATTACATTAATTATTGTTGTAAAGCAGCTTAGTCAAAGTTTTGCCGCTCGTCTGTTTATCTTATGTTACTTTCACTTACCCTAAAACACTGTTTGTCTTACTGTATAGTCATGTACACAATATACACAGAGGTGTTTTGTTGGCATGCAGCCAGAGCGACATGTGCAGCTGTCACAGTTTATCTCACACACACCTGCAGAGAGGATACATGAACCTAAAACCAGGACCATGTGCCACAGGAAAACCCAGAGTCTGCAGGTTTTCAGTCCAGCCTGTCACCTGAACAGCTGAATTCTTCTTCTGTATTTCCAGAGGAGCTGAAAACACCTTAAAATGTTCACTTAAATAGTGAAGGATTTCCGTTTATCTTAGTCTTCAACTTCGAGGAATCACTTAAAGTCAGTTAAATGTTGCACAAAAGATCTTAGTGACTAAACTTCACAACACAAGTTCCCATCAAGACAACAGGAGGATGAAATAGTGGCACGCGTCTTTAAAATCACCTGCTTCCCGACTGATAACAGCAAGTGCTAATGGCAGCGAATGAACAATCTCCATGGAAACAGTAGAATATCTCTTTCACTGCTGCAAATGCAGAGAATAACACTTCAATTTCTCCTTAGCTGATGGAGTTACTTAGGTTTGCTTAGTTTAACCTCGACTTTTTTTCTTAACTAAGCAAACCTTTTAAGAGATTCTGTGCAACACCCTTAAGTAACTCCATCAGCTACGGAGAAATGAAAGTGTTACTCTTAAGTAGAAAACTTAAGGTGTTTTGAGCAACCGGTTGCTGCTTTTTTCTGTTATTAAAACTGTTTAGTTTTATTAAAACTGTAGATTTTTTAAAATCTTTTTATCTCATGTATTCAGGAACCAAGAAGTAACCTGTGCACTGTTTGTTTACCCGGTAAAGTGTTTGTTAAGGGAACTTCATGCTCATCGTGATCACAGGGACTCACCTACATTAATCCTGCTGCCTCCACTCACAAACCAGCTCCTCTAACCCCTCGACCTCGGCGGCCTGCAGCACAGATCCAGGTTAGTGGGTTAGCCAGATAATTTAGGGATGAACTCAGGTTTTTTCTGTATCGTGTCGCTGGCCCAGAGATGCTCACAGCTGTGATGAGCGTTCTATCATCTGCTGCATCCAGTCACACTGCATCACCTTAACTTAGGAATTCAGAGCATGCGGCCGCATTCTCATCACTCCCTTATCTATCAAGTTATCCTGATACCAAGGGAGGGGGATGAGATGCAGCTCGTCAGACATTTCCTTAATGTTAATGCATCAAAAACATAATAACTAGAGAATGTGCTCAGTACAGAGCTCTGAGACTTCTGACTTGGACTGGAACAACAAAAACCCATCAGGAGACACCATCACATAGGCCACAGCCTGTGTCACACTGTGCAAGAATCATACTGCAAACAGAGGAGAAATTAATTATAATGAACAATAGAACAATTCATGAAATAGAACAACTGGCACATTACACTGTAGTTCTGTTTTCACCTTCCTCTGTATGAGTCAGCAGCTATAGAGAGACAGTACTGCACATATTTGAATTCTAGTAGTTTTTCTTCCTTCACTGGATCTTACAGTAATAAAACTGTGTAGATCTGAGCTGATCTGACTACTTTACCTGTGAGCTGAGGGCGAATTAATAATACTTTGACTATGTTCAATCTTAGTTCAACCTCCAAAATACAGTCAGATAATCTGTGAACACTGCTTGTTTGTTTACAACTGTCTGATCGCCTGCTTGTTTCTTGCCTCAGTGGACCGTGTTGCTGTTATCATCATCACCGTGCTGCCAGAGCTCAGGAATCACGTCTCCCTCCTCCAAACTGAAGCAGGGAGTTTTCGCTGAAGGCCAGATGTCATCATGTGAGCAGCAGCGGCTCGCACGGACTCGCCTCAGTGAGCGGGCCGAGCAGCGTGATGTTAAAATCTGCTTAAAATGAATAAATGAACTTTACAGCCTTCAAACGTTTTTTTTTTCCTTCAGTTTGTAAAGCGCAGCTCGTCCCCTGGAGTGGAGTTAATATTTAAATGTGACGCGTTGCTCTGCAGAGTGATATTCACGGGACGTGCCAGATGGATACGATTACAACTTCTGTTAGTCGAACTACACAAAAAGAGAATATTGAAATCATTTCCATATCATAGCTTTCCAGCACAACTTATTACTCATACTATTCAGGTATTAGAGGGATTTTCAGACAGTAGCGTAGTTCTCTTTGTGAGCTTTTACAGAGAGCTGAGTTTCAGCTGACATGGCTGTCAGAGGCATGTGTATGTTGTGAAGAATTATCTGACATGACTGATGATTTAGAGACAGTGTCTGCAGCTTGGTGGGCTCCCTCTGAGGCGGCGTCAGCTCACACTGATTTAAAAATCAACCGGCAGAATGAAAATCGATAATCCGCCACGCTGAACTTTCACTGACACCTTTATTTATTTATTTGTCACAAACGTATGTTATCTCTGTGTCGTCCTTTAGACAGTTGTTTAGAGAAGTTCCCCTTGTTGTTGTGTTCAGAGACGCTCTGAGAGCTGACACTTGAGAACTGGTTGTCAAAAAGGTTTTTTATTTTTTTTCAGAAAAGCTGACAGAGAAAAGTCAAACGCTAAACAGACGACAGAACGGAAGAGGAAATAATAACCAAGCCACTGACACATGAGAAGTTACAGTGTCCATTAACATGTTTAATTAGTACAGTAGATAACTGTTTACATCAAACTGTCAACACAAAATCATTTCTATTACACTATTCCCTAAACAATGCTGCTCAGATCTCCATCTTCATGTTCCATCAAGCATCAACCTCTGGGGCTGAGAGATGAAGCCAACACTTTAGTGCCAAAACCTGCAGTTACTCTAACGACCACTAGAGTCTGGCTCCAACAGTGAGTCAGTCCCCATAGACTCCCATGTTAAAATGTCCAACTTTACAGCAGAAATAAACATGTTTACAGCCTGGTACAAAAACTGTTTTGGTCTCTATAAATAATTTCCTCCTTCATGACACCTGTTTATATAACTCACCTGTTTACATTTTATTAAGGCTTAAAGTTTTTTATAATTGAGGGCGTGGCCTCTTTGAGTGACAGGTGGGTGAGCGTATGCTTACCACAAACCATCATGCACTAAGTCTCAGCTCCACACACGCCCCAACTCTTTGTCCATTTTTGGATTAGCTGGGAGTTAGTGGCGGAGTCAGACACTGCCAAGGTGGCGACAATGAAGCAGCTCACTCTGAGCTTCAAAAACCGCTCTACAAAAACCTGTGGGTGACGTCACAGAGGCTACGTCCATCTTTATTTACAGTTCATGGTCCCCATCTCCAAAAACTTAATCCATCACTCAAACTTGAAACTTGGAACTAAATAATAATAACAATATAGATTATTTTAAATCTTCCCAACACCAGTGGATACACGTACACACTCACACACAGTCTAAGGGCTAAAGGGTCAAAAACACACCTTCTCTGCCTCTGTCTGCCAACAGGCCTCAGAACTGGAGACAGCCGCCGAGGAGAGATATAGATTCAGGCTGATTGACAGTGGCTAACCCCTGGGCAAGCTCTGGTTTACAGCCAGCAGTCTCTGAGAGAGACCTTTTCCATCTCCATGAGCTGCCGAGGCTGGTCTGCACATAGAGCTGTCCTTCTCATGAAACACTCAAACTGTATTTCAGACAACTCACGTGGAAGAGACATATGACAATATCAATATACAGCATTAACGCGTCCTGCATTACACCTGTCCTGGGTTTTGCCGCTCGGGTTGGATACATGTTCCCCTGCCTTGTTAGTGGAGATTGTACTTGAGGATTGAATGTAGGAAAACTAAGCATGATGTTAAGTGAGTCAGTGCAATAACAATGCAGAGATTTACATTATACTGTGTTCGAGCAATAACAACTACAATCACCTCCTGGTTGTTTCCTCCACCAACCAGTTACAGGAAATATGGTCACAGTCTCTCCTTCCTGAGTTACAATGACTAGAAGTGTTTTTGCTGAACGTTATGATGTCACAGTGAAGTTGACCTTTGACCTTCTGGATATAAAATATCATCACTTCATTTTATCACAATTTAACTAATTTGTGTTAAGTAGTATCATAATTACTTATGTGAGGTCACAGTGACCTCTGACCTTTGACCACCAAATTCTAATTAGTTCATTCTTGAGTCCAAATTAATGTTTGTGCCAGATTACATCTCTGAAGCCAAAACTGATCCTGATCCTCTCAGTAAACCCAGACCAGTACTGGACTGAGAAAGAAATTCAGCCTTGGACTGCTCATGATGCCATTACTCCACTATATCTTTACACAGAAAGTAGTTGTTTGCTGCTGTATTATATATATATATAATCTAAAAATCTCCTTTGCAGAACCTTTAACTAGATTTGTTTTAGGAAACCAATGCACCATCCACATGACCAATAAACCTGAACGCTTTACCTGAAATATACTCTCAGCACATTGAAGGTGTCTTTGTAGTTCACATATTATAGTGAAACACACGTAAACCCTCAACATCCGAAAAGCAGAAAAATAAGGTTAGCTGTTATTGATCTATAAAAAAAAATGGTGGGTGAGGGAACTTTTCAAAACGGGTTGCTTGCAACTGCATTATCAGGTGACAACAATACACCTTAACAGCAAATATATGAGAGTAAAAAAAATAGAAACTTGTCATTCTGATGGATTACCTGCCTAAACTGAAAATGAAATGAGATGAATGGATGGATGTGGAGATGCTGCCTGGAGGGTCTGAATCAGAAAACATATGATATGCTAACCTAAAGAATAAATTTTACCCTGGGATATGTGCCTGACTTATACCTGATGTCTGCCTGGATATGATCCAACCCCACAGCGCCCCTGAAGAATAAATTCATGAACTTGTGATGCCAGCAGACAGAAGAGGGGAAAAGCACAAGTTCAGGTTTGAGGACCAGCAGATCTTTTTGCATTGTAGCTGTCAAAAAAAACAAAATAATTTTTTTTTTCTTTTACAGTCAGACCAAAAATGAAAACACAGATGGAATACAGCAACCACAAACTCCTCCACCCATCACCAGCGCTCTCTCTCTAGTGTGCCGAGTGCTGCATTAGCTGATTGTTAGCCTCTGCTGCGGCTGAGGAGGCTTTTTAAAGCTGACAGAGCACCATTTGGGAAAAGAAAAAAGAAGCCCTTTAAAGAGATTTCAAAAGCTCTAAAACTGTGCATAGAATCTGTAACAATGTGCTGCTGCACCATCATGAGAGTGGGTTCTCGCACATTATCTCATTAGAGTGAGAAGTGCTGCTCTATGCTGTAAAGTCCCATATGTATCTCATGCAAGTGTACCCTATTATAGTGATGTGATTCCCTGCCACCTCTGCTTCACGTCACAGAGAGCTGCGAGAAATATTCCGGCTTCACCGTCCCGCTGCCGGGAAACGCTTCTGGCTCCCTGATTATGCTGTTTGCTTCAGACATGGCTGCTTAAGTAATTCCTGCCCTCTGAAGGCTGATAATGATGAACATGCTTTCAGCCCGCGCGGGAATCTCAACGGTATTTGCAATCTAAACACTTCATCTGCTCAACAGAAAAAAAAAAAAAAAAAAAGAAGATGATTAATGGCTCCACTCTTGAACGTTGTGCAGAGGCAGGTGGATGTGCATGAAGAGAAATGACACCTGCAGAGCCCCGCGCTCGCTGCGAGGTAGAGCTTCTTCACGCCACATCGAGGCGGTTCACGGATTAGACTGTGGTGGTGTGAGAAATCCAGTTCATCAGCTCTGCCTCCATTCCTCTGGACTGTGCAAAGCCTGGTAATAATGATAAAAGATGCTTAGCCCATGTACTGTGTCGTACTTCATCTGGTGGTCAAGGACCGCCGGGAATTCATATGACAGCAGATGGTTGAGATCTATGTTAGATGACCGGGGAATGAACACACACACACACCACATCCATGTAATGTACAGTTTGGTATTCATATGAGCTACATTAGGCTCACAGAAGGGCGAGGTCACGCAATTGTGAATTCCAGTTTATGTTCTTATTTCTCATCTCGTATTAATCCCCTCATTTATATATTTAAACCTTGAAGATCATTGAAGGGAAACCTGAACCACAGTGATGTCGAGATGCACCGAAATACACAGTTAAAATTCAAAAGAGGACAATACTCAGTGAAATCACCTCCACACTGAGGTGAGGTTTAGTTTTTGGTGCACAAAAACTAAAGTGAGATTTTCCAGGTTGAGAGTAACTTTGAAGGACTTTGAAGTATTAGACAATTAGTAGACTTTGGTATGGTCCCGTGGTCCAGTCCAGCATAGATGTTATATCGGGGGATGAATGTCCAACAAGCGCTTTATTGATGAAAAGTTATAGGTGTTAATCAGAGAGGACCAACCAGCTTTGTTCTACAGAGTAAAGTTGTGAGTGTCGGAGGGATCTCTGCTAATGAATCTGAGGCAGAGTGATAAACTGAGTCCGGGGGTTTGAGGGAGGAAGCTGCAGCACGTCTGTAGATAATGCCATCATAATCTAAGACTGATAGAAAGACTGCCTCAACTGTACTTTTCCCACAATGCAAATGGAAGCTGGATCTGTTTCTGAGTTTTTGCTGCAGTTTGGTGATGAGATTTTAAAATATGATGTTTAAACGTAAATGAGTCATCAAGCAACATACTCCAATTAATGCTGTGAAGTTTTATATAGACATTCATGTCTCGAGAGGATGAACCCTAATGACCTGGTGATCTTCTCCTCGGGCACCGCCTTTAACTACAAATGATTGGTTTTCAGTAAAATGTCGCAATAACTATTGAATATATTGTCATGAAATTTTGTACACACGTTCATTTTCTCCAGAGGATGAACTGTAATGCATTAAATGCTCTTCTCTCTCAGAACACAGGTCTGTCTATCTGTCCTTTTTGGGGAAGTTTCTCCTGATCCAGTTTGAGGGTCTAAGGACAGAGGATGTCTTAACGCTGCACATATTGCTCAGCACTTTGAGGTTAATTTGTGATTTGTGATATTGGGCTGGATACACAGAGTCTGCCTTGACTTGACCAGACAGCTCAAAGGTAAGTTAGGTCAGAGTTAGAGAGTGGTGCAGATTTAAGAGAGGCTGATACCCACTGCAGTGTCTAATGAGACAGGAATGTTAAGTACACAACTCTAGTGTGTAGCCATGTACCCCTGTGACATGTCTTTGGAAAGCTAAGAGTCATGTGTTTCCACTGTTGCAAACATTTCAAGATACAGTCATACCAACGGGTACAATCAACGCCTCTGTCAGACCAACAACTAACACACAAACTATTAAAAAATTATTCAGGCAACTCACCTTTGAAGTCTCATACTCCACCGATTGTTAAAACTCAGAAAAGGGACAAGACAAAAAGGGTCTTGTAATGTTGGCAAAGGTCCAGTTAATCCAGTCCAGTAAAGTGAGCCAACTTGTATCAAGATACAGCTTAATCATACTGTACTTAAAGACATTTTTACTTAAATTAGAATTATTTTTCCTTGTTTTTAGTCCATAATTTGCTACAATTAAGGAAAAACAAGAATTATTTACTTACATTTAGTATATTTACCTTATTATTGGACTGCATTAACTTCAATTTCAAGTAATTTAATCTAAAAATAAGCATTTTCAGTTTATTTTAACACTTTTGAATAAGTATCTGGGACTGCTTAATTCTAGATTTTAAAATCTTATTTCAAGATTTCTTATCAAGTAAAATTAACTTGCTGCATGGACAGATAATTTCACTAGTTTTAAGTAGATTTCTCCTCAAATTTAGTGCTTATATCTTATATTCAGTCTAGCCTTTTTTGCAGTGTACACACGGACCGCTGCTGCAATATTTCAAATGACCTGGTGGATTTCCACAATTTTCATTCATGCGTCTTGAACGCATGAATGAAAGTTTTGATACTTAACATAATATTGATTAGTACATATTTGTTTTAATGAAATGTCACAAAGGGACTTTTCATTTCCAATGTTCCTTGTGGGTACAATGACATCATTTTCATCAGTCTAAGGAAACAATAGGTTTTCAAAGGGAGAATGTTTTTTTTATTTGTTTTTTTCCCCCCTAAAGCTGGCCATCCGGTCTTCTTTAAATAGTTTGGTTAAACTGTTTAACAGAGCTCTGACATGACGCTCTGTGACCTTGTGTTATCAATATTTGAACAATCAACCTCTTTGCTGAGCCACATCACACGCTTGGCCGGCAGCAAGAGAAATGAAGTGAGCGACTTCAGGCTCAGACAAGCTGCTCAAACCTATTCTTGGATCTGATATGAATAGAAAATATTGTTGCAATAAAAATCATTTGGTTTTGCTTTACACAGAACTGTGGCAATATTTTTACTTCCAATATGAATTGAATGCTGTGTTCATTATTCAGCCTAAGACCAAAGGTTACACACATTAGCCTCTGAGAGTATGAATGTATCCTGGTTGTGGGAATACAGTGTGCTCAGTGAATGCCATTAGATTAGGACATCTTTTGCTCAGTGGTGATAATCTGTCCTGAGGGTGGTATTTAGACAAAGTGCCAAAATTTGTCCAAAAAGGAAAAGATTAATTTCTTTATATGTATAATTCAGTTGGTGGCAAGAAGCAGAAAAAGGGTTTACTGTCCTAGAGACAGTGAAATCAGCACCATGTGTGATGCAGGAAATACAGAACATGTGCAGAAAGCAAACACAAGCCCATCATTCGGAGAATGATACTGGCCGATGAAAAAGTAAACTCATGTCACAGTGATTTTACGTGGACTGACCTCTCCAAAATAAAACTAAATATAGGACTGTATAGAGAAGGTGAAAATCATTAGAATCTCATAAACTTTGAGAAAGGAAAAGAAACTTGAAGGAAATTTAACAGGTGATAAATCTAGTGTTTATAATAAATGTTCCTATATTCCTTCTTTATGAAGTCTCTGATAAGCCATGTGACAAAGTGGATGAGAACACATCATTTGTCCCCAATGTTGCCAGAACGTTACTTGTTTCCACCATAGTTTAATCATTAACCAAGAATTTGCAGATGCACAACTATCCCGGGTTTGTTTGTGTATTGTGTTTTGTTTGGTTACAGTTCACACATCATCATTACTTCTGGCTAAAATAAAACACGGTCAACTATTGTTAAGTTAAGGTATTGTTTATTGGTACAGTTCCACAAATTAATGGTTTTCTTTGTTACTTACCATGCACCATACGCTCCAGGGAGTAAAGGAGGAAGTGCCTAAACACTTCCTGTATTTATACACTGGGCACATCATCAGTGATATCGATGGGGTAAACAGAGAGTGGGGGGAAGTGAGTAGGGAAAGTGGACTAATTGAGTGTTTCTTTAGTGAATATTTAGTTTGAGTCATTTATGAAAGGAGGTAAAGGGGCCGTTTAGGAAGCTTATTGAAAAGCATTAACTTTGTCATACCCCTGTTTTCAAGAAATATGGATGGCAGATACGGTACAGTCCAGGTTGGCTCCAGTTGCTAGAAGGAGCTATTTAAGCAGTTGGTTGTAGGTGCTGGCAAGGGGAGAGCATGAGTGTATCTGTGTGCAAGTTTAGTTTAAATTAAGTTCAAGTTCTTAATGTAAATAAATCACACCTTGGAAAATGGTGCTGATGTTCATCTATTCTTTGCTCTACTCTTTGGGTGATGACAATGATTGTTGCCAAAACCTATCATGGTGGTATTAGTCCCACATTGTTGTTTTAGTCTGTTCTCAGGCGGGCTTACTGCCAGCTGTCAGATATTCCTCTGAGAACATCACTTCCAGGCCAGGTTCCAGGTGTCGATCCAGTCCAGGACCCAACTGCTGGCTAAGTTCTCTCAGGGCACGGGTCCAAACCAAAGGAAAAAAAAAACCAGATAAATCTTTGCTTTTCAGCTCTGGTCCTTTTCTTTGTTCACACTATCTTTTCACAAACATTTCACAACATGTGGACTTGAGGAGCGAGGAATTGAACCACCAGTCTTCTGATGTGAGGGCGACCTGCCCTTGAGCAACGCTTCCTACACAGAACACAATCAGAAGATAGATTAAAGATAGATTTAGCTTTCGAATTCATTTTGAAATCCCATTGGATGGCCCACACCAGACACTGACTGGAACTGGGCTGTACTAGAACCTTTTCAGGTGGCCTCATTCTGGTAATTTGGTCCACACCATAGTCTGATTGACTGGTTTCACACCAGCCTGAACAGACTGCACCAAGCACACAGGAATTCATTGGAACCGAATCAAACAGGTTAGGTGTGAAAGCCCTAGATCGTTTGTTCCAGATCTTTGCTAGCCTGGTTTCCATCACAGTGTTGTGCTAAATAGAAGCGATTATTTTAGAAAAGTTGACAGAAAACAATAGTGAATGGTCTGTATTTCCTTTGAGAGATGTCATGTGAATAAAGCTGGGTTTTCTCCTCTCATGATATCTCATGACAACAGATTTTCCAGCATCTGCCTCTCGGTTCGGAACTGACTCCCTGGGGCCTGATGTGGCAGACTTGAGTCCAAAAGAAGTGTTTCTAAGGATGTAATTCATCTAAATCATACACAGGCGATCAAGAATATCTTATATTATATGAGGTTAGAAAAAATGAGGCACACACTGCGATTCCAGATTCCATAAAATCTGGAGACCTTTTCTGAGATGTTTAGCAGAAGAGGTGGAGTTCCACAAGAAACCTTAGTGCAAATGTTATAGGATAACGGTCTTGTCTAAGTATCGGACATCCGACTCTGATGGACCCTGAGAACCAGGATTGTCTCTCTTGAACTGAGCTATACATTTTTTTGCGACCTTTGAGAGTTTTTTCGTGTTTAACTTACTTACTTCTGAGATTAAGTTTATCAACCAGTGAGCAGAGTTCTGATATTTAACTTCGGTTCGGTCTTGAATGTTTAGGTGAACGAGTGCAGGTCGATGCGTTGTGGTTGTCATGATTCTGTTTGCTCTCATAAATCTGATCTTATCCTAAATGATACGTAGGAAATCGCTGCTCCTGAGTGAGCGGTGCACTGAGTGAACTGTACATGGTGTACATGCATCATTAAATCATGAGCCCTGCTGTGTTGGAACACTGGAAATGTTGAATCACTCTTCCATATGTAAAACCCACTGGTTTCAGAGAGGAAAAACAGGGTGAACATGTTCTCCTCAAGCTCACCCCATGCATAACATATGTCTCCTGATGTGCAGGATTTGGAGACTCAACCACAGATCATCTTCTTCCACAAAACACGCTGTAAAATAATAGAGGTAGAGAGGCCAAGTCTTTAAACCAGGAAGCAAATGAACTCCTGTGGGGGTTGGAGCAGCTACAACATGACAAAAAGACACTGGGTTTAGCCAGCTACAATTTCACATGGATATACAGTTTCTATAAACACATCGTTCACACAGAGCTGTTGAAACATGGACATTTGATTTATACAAGTTGTCAGGCTATCAGAAACTGCAGGAAACACTGTCTGACAGAGTCAAAAGAGCCAAGCTGGGATTAAGAGGCTGTTGCCCCCCTCCCACTCGTCTCCCAGTCAGAGGTGGGTTATTAGAATGTAGCCCACCACGTCGGCTTGTCTTGGCTTACACATACCACTGGCATTTCCTCCTCCACATCCAGTGACCGCTGTGCAGTTTTCCTCTCTGAGGGCTTTTATTTTGGGCCCAGAGCCAAGAGCTTACATTAAAGTGCACTGACTCCCATACTGTTCCATGTTAAGGTTAATAGTAACTCTATTTAGGATAAGCTCCAAGGGCAGCGCGATCGAATATGTGGCAATCACTGTTATTCATATCCACTCGTGCTGAGTGCTGTAAGGTCAAGGAAACACTCAGAGGGCTGTACTTGGCAAATGTCAGCCAATAATAATAAGGATGTATGTGGAGAGAAAAGTCTGACGGACTGAGATCAGGGGAGACAAGTTATGAAAGATGAAAATAGCTTGTGGAAATTTACATTTTTGGCAAACCAAGAAAAAGCAGCATCATGTTTCTGAGAGCTGAAACGCAGAGCGCAGTCGGCTCGTGATGATGGGACAGGTCATCACTGAACACGTGTCGTTCTGGGTCAGGGCTGTTCAAGTGTTGATGAAGCTCGGCACTTTTGCATTTTGTAGATGGTCACAGATAATCATTACTCAGCACTACAAAATACCTCACCTCCTCTTTTTCTCTCAACAACCTGGTCTCCAGCAGCAGCTGTTTACACTGAACGAGCTCTCATAACCTAGCAGCAAACACACTTAGAGACACTGTTAGAGACGCAGTTGAACACAGTGGAGCATTTAGCAGCTGACGAGCGGCTCAGACTCCATATGCAAATGTAATATATGTACATATATTGAATTTCCATATATGAAATATATGTACATATAAAATTAAAACACTTATATAACAATATGTAACAATTTTCCTTCATTGACATATATGTTAAGCCCATATAAATATTTATGTTTATGTATGTATGCTTATATTATAGACATATGTTACATAAATATACATCCATCCCAAAGCTTGTTGATGTTATATTATAGGAGAGACATGATTAAGATTAATGAGAAATGAATTAAAATAAACAATCACGTAGAATTTTTAAATGTATGTTGTTTTTAATAGACACAACATGTTACACCATATAAAAATTCATCATATATATATTTTAAATATATGTAAATATACAAATTTTACTATGGGTATTTAATCTATGTTATAAATTTATATCTTCATGTATCCCGAGGATGTATATATGTGATAATAATATATCCCCTTAGAGGTGACAAATATATGGCAACATCACTCTTGATATAGAGACTGGGCTATTTCATAAGTGGACCAGAAACTTGACTCCTAATGAATTCAGTGTGTCTGCCATCAGGTCGCCCCAAAGGACGTGTGAACGCAACAATGGCTGACGCTCTTGTCAAGGGACAACCACCACCACCTGCTCCCCACAAAAAACAAGATATTTATCAGGACAAAGTCACCCGCAGATTTCTGAGTAGCTGTTTTAAAGCTCAGAGGGAGCTGCTCCACCGTCGCCATCTTAGCAGTGTCTGACTCCGCCCCTAACTCCCAGCTAATCCATAAATGGGCAAAGAGGAGGAGTGTGTGGAGCTGAGACTTCAGCGCGTAAACAGGTGTCATGAAGGAGGAAATTAGCTACAGAGACCAAAACTGTTTTTGTACCAGGCTGTAAACATGTTTATTTCTGCTGTAAAGTTGGACATTTTAACATGGGATTCTATGGGGACTGACTCACTGTTGGAGCCAGACTCTAGTGGCCTGGTAGTTGTAGTAGAGGACAGTTTTTTTTTTTGTTTGTTTTTTTTTTTACAGTTTTTGGTTCTTCAGTGTTGGCTTCTTTTTTCAGAAGTTGACGCTTGGACCTGACACCCCACAATTATCACATCAATAAAGCAAAGTGCAGACAGACAACAAACAAGAAAAACACAAACATTAATGACAGTAAAGTGTTTGGAAGCCCTGGAGGTCTTTTTCTGATCTGTCTAAACAACCAAAATGATTAGAAATTATTTTTTCATTTTTCAAACTTTTTTTTTCTTTCATCACAGGAAAAAGATTCTCTTGCTTTGTTATACAGATGAAAAAAAACAACAACGTACAATCAGGTATAAACAGTGACAACTTCATGATAACGTCTCGATACGATAAGTAAGAAGACGATACTGTACCTGTGTAGCAGCAGCTTCAAAAGGTCCCTCTGTGTTTACACAGGATGCATTCAGGCAGGGAGCAGAGAGTATAAGTGATGATGAAATGGATCTAATATCAATAGCTTTAAACATAAAAGCACGAGGGACAGAGAAACAGAGAAACAGAGCTCAGCAGGTAAACAGTAGATTTACTTTCAGGAACATAGTGTTTTTCTAGTCTTCTTCGGAGGCCATTTCAGACCAAAGACTCACTATGAGACCAAACCATCTCAGACTGCCACAGGGAGAAGTCGCAGTGGTGTATACTGGCCCATCTCAGCTCGACTCAAGCCAGCTGGTGGCGAGCGCCCACGACTCAGCTGGTCAAGTTTGTCAGAGGAACAGCTTTTTCTGTATGACACAAGCCTTAAAATGCACTCAAACAAACTGAACCTTTGAGGCTCGTTTTAATGCCTCAAATAGCTGTGCAGCTATTGGCAATAATTCTGGTGGAGCGTGTGGGTTCTGGACCACAGCTCCCAGTACAGCTCCCAGTGAGTCCAGTTTGACAGAATGCACAGCAGGTAGTAGACAGCATGAACCCAGTTTGAGTTTATTCAGCAGGATGAAGATGTATACCTTTGGTTTTCTGCTCAGTGTGAGTTTTATCACAGAAAGATGCAGTGAAGGAAGAAAAACGACTAATATTAAAACATGCGTGGTGCTGAGGTGAGGGATGGTGCAGGGGAACAGTTTCTCACTGTGTCTTATGTTTGGGAGATTTCGGGAGGTTAATCACTCGTAACCGTGGGCTGCCTGGCTCTGGAGCTGGCTGCTCCCTCCATAGGGGGATGATTAGTACCCAGCAAGACCACCATCCACTTCACACCACACTGCTCACAGCACATATCATCACCACAGCCACACGCACACACACACACACACACACACACACACACACACACACACACACACACACACACACACACATCCAGAGGCATTTTGTTTTACTATGTGTGCAGCTGCTACACTGATTACAACTTCTCTCTCTCCCCTTACTTTCTCTAAATATTAAAATAGCACAGTGTAGTATTGTGCAACAACCCAGGAAGTGTATTTCTATTGCACAAATCCAGAATTTAAGAATCAGAATCAGAAATACTTTATTAATCCCCTGCAGGAAATTGTTATGTTTATACTCTATATTTATATTTCAGTGAGTGATCTCCTTAATCTCCCAGAATGCCGTTCAGGAAACCCTGAAGAACACATGAACTCATTGCCTGTAACTGCGGTTACGTGAATAGAGGAATGTTTTTATCTATTTAATAAGACAAAATTTAAAAGCCATACTGTTCATCACATCCTACATTACAGACTTGCACACACCACTCTGATGTTCGTACAGTAAATGTGCTCACTAATGTTCGTGCCAGTTCTCCCATTCTCATCCATCCATTAGCGGCACCACTCATCCTCGAGGGTCGATTCGGGGGCTGGAGCCAATCCCAGCTGATTATGAGTGAGAGGTGGGGTACACCCTGGACAGGCAGCCAGTCCATCACAGGGTTGACATAGAGACAAAAAAACATTCTCACTCACATTCATTACCCAGAGGAAGCTCATGGTGTGAAGCGACAGCAATAACCACTGGTCCGCCGTGCTGCCCCATGGCAATCCAACTGCGGCTTTATATTTCTCGTACAAGTGGAAATGTTGGTGGTTGTATTAGGAAAAAGGTCACAGGTCCTCAGTTGAACACTTGTACCTTGGTATGATCCCTGATTAAGACTTGGATCCCCCCAAAAGAGGTAAAAACAACAGTTTGGAGTGTTGAAACATTTATATATATATTTTTTACCTATAATTGTAAATATTGCAATATATTCCCCTTATTCATGTGACACCCCTAGTGTGGACTTTACCATTTGCAACATCTCATCGTCCTGCCTCACTCTAACAGTGGTTCTGTCCTCACGTCCCTGCTCCTGTGTGTCTCACAGACAGAGGTGAATGTAAGTAGCAGTAGCTTACAGTAGCTTAACCCTTTCTTACCATCAGAGTTTCTGAATTACATTGTGTCAATTATCTACAGATGAACGATAAGGTTAGCTTGTTTCTACGTTTAGCCTTAAGTCACAGTTCAGCTAACTAATGTTAGCTAGCTGATAGCATGCTTTGTCATTTTTCATTACCAATATAAAATGTTATGATGACGTTTGAATGTCATTAAGCAAATTTAAAATGTATTAAAATACTTGTGTGTCCAACACCTCAGTTGACTGAAGCACGTGCCTGTGCTGTACTGGGTTCACTTTCACCCTGGAGAAATTCAACCCCCTGATATTCAGTTTGAACAGTGATGTAAAGGGTTAGTGGGTTCACCATGTTAAAGTGAATCCTCCTCTTTGTTTTGCTCTGGGCCGAGCAACAGCTGAACAGCCACACACACACACACACCTCAGAAATACAGGGTACAGAGCCCCCTGTAGACAAATCCACCAGCTGATAGGCTATATGCGTTATACTCCCCCATTACAACGATGGCAGGTGGACCTGAACACATTCACACCGACAGTGAGAGCAGAGACGTTTGTGTTGATCACAGTGGACAGGTGAGGCAGTCTGTGTCTGAAATTGGTTATGACACGGGCTTTGGTAAAAAAAAAAAATATATATATATATATAAATATATATGGATGTAGAGGTTCTGTCTGACCACAGTCTGAATGTGTGAGTGCTGTGTGGAGGGGCTCGTTACACCCTGCAGGTATTACCTCTTGGCTTCATCAAACTCCATCGCTTCTTTCATTTATCAGAAGAAATGCATCATTAAATACAAACTGGAAGGACATGATGCTGTAAAAGTTGAATTTTGATCCCGTGCTGGCAGATCACTGGGTCTTTTCCGGTCCCTGGTCAGTTCTTTGCAGCAGACAAATATCTGTAAGGACTTAATGGAGAGTTATGAAAGTAAAATTGATTTCATGGAGCAAATGATTTTGGCTTTTACTTAGTTGAAGTTAACTTTTGCAGCAGCTGATAACAAGAAGTTTGAAGAGGTGAAGAGGAACATAAAGTGATAACAAGAAACACAAGGAAGGGGGGAACGAAGGGAGAGGGAGGAGGGACCTGCCAAACCATAACATAACATTAATGATGCATGACTGTTAATAACATGGCTATAGTTAACCACTGAAACCTTCTCCACTGAGCCAGATGAGGAGATGAGTCGTCTGTCCAAAGACACTGAAAGTGTCAAAGTAAGATAATTTCACAAAATCTCAATCCAAACATAATGTAAAATACAAATGTATTTTTATTCCTATGAAATATTAAGTTGCATTACTGCTTGTCCCTCTTTGTTTCATTACAGAAATGATAGCGACTGGCCACTTTGTCTTGCTCTCTGTTTAAGCCTTTGCATCCACCTTTGTTTACAGGACATGATTCATCTTTATGGGTAAAGACTGATGCATATTTTGTTGTTTTATTTCACATTTGGTTGATTTATAGATGATTACCTGAACCTTTATTTCCCCCCATGTAGTGCAGCCATCTGTTTAATGATGTAATATTAATCAAGTATTAACCTTCCTACACTCTCTTTATTTGCTGACTTAGTCAACAGTTTTAAGAAGCTGCTAAAAACTCACCTGTTTCATATGCACTTTATCCCGTAATGTGCCATTGTCCTCTGTGCAACTTTTATTGCTTTTATATTGTGATTTCCTATTTTTAACTTTGTATTTTCTCAAATGTTTCCACTGCACAGCACCTTGTAATACAGGTTTGTTAAGGTGCTCTGTGCATAAAGTTTACTTACTTACATTACAACAGGAACATTGCGTTGTGTATGTGTATAACAGCCCTGCACATTTACAGCGGCCAGGAACAGGTTAGGCAAGGTGACTTCCTCTCTTCCTCTCACTCAACCGTAAGAGCAGAGCTGAACACACTGTGTGGTTTCCCAACGTGGCTTTTGGTGTTTTGGTAAACTTTCTACACTCAGCAGCGAGTTGTATTTGCGCAGTGTGGTTAAAATGTCATTAAATAGCTCCCACTAGCATGACAATAGACCGCTTGGTGCTAATTAGCGTCATGGCAGCAATGCAGAACTCCCATAGGCAAACTGCCGATTTAAGGTACACAGGTATAATTGTAGTTGATTGTAAAATCATGTATTAAGTACTGAAACTTGTGTAGGGCTTAAACTGTGTGTATTTCTGTTCTGTTGTTTGTGACTGAATGATTAGTTATATCATCAGCTGTGTGTAAACCTTAACAAAAAGGTAATCCCTTATCTCCGATTATAATTTTGACTTTTTTAAGTGAGAATCTGAACGTGGTGTACAACAAACTATAGAAATGAAATAGATGGCCCTGGATAAGGAACGGATGAATACTGTGCTGAACTGTATTATTATCACTATTTTTTCCCCTTCTCAAAGTAACTTTGAATACCTCAAAAAATGAAGTGATGACTTGATTTTGGTTTCTGTGTTTTTCCTTTCCTTTTTTTTTTTTTTTTTTTTAAATATCATTGAAATACAGTATATTCTTTGAACACGACCTGTGTCTCCTGGTTTTCATACACATCAGATTCCTGAATGAGCCTAAAATCTTCTTTACCTTTCTTGATTTAGACTTAACATCCCTTTCTGCAGAGCCACACACACACACACAGGGGACAGAGTGGTCTGTTATATATTCATGAACATCAGTGTTGGATATAGTATGAAGAGGGTTGGAATCTGTCACTATGGTTATAGTTGATACGGCAACACATGAATATGTTTAAACAGTCTTATGAAACTCTGAAGCAACTTGAGGGTGAAACTGAAGTGGAAGCGGGGATGTTGTGGGTCACTGGTTGTGTACTGAGTGAGTGTGTACTGCATAAAGCATGAAGCATCATCTTTACCTTCAACCATATGAATTACAATGGACATCACCGGTAATTCTGCAGTTCCCTCCAATCCAAGTATGTGTATGATTTGTTAACTGTTTTTTAACAAATGCCCACTCTGCAGAACACATCAGCGCACACTCTGTAGAAAGCAGACTGTGGATAAAGAAAATGAAATAAAAAAAACTTCCTCTGCAGGGACTCCTCCAGCAGCCACTTCACTTAGTTCACCTCCTGTTTTCTTTGTCCTCAGGAGGCCATTTGGAAAGTAGATTGCAAGTGGATTGTGTGCTATTGATTTGGGATTTGGAAGATGAAATCGTGTAATGTAGTTTCCACACACACATACACACACACACACACAAATAAAAGGACATGAAAAGCTTTTTATTCAAGTTAATGGGGCACAACAAATGGAAGCAGGGTTTTTTTCTTAATTTCTTTCAACATAATTTCTCTAAAGTCAAACTAAAATCTTATTTACACCTGGTATTCAAATGTAGTCTGGGCATGTTAACGGCCCTCTGGTCCTAATTAAAGCTGTCAGCAGCGTTGAGCAGGCCCTTGACTTGTCGCACACATTGGAGGTGCTTGGTGGGACTTGAAGTAGCCAACATGCATTACGTTCCTGTATATCAAGTGTAACCAGACTATGAAAACTTATTGTAAAACAAATGATGATTGTCACTCAACGGTTGCTTCCTGTTTTCATGCAGACAGATGTCTTCCATGTGGGACTGTCAGTCAAGCACAATGTATATCATCAATGTATATTTGAATTAAATCAACTTCCTGTTTTGTCTTAAGCATTTTCTGACCAGGTTTGATGTGGGTGTGGTCAACACTCTGGGAGGAATACATTTATTAATAAAACAAGTCATTTCCTCATCACGGCATCTCATAATGTGACTCAGTAGTGTGTATGGCCCGTGTGCCTGTATACACTCCCAACAACGTCTGGGTGTGTTCCTGATGAGTCAGCGCATGGTGTCTTGGGGGATCTGAACTATGCATATTTGAGTTACAACAACTTTCTGTTGTAAAATTTGCCACGCCGCCACAGACACGCCCTTAACTGTTTATTATTTTTCTCCATAGTAAAAAGGAACCTCCTTTTTAAGGAACTGAACATGCTCCAAGTCCTTGCACACGCGTCATGTTTTATGAGTCTTGCATATGGGTGTGGCAAAATGGCTCGATAACGCCCCCTGGGAAATTTCAACGCTGCACCTCCTTCACCCACGTGTACAAATATCAGTAGGCACATGAAACATGCCAGGATTTATTAAAAGGCCTCTTGTACTTGTTTGGACAGTCCTAAACTGAGGACATCTGCATGGTAATATGAAGTCATACTCATAGCACCACCTACTTAAAACAGGAACCAACTCTTGAGTGACAGTTTTTTTTATTATTATCATTTTTACTCAGTGTTAACCTACCATCAATGAAAACTTGTTTAAATCTTGTTTAAAATTTAAAAGACCATAATCCATAGTTTCCACACTTATTATCTAAGTCCACTGTTGAAGATGAAACTGACAGTATGAAGGTAATCTCTGTCCCTGTAAATGGCTGTGTAAAGCTTTGAGTTTCACAAAGCAGAGCGCAGCGAGCACAAGTGAAGAAACCTTAGTTCTTTTATTGTAGACTGGCCGGCTGATAATGGTGGAGCAGGGTGAACCGACAAGGGTCCACAGGGCAGGGCAGTCGGACAAAAATCCAGAAAGGTTAAATGATGAGGCTGAGCTGAGCATTGTGGGAGGTGGGGTCACAGAGGTTTGGACCTGAAGCACGGGAAAAAAAACTGGTACAAAAGAGAGAAAACTCGTCATTTCAGTCTTTTGTCTTTTATTGAGAAATCTCTGACCACTGGTCTGTGATGGCCACATTATGCCTGAGATCTGCTTCTGTTTGCTTGAAGTGCAAATATATATAATATATACATATATATTTTCCACATATAAAAATATATATTCCATATATAAGAATAGGTTAGAGTGTGTTAAAGGTAAGTGATACAGGACCATGGCATCCCAGACAGCTTAATTAAACTGGCCCAAATGGCGATGACCTCGGCCTGAGTCTGGCCCATATACTTCCACATCTGGACAGAGTCCGGCTGTTATACTGAGGTACTGACTGACAGCCGGAAGATTTTCTGCGTGTGCGCCAGAATGGGTCCAGATGTGGAAGTAGCATCTGACAATCATGCTGTATATGGACCACATTTGGGCCGTGGAACAGGGCATATACTGGGCCTAAAGAAATATATACACACACACACACACATATATATACACGTATATACGTATGGACGTTGTGTGCAATCAGTGGATCCTGGGCTGAATCTGCTGAAATGTTTTACAACTCTCAACCACTTGCTCTATGTCGCTCGTCATGGCCCACACCAGTGCTCCCAGTGCTTCCCTGCCAGTGTGTCAGTCCACTTCTCATTGTGCTTGGTGGGATTACCCTGTCTCCTGCAAACATCACTGATAAGCCAGTATTGTGTCAGTCGTATGTCTACCTGTTTCTTCTTTGTTTCACCCTTAAGCTCCTTCAACTTTTTTTCAGGTGAGCCATGATTTGGAAAAGGTTGGAAACCTTTTCTCTAAGTGATAAGGAAAGGAGCTTCGGTGCTTCCTATCTTATCTGCTATAGTATAAGAAACGATGGACCTTCCTTTACGAAAGGAAAGGAGAAATGCCATCCCACAATTCCTTGCCACAGCAACATACCCACATAAATGTAGAAACATCAGAGCAGCTGTTTTATGTTTGTGACACCATCCAGAACTGATGGAAATCCTTGTCTGATTGACCGGGAAACATTTACTCATGTCTGAATATCATGTTTTCTGATCTTTTCCTGGCTCCTCTTGTATAATCCCTTCATGTTATCTTATTTCAACATTTCAATCCTGTTTGTATTATTTGTATTTATCCTCCATGTGTTTTAAATAAAGTTGATTTAGAAAAAAAAGGAAAAGCTTAGTGTAAGTGCAGTCCGATTCTCTCACACCTTAGAAGTCTTTTCCTAAGTCATCTTTCCTTGACCTCATCACGTTTTCCATGGAGATCAAAGGAGAAGTTTTAGAGGAGATTTTGTTGACTTTTGAAACGTAGCCTTTGCTCCACATTTGGTTTGTTTCTGAGCTGTAAACTGTGACATGTCGAATCGCCCAGTGTTTCCTTAGAAAACAGCCTCATGACAGAACTCAGGGCTTCGAGTGTTTGTTATTCTTCTTTATAATAACTCCTGATAAATAGGATTTACACACTGTAAAGCATTTCCGTCTCTTATCAGGAACAAACCATGTGCAACATTTATATAAAAACCTCTAAACCGAACTCAGCCCGCGATACACTCGACAGCTCTGGGCCCGCAGAGATCTGCATCTTTTGGTTTATTTTCGCTGCGATGAATCTGAAAAGAAGAATACCGTGTCCTTAATCCTTGTTTTGTGTTGACCTTTTTTTTTTTCTTTTAAGATGTACAGTGTGACGCCTGTTTCTATAGGAGCAGCAGTTTATCTGTGCAGTCTGATGCAGCGCCGCGTCTTAAGGTTGGAATCGGTTTCACACCTCGGCTGAGGAAACACAGAGGCGTCGCTGAGAGCAAATATGCTTCCGTACAATGGTTCAGTGACAGCCCAGAGCGTGGTATTATACCCCCTCAGAATAGATAGTGCACAGATAAGACGGCGCGGCTCTGCTGGTAGTGTTGTGATGTAATGATATGTGTGTGACGCAGCGAGATGTGACTTCTTTCAGCTCTCAGGAGGTGGTGGTGTCTTTTGTCCTCTGTGTTTTACTGTCACAAAAGCGCCGAGATCAAAGCGCAAGAAGTTCTTTACACGTATAGAGTCGACACTGTCTGGATTACGTTTGATCGACTCCTCGAGCCCGACTGTTAAAGTGGAGTAATCCAAGCTTTCACACACTCACAAAGGCCTTCAGTCCTACGATCTAAATTCTTTTGATATGAGCTGAATAGGATGAAACACAGAGGTTCAGTCTTTGTATCATATTCGTTCTGCGCCAACTGTTTTCTTCAAAAAGTGCTGTTGTTAATTGTGTATAAAACACAAAACAGAGCAGAGAAGGAGCCAGGACATAAAATATTTACACTACATGACTCAAACATCCTGCAGCTTCTCTCTCTCTCAGACTCTGCTAACTCTGTGTTATAGCTCACACTCCCTCTATCTGACGCTAATGCATCGATGTCGTGATCTTATGTGCGATGAAGATCGCTGCTCTCAGCCTGGACCAAGTTGAGAGGGAAAAAAGAAAGGCTGGATTCTGCCCTTAAAATAAAGATGCACAACCCATAATTTTTTTATTTTGAATTTTGTATTTCTTTCTAATATGTTCTGTTCTGTTCAGCTCTGTGAAGAATTTAAATTGATGAATGTTACATTTATTTTTGTAAAAAAAAAAAAAACCTACCAAGATCCTTTGATAAAATATTCTTAATACAGTACTAGTTTATTGTGGAGCTTTCAACCACATATCATGGTCTTCATTAGCAGATGGAATTAGCTGGAGGTATCTCAGGTGTCATGAACACCATGAACCTTTGGTAAGATGACATGTGGTTGTATAGGGGAAGAAGGTGAACTCACCTATGCTCAGTGATGATCTGTGATCTTCTTTCCTTGTCGATGACCTCTGATCAGCGGATATTGAGATATCACATGTAGGTGATGATGTCAGACACCACTGGAGGGTTCCTCTCGGGGAACCGGGTGCGGTTGGGGGTGGGGTCCTGTGTTTTAGGGTGTACCAGAAGAGAGATTAAAGTGTTGAATGGTTTGTGGTGCACTGACACTTGTCTGTCACATGTCAGACATGTAACGGTGTCCCAGCTCTCAACAATCCATAACAGCAAGACTAGAATCCAACAGAACAAGAGGTGGCTGTAGGATGACTGAACGATCTGGCAGAGAGGGGTGAGCTGAACCCGCCTTAAATGCTGCAGCAGGGTGTGGTGTTGATTGGCAAGATGAAGATCAGGTGTGGAAGGAGACTGGTGGGAGCTGGAGACTCAGGAGGCCACGCCCACAGCTGCACACACACACACACACACACACACACAGACAGACATAGAGAACAGACTGGGGACACATGAGGGAAGGGAACAACAGGGAACACAAGGAAAACTGGGCCAACAGTATATTCAGCAGAGATAACAATTCATCATAATGTATGTACTGTGTAGTGTAGTGCTCAGGGAGCACTTTATTAGGAACACTGGGACATGTGTAGTATTGTTTAGCCTTGGTGGAGGTTTATGCTCTACTGAGTGATATTCTTGTTGTATATGATAAATAACCACAGACTTGACTTCAGCTGTGCTCCACAATTTATTGAAGACACTGGATCACACACACACACACACACACTCCCCCTACATCTCAGTAACTACATCACATCAGTATAAGTGCCGAACACTATATACTATACCACATCCTTCTCTCTCAACAGGAAAGTGAACCTTTACAGTTGCTATAATAAAAAAAAGTTGTGCTTTCTGTTTTCAGATTTTGGAGAGTTGAGTAAACATCTTCAGGCTGGAGAACCGAGCTGGAGCTCAGAGCAGTGCTTCTGAGGACTCTGCACATGAGCGTTAGATGTGCTCCTCGGGGTGAGCACAGTACGAGATGGAGGGTCTGTGTTTGTTGCACTTTCTTCAGAACGTATCTCGAGATATAGTCCACCATCGGCAGGAATGGCTGGTCTTTTATTTCAAAGAATATCAGCCCCCACTTTAAACCAAGGAAGCTCAGGGATGTTGTGAAAGGATAAATGGTTCCCTCTGGTTCCTGGGCTGAATCTGCTGAAATGTTTCCACAACTCTCAACCATTTGTTCTATATCCCTTGTCATTCCGGGCCCACGCCAGTGCTCCAAGTGCTTCCCTGCCAGTGCGTCAGTCCACTGCCTCCCTTGATCACCTACTGCAAATGTAGCTTTTTTTGCATGTGTGTTCTCCTCCTAAATGTCTGCAGCACACATGGTCATATAGATATATATAATCTTAATTCATAGAGAACTTTTCTAAATCCATGTTACAAAGTGCTTTACACAAGGCAGCAAAGTAAAACATGCAGGTCATAAAAGGCAACAATTAAAACATGCAAATGAGAAATACAATTAAAGTGTTTTAGTCCGAATAGACCAAAGGAAGTGTCACCAGCAAGAGGACAATGAGTAAAAAAATCAGTAACATCAAAAAATAAGAGGTTGTCAGTAAAAGGAAAAGTAGTCAATAACATAAAGTAAAATCCGGAAAAGCTCTACGATAAAAGTTTAAGAAGAGATTTAAAAGAAGTCACTGACTCTGCTCACCTTATTCCTCAGGCAGCACATTCCAGAGTTTCAGATCTGACTGTGAAACATCTGTCACCTCTGGTTTTTAGCTTTGCCACAGGAACAACTAACAGACCTCTGCCCGATAATCTCAGGCTACGAGCTGGTTCATTAGTTGTAAAGAGGTCAGATATAAAGCATGGAGAGAGGCTGTGAAGAGCTTCAAAAGTCAACAGTAGGATCTTAAAATCAATTCATAGCTGATGTTTTTTCCTGCAGTGGCTAACACAGTATATTAGCGGCTGTGCTAATAAAAACTCTCGTCTCTGTACTGAGAAGATTTTGGTGACATGGCGAAAGAGCAGTGCATTATCAAGATAGTTTCAAACAACATAAACATACATAAAGTCTCTCTGATGTTCCCCTCCTCTTACCATCTTGATACTCTCTGCTCTTTCACTCATCAACCTAGCATAAGCATAGATGAGCTTCTAGCCCCAGTTATACATTTTTCTCTTTTTATGTGGGAAAACCATGTTAAACAAAATATTAATCATAGCAGAGGATTTTTACAGAGTTTAAAACATGTCTGGAGGAACTTTGAGACTTGTTGTATATGATGAATATCCAGAGACTTGACTTTACCTGTATGCACTCAACATGTTATTGAAGACACTTATACTACAGGGTGATGGCACGGATAAGAAGGTGGACAGGTGCTTGGTGAGTGTAGAAGGCTTGTGTGCACTTTTTATATATTTCTGGCAAACTGTAAGTGTAGAGTGCTTTACACATGTAGATCCCTTACCACATGTAGAACCCTCTAACACATCTTTGAACTTGTTGAAGTATACTCTGTGCTTCAAAGGGGTTTTCAATATTCAGAAAGCAAGAGCAGGAGCTATAGGCAGTGATTTCTGAATGCATGTGCTGTATGTAGCAGATGTGTCTGCTAGACATGTGTGAATTCAGATTGAAGAGATGGGTGGATGATCCCCACAAGTCTCAGCCATACAACTCTTCTATTCCCTTTGAACTCGAGTGCCTCCAACGACGCAGCTGAGGGAAGCCCGACTCTAAAGTCGGTTTACCCAAGTTTTTTTTTTGTATTTGCAGAACAGACTGCGGCAGATATTAAGGCTCATAGAACTGAAGTTCATGAAAGTGACATACACTGTGTATGAAAACTGACCCTAGAGGCTACACTGATCATTATACTCACCGCACCAAAGTTGTGGATAGAATAATTAATAATATGCTAATTACTTTACTGTTCTTAGAGCTTTGCCAGAATGGTAGATTTGTCCTGAGGGTGTTGCTACAAGTTCCACCACAGGGTCATTAAAACAATTATTTTCCACCCTCCCACCAGATGTCCCCGCACTTTTTTCTTGTTCCACTTACTCAGTTGTTTTCATTTTTAATCACATAGCTTCCCCTTCCACCCGGTTCCCTCATCACCTAGGCACTATACCTACCATTGTTACCAACACAGTTTCCTAGTATTTTCCCTTATGACATGTATCTGAATTTTGTTACCTGCTTGTTCCTGCTTAATGGCCTTTTGTCATCTAGTAACAGCTCCTTCGCTGCATTATCCTGAATCGTGTCTGTACTTGGGTCATTGGTGACAGTACAAACCAACCACGGACTCAGCAGGTGTTAAGTTTGAAGATGAACTCTATGAATTGTCATATGCCCTCATTTGCTTCTACGGTGATTGGAAAGGTGACCCCTGTAGAGAGTACAAGGTGGCAGCTCTAAGTGTTCGAAGAAGCAGGTTTTGCATGTTTTTCAACTTTGACTGTCCACAAGCCCAAAGGTCATCTGTGAAGCAGGTTATTATGACTCATAGTTAGGTTTTGTTGCTAGGTGACATCTAGTGGTTGTAGTAATTATGACAGGAGTAAAGGTAAAATATGGGTATGTAGTATAAAGAGAGACAAAGTCCACATCAGGAGGAGGTTGTGACGGATGGATGAATATGACGCAGGAGAGCGGTGTTCGATTCCCCTTTAAAACCAGCTGTTTATATTGTAACCATGACAACAAAGATGGTCTAATGTTGAGGACGCACTTATTTTACCCCAGATCACCATCTTTTGCCAACTCTAACCAAGCCATGACTGTTATTATAGTAACCATGGCAACAAAAATAGGTATGCCGCTGTTAGTCCAGTCAGTGTGTTTGTTATTGTAACCATGACAACAACAACAAAAAAAAAACAAAAAAAAGAACCTATATGGTTGTTCAGGTTGGAGGACTGGTTGAGAATATTGTACAGAGCCTCAGTTTGGCATGACAAGCTACTGGTTCAATATTCATGTTAATTGAACAAACCTATACAAAGATATGACATCGCTTCCTTTGTATGAGTGCAAGTTTTCCTTTGTTCTTTGTTATATTTTTATTATATTATATTATCTTAACTTCTGCACTTTTTGAAGTATCACAACTCTTGATGAGAGGACATAGATCATTGTTCAGTAGTAAGATCCATAGGTGTCTATACACGTTTGATGTTGATAATACACATTGACAATACTCACTACAAAACACATAACATAATAATGCACATGACAATGACAACTGACTCAATTTAAATAACACAAACACAAAGAAAATGTGCACAAAACGACAAAACCTATCATTATCTAACAAATAAATATCCTACAACATGGCATCCCCAAGTAAATATAACACAAAAGTGCACTGAATACTTACTAAAATGTCGTCTTTGTCAGGCTCAAGACATGAAAGTTGAACCCAAAAGTACGACCAGAGAGGCAGTTAACAATAAGGCAGTTTATTGATCAAAATCAATGAATCCTGACATAACTTTTACAGTGTACAGAATGCTGCTGGACCATTTCTACTAATGGAAAAATTTAAAAAATCTGAGCAATTACGAGAAAGTTGCCAGCACCAGTGGAACTTGGAGCCAGGCTGCCTTGCATGCATGGGCCCCAGCCCCCTCTGGCTTATAATGATAGAAAATAAAATATTAATACATTTAATAGAAAAATCTCAACCGAACCAGGTTTAGTGTGAAAGCACCATGAAACACTATAACTGTATGCCACACACACTCCACTTCACTACACTACCGTCCTCTCTCCCGTAGTCAGACTGACATGTGAGGAGCTTCTGCAGCCCCCCCCCCCCCCCCCCCCCCCCAGCCATATCCACCTGGTAGGAGTGTGTATAACCTTGAAAGACCTCAGAATGAGTATAAGCCCACTGATGATGAGCATCTCCCATGAGCCATTGGGAGCACCCCTTGCCCCTTTGAGCCCAACGGGAGAAGACGTCCCTGGCAAAAGTTTCCATAATGAGATTTTTAATGATGTGTTGGTTCAAACGATTATTTATAGTGTCCATTCCACTGTTCATAGAATTTCTCAGTGTTGATTGGTGAAATGTCTTGAAGGGAAACTGCTGCTTGTCTTCGGGGTTTATGTCGTTAATCTTGTTGTCCAGGAAATGTGTAGTAAGATAAAGGCTTTAATGAGATAATGTGAGGGCTGTCAGAGCAGTCAGGTCACGCTTCTCAAGATAAAACTCTTGCTGACTCCAAATTAAAAATGGCACCCCCTTATTTCAGTATTAGTTTGTTCAATTGAATCTAAAACAAAGGCAACTTTGGGCAGCCTGGCTGTGCATAAAATGTGGTATACGTTAATGATCCCCAGAGGATCTCCCACTCCATCTCAGCGCCACTCGTGAACGAGACCCCTGAGATACTTGAACTCTCTCACTATGGGCGACAACTCTCCCCCAACCTGGAGGGAGCAGTCCCCCATTTTCTGGCTGAGCACCGTGGCCTCAGACTGGGAGGTGCTGACCTGCATCCCGAGCCGGAAGGCAAAGCTCTTGACTGCCAGTCGATCTATGTTCCGATCCCCGCCTCTGGTCATGAGCTTTGAGTAGTAGAGCAAAAGAATGAGATCGTGGATCCAAGCGGCTGAAATGGGTTTCCTCCGTAAAGGTGTTAGGATTCAGCCTTAGAGATAGGGTGAGGAACTCAGAGTAGAGTCGCTGCTCCTTCACGTCAAAAGGAGCCAGTTGAGGTAGCATCTGATAATGATGCCTGCTGGGTGCCTTCCTTTTGAAGTTCTCTGGCCACATCCAACTTGGAGAAGACCCCGGGGTAGACCCTAGAACTCACTGGAGGGATTACACATCCCATCTGGCTTTGGAATGGCTCTGGTTCCCCCCATGTTGCTGGAGAGGGGGAACTGCCGTTGAACTCCCCGGCATAACCGGCTGCCACCGCGACCCAACCCCGGATAACTGGAAGAAGATGGATGAATGTATCCCCAGGGGATGCTACTGATTTCGGTGACCTTGTTACTTTTCATATAGTACCACCATCGGGACAAACTTTACTGAGCACATTCATTTTCCCCAAGTGTCATCCATAGGAGGCATTTTACATTTCTGATCCCTGCCACTGACGCTCACCGGCAACAGTTTCATCACGTAGTACACACTATAGCCTGTAGGGGCTGCTAGTGGTGCTACAGGGATTATGCATGGGGTGGCTAAAATTTACAGCTCTGTACTGTGGTTGCTAAAGCCCAGCAGATATATATTGAATCTGAAAGAAATATATTATTCACAGCTTGAATTACAAAATGAGTTTTTTTCTTTCTTTTTCTTTTTTTTTTTTGAGTGAAATGTCAAAACAACCCTCTGGATGGATTTGGTACACATGTTCTCGCCCCCCTCGGGATGAATTGCAATAACTTTATTGATCCCTTGACTTTTCATCTAGCACCATCATCAGAAGGTAAATATTTAAATAATTAAACAAAGTTCGGCATTCAGCCTAAAAGCACCTTGGTTCCTACTTTCAGCTTCATAAGAGCAGCTGCTATAACTGTAAACTCTACACAAGGAGCTATGTAGCCAAATAAAAAAAAAATTAAAAAAAAGGAAAGCAGTAGAGCTGATGATCACATGTTCGGTCTCATTCAACATGTAGTTTCAGGCGTTCCTGTTTAGAGGAACAAAACCCAGGAGATGAGACTGGAAACATAATTACATTGAAGCTGCAGCTAATTCATCACCACAGTGGAAGAGACTGGGAGAGCAGCCAGGTCAGAACAGACAGGGAGTGAGATGGACAGAGAAAGACAGAAAAATGCATGACAACACATGCCATTATATCACAAGCTATTTTAGAGCAGCTGTCAGTTCAGCACCACAGCACAAGACAAAAGTGCAGGAACAGTGTGTTATTTTAATGTTTCACAGAAGCTCCAGACTCATTAAGTAAACCATGATAATATCTGTTTACAGGAGAAAGCATCAGAGGAAAGCTTTCAAGGTCATCAGCAAAGCTCCATACCTTTTCACACACGTGAAACACATGTCAAAACAGCCTGGCATCAGGTCTTAATGAGCTGCTCTTTATGTAAATCAGATGAACTCATTTACATCTGAGGTCTCAGTAAATATCCTGATAAATTGCATTGATGATGGAAACCAGGGGATTTTCTGGGTTCAGCCGTGTGACAAGTCTTTGATGATAAAGTCAAAGTCAAGGTGGAAGTCTATTTTAACTTTCTCGAGTCCAAGTCTGCTTTGTTCTCAACCAGCCTCAGATCTTCGTGTCATGGATTCCACAAGATGTTGGAAACTTTTTCTTGAGACGCTGCGCGGAATAAATGTGTGCATGACCATTCGAAGCATCTTTATTGTCCCTTACAGGGAAATTGATGGCAGACAGCTTACACAAAAAACGCACACACGAAGACACACACAGCACCAACACTTATGGCATATTTACCAGAGTGGGAGTTCATTCATCAAGGTCAAAGTGCAAAAGCCAAGTAAGCAGTCTGTGGAAATAAGTGATCTCCAGACAACAGTTAAATCCTATCTGAACATTTAACAACTGAGCAGCTGCGGGAACAAAGGAAAACTTGGATCTCTTGGTTCTCATACAGGAACACTAAACCGACGAGCTGAGGGTAACAGTTCAAACTCTGTCTGAAGAGGGAGGTCCTGGCCCCTCCGGAAGGGAAGTAGCCTTTCAGACCACCTGCCTGTTACAGAGGTCTGTAAGCTGGACTTCACTCCTCCCTGAACTCTTACTGGCCACTGCGATGAGGCTACAAAGCCTGTTGATTATGTATGTGAACACACTTTCACACTTTCTGTCTACACACGTTTTATGGATCTAAAAAGGAGCTCCAAAACTGTCCTGGTAGTTTTCCTATCTTTTTCAGCTTGCTCAGAAAACAATGCAGCTGTAGGCTGAGAGATGACAGCTTTCTGAGATGACAGCTTTCTGATTCCAGATGCATGACAGATCGATCATGGTGGGCAAACTCGGTGGTCTCCTATGAAGGGACTGATGTTTCTGTCAATGTGGTGGAAACCCATCTATCTTGGCTTGCAGCAAATAAACACAGTTTTTATCTGACACACAGTGAAGCCACTGCCACCATTTTAAATGTTTCTGTCCCAAATCTCCTACCTAGAAAGTTTGAGTTTAGCTGACATGGCTTCTCAAATCCAGCAGTGGGTGATTCATACATGCAGCCTGAGTCACTGTCTCTTCCATCAGCGAAGGTTGATGCTTCTGCTCTTTGTTTGGTGGAGGAAGATTGAGCAGGTGTAACAGACAAGGGCGCACGTTTGATCCCAACATTGGTGAGGACACAAGAATGTTTTTTAATGTTGTCAACCGAATGGTTTATTAACATATACGATCTGTATTTACATTTAAATAGGACTGAAACTAGTTTACTACCTGTTACTGACACTCAGTTTTTTTGGTGGCATGATATCTACACAGTACAACAAAACCTGCTGGTATGGACAACATTAAGTTGTGTGAGCTGCAGTTCAGACAACAGAGGAAACTGAATCACATTACATCAATATTACATTTTTGCCCATGCTTGAGGTCTAGACTGGCATTGATCATTTTCCACACACTGCTTAGCTCTCACCTCCTCTGTCAGTAAGTGTGATATTTGTTCTTTTCTGTGCCACTGATTAGCTCCCAAAATCTGACCCCATCACTTACACTTAGACCTGACGTGATTTCATTAAACTTAAAATTACATTTTTAAACTTCTTTTTATATATTTCCCAACAGGCACCTTCTCATACACTGTTCAAAATTGAAAGCAAAGGTTCAGATAGGCAATTAGTTATGCTAAAATAGCCGACTATTTGTGTTCCACCCCTTGTCAAAAGGGGGCGCTGCAGCACACTCAGGATACAGACTCTGACTCTACCATCTGCTGCCTCAGCACAAATCCAGATCCATCAGACCAGGTCTTCAGCTGTCCAGTGTTGGTGAGTCTGTGTCCACTGCAGCCTCAGGTTTCTGGTCTTGGTGACAGGAAGTGGAACCTGACGTGGTCTTCTGCTGTTGTAGGTTGGATGTGTTGTTCCCTCTGAAGCTTCTCTGCTCAGCACAGTTGTAAAGAGTGGTTATCTAAGTGACTGTAGCCTTTGTGTCAGCTCCGACCAGTCTGCCCTGTGGGTGTAGTTACAGCAGGACCCTGCTGACAGACCTTGACAACTTCATAGTGAAACCTACATTGACGATGAACTAGCTGTGATGTATCTCTTTTTGAGAATCAGTTTCATCTGAGAATAAAAAAGAAACAGCCCAAATCATTAACTCCATTTATTCTGTTTTCCCTGCATTCATTCATTTCTTGCTTGAAGTGCTCTGCCATTAAAAGTCTGTGCCTGCCTGTGTGTCACAGCAGCATATTCCTGAGGACAGCTGTCAATGACGGTGGATTCTGAGGTGGAGCCATCATTATAAATAATCTCAAAATTGCCCTGCACCTGTCAACCGCTGTAGCGGATTCACAACTTCCCCTGGGGGGATAATGATAGCCCTGGAAACTGATAAATGTGCGGTGTGTAATCAGGTCTGCCAGCTCACCCGGGCTGGTCTATTCTGGGAGGTGCAAAGGAGCCTGGGAGGGGGCCTGACAGAGCTCAGGTGGATAAATAAAGAGAGGATCCTCTATAACCTTGTCTAGCCCTCTACTCGGCTCCCGGCACTACGAAGACATCCAGGCAGACAAGCTGAGTTTCTTCAGGCTGAGATACAGGTCTTCAGAATATTGTTCTTGTCAGGGTGCAAAATCCTCTGAAGCAGCATCATAGCAGCTGGAGCAGCACTAAAACTCCGAGGTGAGGCCCATACTAATGATCTCAGGTTGGGTCAGCAGGGTCCACAGGAGTTCCAGTAACTTTCACAGTTTTTGTTTGATTTTGTCTTTTTCTTTCAGGCTCAGATTCTGACTCAAGTCCAGCCGCGTCCCACTTCACTGACGAGCTGCTGTTATTACATATTATCCTTGTTGTGTGTGTGTTGCTCTTCAACACAGACCAGAACTGACTAAAGGACATCATGCATCACTCATATGATAGAAACTTAAACATATTAATATTAGCCTAAACAAGCTAATGTTAGCCTTTGTGAAGCTGTGTCTGGAGTGTTTCTACAACAGATAACAGCTGTAACAGTTCACTAAAAGTAACAGTAACATTTCAGGACAAGAACATGTTAGTGACATGTTATTAATATAAAATGAACAACTAAAGTTCACTCACTCAGCCTGTGTTATTACTGTCCTGGAAGAATCACATCTTAAAAGGCCTACAACGTCTATGGTACCTTCGGTACTGTAGAAAAACAAGTAGGCTACTGTCACATTTTCAGAATTTTAGCATCGACTTTGTTCGGAAGTATTGGTTCTCGTGACGTCCCTAGTCAGGATGTGACAGAGAAACATCCTTTTTGTCATTCATTAGTTTGACTTGGGGGATTGTAAACGTGACATATTGGTGCATTTGGCGAGAATACGAAAACAAAGGATAAAGTCAGTCCCTGTTTGTTGTAAACATTCATCACAGTTTCCAAATCCACTTCCTGGTCCAACTTTGACCCACTGTACTTACCGTAGTTGTCCATATGCAGTCGTTCTATGCGTTAATGAAGTCGCGTTTTGAGAGTGTTCACTTTTAGTTTCACCTCCAGACGAAGTGGTTTGGGTAATGTGGATAAACGTGTTCCTTCACTGAGTTCCTTCACCTTCACACAGTGAGTTATTCTTTTGTTGCGTGGAGCTGTTGAATTAACATTCCCCTTTTCACCACCTCCATGTTTCCTGGTGACACGTCCCCTGTGATTGACTTTCCTATGACAGAGCTATAATTGCAACACTAGCTGCAGAGTAATTATCTCTGTCATGATGAGCTTGATGTCAGACGTGAATAGTACAATGAAAAGCTGAGTCTCTCCATCGACCGTATTCATTCTTTCATTATCATCCTTATTTCAGTTCCTTCCATCCCTGTGCTTTTTATTCATCCTGCTTTGCAAGTGTGGCCCTTTTCCCCCCCGACAGCATCTATGATACTCCCTGTAGTCGCTTGGTTTACCTTCCACGTTTAACCCCTCTCCCTCCCTATCTCTCCATCTCTTCCTCCCTGTCACCAGAGAAGCTGCAGACTGAGGCAGCGGTCTGGCCTCCGCTGAGGTTCAACTCTTCTAATCTGCAGCGGGAATCTGAGGATCAGATGCATCTACAGCCGCTTATCTCACGGCTCAAATTCCACTGTGTGTGACAATGATGGAGGCAGTCTGCTGGGGGTTGATTTGTGTGTGTGTGTGGGGGGGGGGGTTGGGGATAGGAATTCAGCACTTGTGTGTGGAGTGTACAAGGATTCATGGATTCCAAAGTGGCGCTTTTATCTACTGTCGGCCGTTAGCTCGACTGTCCTCTGCAAGCAGCACGTCGCCTGCTCTCCAGGTCAACACGACTTTTACAAGCGTTTTAGGTTCATAACAATAAATACAGGGAGAAGAAAAATGTAAATAAAGATCAAAACAAGTACTGCAGGACAGATAACTAATTTTGTTATATGAAATATCTACAATAGGGGCGCCCCAGTGGCTCAACTGGTAGAGCGCACACCACTTTCAGTCCTTACCGTAGCGGCCATGGGTTCAAGGCTCATGGCCCTTTGCTGCATCCCCTCTTTCTCCCCAACTTTCCTGTCACTTTCTCAGTGTCCCTAGCCGAATAAAGGTAAAAAAAATTATAAATAAATTAAAAAAAAATATATATATATATATATATATAATATTTACAATAAAAATGGGAAAAAATATAAATAGAATATGAATATTTACAATTAGATGGTGAAATAGTAAAGAAATTTCTTGTTGTGATTCTTGTACATTTACAGGAATTTTCCGTTGTTTTCGTGAAAGAAAAAAAATATCTAATTTTAGTGAGTCCAGCTTTATTAAACTGTTTGATGGTGATGTTTAGGCCTTGACAGCAGCAAGTTGAGGTTATGAAAAGATGGTGGATCACTACCTTTCTCTAACCTTCACCAAAATGTTTTTTATTGCCTCAACTGCAGACTGAACTCTGGATGTGAACCTAGGCCTCTACTTCCATCTTGTACTGAGTGTCACGAAGAACATGGACAATGTGTGTCCAGGTGCAAAAAATTGAATCTATTGATACTGTGTACCTGGACACGAATTGTCCATGAACTGATGTGAGACTGTGTCACACCTGCCTGACTTCAGAGACACAGTCCTGAACATATGTCCCACTAATGTTCATTATAAAAGTTTTATTCTTACGCCATAAAACTGTGTTTCTTAAACTTAAACCAAGGACTTAACCATTAAAATAAAACGCACAGACCACCTAGTCGTGTATCTTGTGGTTGCCATTTGTTTTTAACGAGGATGCAGCTCTGTGTTGGGACCTGCTTCAATCACACAGCGATAGGAGCCCAGTGGTGGGTTTGGGGGCGTCTCCAGGTGCTCCTGCTATTTTAGTCCCTGTAGGTGCGGCAGCAACAAAGTGAAGAAGAAGGGCTCGGTGAAGGTGAACATACACTGGAGGGGGTGGTGATTAATAAACTCTCACCCAATTAAACCACTGGTGTCTGTGCTCTGACGCAGCTGAGCCAATCGCAGTGACACATGGTGACAACAGCTGATGCTTTTAGCTGGAAATCTTTCTTGTTGGTTAACTGGTGCAAAACATACAGCATTCTGTATTCTGATCATTTTAATAACTAACCATTTACGGCACTTGTTTTATGACCTGAGAGCTGATGATCTGAATATCCCAGCAGCACCTGCTTTTCTCTTTGCATCAGTGTGTAGTGCTGATTTGTGTTTTTCTGTCAGGTGTAGCGGTGTTGCCACTGTGGTTTAGGGTGACTCACCACGGTCTGGTTCAGGTAAGTTCATGAGGAATAGAGTTGATCTTAACTAGATTATGGTGAGGCAGTCAGATGGAGAGCCTCTCATCACGGTTCATTCCACTGATTTTTTTTTTTTTTTGGGTTAGTATGGTCTTTTAGATCTTTCCACAAAACAGCAACTGAAATAGCAGAGCATTATGACACTGAGAAACATTTCAAATAAAACGTGAAATTTACTTTGAAATCAAATTAATCTGAAGAGGGAGTTTTGTTTGAGCAGCCGTCAGCTCTTCCATCTGGCAACATGTTGTCTCTGTCTTTACTGATGACCAGTTTAACCTTGGAGATGTAAAAACAGTTCCTTACGTTACAGCTGGAACTAAATGCTGAATTAGAGAAGGAACTGAAAGAACAGACCTGTGGACGTTAAGCAGTGTCTCTCTTAATGGCTTTATACCAACTAGATCAAGTTTGCAACTGTGTTCACATGCACCAGCAGGGTGGTTTTGCTGTGTACTTTTAAATGTAAATGTATTATATATATTGTAATCTGAAAAACAGTTAGTAAGTGATAGTGATCCAATCATTCTTTATGCTGTACTTCATGGTGCATTTTCACCAGTTATTTAAGGCTCCCGGGGCTCAGATTCAGATTACAATGAAAATACCGAAAAATGTTTTATTGTTATTAAGTTTTAGTAATTGTCCATGTTGTTTTCCCCTTTTTGTTTCTACTGGGCTGATCAGCCAGTATATACGTTTCCCTTCTGTCTCATTTTGGCAGGTCAGTTAGTTGAGGTAAGGTTTTTTTTTTTTTGCAGTATTTTTTTTGAGTAGATATGTGTTTGGTTTTAAAGGTCCAGTTACTAAACTTATTTTCATTCATTTCAATTTCGGACGTGTTTTGGGTGAAATAAAATCCTTCTTTTGAAAAGTAATCCTGTGCTTGCTTGTCTTTGCTTGGTCCCTACACCTCTTGTTTTGCACATAGACCGTACATGGATCAGCCATATACTATAAGACTCACTAAGCCTTAAATTTTGGTGCATGACTAACGATGGGTAGATTATGTTTTATATTAACTTTTTGTTTCGAGCACAACACTGAAATACAGAAAGTACAAAATCATACATCATATTGAAAAGGGAACAACGTGATACCTGTATTTAGTCACCTAGCAACACTGTTGTCATGACTTAAACCAGTTGTATTCATCGTGCCTCAGCCTGTGTGTGTGTGTGTGTGTGCTTGAGTGTGTGTAAACCTCTCGCCCTGTCCACTAGTTGGGTTAGACAGGCTGAGGTACAGTGAACAGAGCAGCAGTCAGACCACATCAGCACAGGGTGAACGGCTGCACCTCTGCCAACACTCTGTGAGGACGACACACACTCGACAGCTCCCTGACTCAAACACATCAGGTTGTTGACAGACTGCTACTGCTCAGTTCAGATTATGTGGGTTTTTTTGTAATCATAGAATAATTATTTTGATATTAAGCTTTTTCCCATGATCCTAAAATAGATATCTCATTATACTGACAGAATCTAAACTGTCTGCTCAGGATAATTACACATAATTAATAATGCAGCTGCAAGGGAACAAAAAAGTCATTGTAATATTATAGTTGTCTGTAGGCTGACTCTGAGTGAGTGATATTTCTACATCGACTAAAATGCATTATTGCAGTCAACACACCTACACATGCAGACTATCACTAGACGCTACAATTTACAGATGTTCCCTGAACACCTCATGCAGGCAACAGATAGACACGAGCTACAGCACACATCATCAGGGGCCCCACTTTGGGGGGGTTCTGGGGCAGCAGCAGTGTACTGTATAGTGTCTTTATGGGAGGGTTAACGGGGCTTTTATTTGTCATGTGACAGAATTAGGGGCCATCAGGGGCCAACACCCCCTCGGGGCACCCAGGCACATGTCTGGTTTACTTCTCCTGACAGTGTGCCTCAGGAACTGACCTGGTTTTCTACATTAACTGGTCATAAATTGTGATCTGATCTTCATCGAAGTCACATGTACAGACAAACACAAGCTGCTTAAGCTTAAGATAAAAACACACAAAGAACCGCAATCTTGTGTTTTCATTTAACACACTCATGAAACATTCACAGTGCCGGTGGAAAAAATAAGCGAACCCTTGGATGTAATAAATGGTCAAACCTCCTTCGGCTCCGATAATCTGAAACCAGCTCTTCCATGTTCAGGAGGAAATTCTTCCAGGAAGAATGGTCGACAAGCTGACTAGTTTGGCTTAGTCAGGCTTCTGTTGGAAGTGCTTTGACAAAAGTGCCATTAGTTGCTGAAAATTAATAACTAGTAAGAATTTTAGTTCAAGTACTGAAACACAATGTCCAAGTAGTGGAAGAAACTGACGTCTGATATCTAGGACATGGAATAAATGCTGAAACGGTTTTCCACAGACAGGAGTTAAAATGTTAATTACAGTTTTTTCACAGAACGAGCCAAATTTTTGGAAGTGCGGAAGCAATCGCAAAAAAACAAAACAGTAAAATATAAGCTGAAGTGAAACAGTTAAACTCGTAATGAAAGGATACAAATCGGCTAATGTGTGAGTCAGTAGAAACAGTGAGAGCTGTTTGAGTGTCAGTTGTGTTATGATCCCTGAGGGCTGCACTGTTGATGAATAAACAAGCGGTCAGCGAAGGCAACACTTCAAGTGTGAGCAATGGCAGTCCAGTTGATTTGTTAGTTAAGGATAAACAGTACATCAACCGAACTTTTACATTTGGTTCACATAATGAAGATATCGAGCTATCGCCATGACAACTGAGGAAAATCCATTGTGGATGTAATAAGACAATCATAATGAGATGATTTCATTCCCGGTTTGTACTTGATGCTGACATGAATCCGTAAAATGCATTGACATGATTATGCTTTCTGACTCTCATCTCATGCTGCAGAGAAAGTTTGGCTGCTGATTCCTCTGACCCCCCCACCCCAACCCCAACCCCCACCCCCACCCCTCCTGGCTCATCAGCATGCCGACTCGCTCTGCCTCCCAGTGCCTGGATACGCCCTTATTTGGACCCAAGGTTAGCTCTCTGACATTTCGAGCTGATTAAGAATTTGCCTGGGCTGTAACCTTTGCGTGGCGTGAATCTGGCTATCATTGCATTAGTGCCTCCATTATCATGCAGTCACATCTAATCTCACCTGGAGCTCGGGGGCCTTCCTCATAGATGAGAAAGAAGCTAAAAGCCTCTTAATGTATGTGGGGATCATTTGAATAAAGCTCAGACTCGCAGATAGGGCTGAGGGCGAGGTGTTTAGCTAAGGCCAAATTGAATTAATGTCATTAGAAAAAAAAGATTTCTAATTCCTGGCTGAATTACACCTCATTTTGCTTCCCTTTATTAAGCTAAATGTGGAGGGAGGCTGCATTTAACTCCTCTGAAGAGAAAAGCAGGCTCATAGAGTATTATATTTTATATTATATTTCTCCTTTTACAAATGTTTTAGTCCATCTTTACAACAATTGAGTTTTTTTTTTTATCTTTTTTATAAGAAACATGCTCTCATTCTTCACTTACATTTGAAAGACCAAAAGAAATACATGAAGTGAAATGAATAAATAAATGCATATTACAATCATTCACTTACTTACAGGCTTTTAATGTGAAACTACAGGGAGTTTTAGTGCCAGCAGCTTATAACACAGAAACAAACACATTATTTAAGGAGTGAGAACAGTATTTTAAAAAGAGAAACTCAGACTGTTGTTGAGTTTAACAGCACACAACTTCTAGTGTGTGTTAGTGTTAATAATAATTTCCTGTACGCTTGCGCGATAAAACAATAGCGATATGTATCAGCGATAGACACTTCATCAATACCAAGAGAATAACTGTTTGATAGAGAGTCTGAGAGTTTCACAGTTGCATGAACAAACTCAAACAGAGTGCTCCTTCGCTGGCTTTTACAGTTGTTTTGTGGGTATCACCAGTGCTAAGCTGCATCCCTCTTCCGGGGCAGGTCCGGCCACAATACTTCATCCACATCACATTATATATTTTCTCCTGCTAAACAGTGAGAGAAAAAATCTCCTCGAGTGACAGCCTGGTGAAACATAAATCTGGTCTGCTCTGGATCCGCATTTTGATCTGGAACAAGCCTGTTGTGAACTGCTTCCAGAAAAATGTGCACATGGGCAGTGTTGTAAGGACCCAGTGCAGCATTTTGGTAGAGGACACGTGGTAACGTTTCCTCCATGCTGTCCAGCAACACTGACAATGGCTCTGTGGCCAATCACATTTCCCCCCCCCTGCGCCTGCTTTTGCTGAGGTTGAAGCCAACGTCATCCACGTAAATATATGGGGAATGGCATGAGAATCCATCTCCAACATTCTCTGTAACAGACAAAATATACAGATCAGTCAATATGAAACAGTCCAACAGTCTGGCTGTATATGTATATCTGCAAGTTTGAAGTACTGGAAGTAGTGTTGCATACTTACAATGTTCTCTTATCTCCCCAAGCCTAATGGCATGGTTGGCAAAAACCTTATTTACAATAGCCACTTCCTGTTCCTCTGTGAACATGCAACCTCGTCCTCCATGATGTCTCTGCCTTTCCTCTCTGTAGAGGATTACAGTAACAGTATGGGCGTGTGCAGGATAGTACACATGTTTTTTGCAGTTGGCTGTATATGTAGTACAGTATGATAGCCATCCATTCCCACAATGCAGTGCAGTAAATGGGTGGCTACGAGACCTACAAATGTTTACGTAACACAATGCATACCTGTTGTAATTTTTGAAGGTTATTGATGCCACTGTGAACTGATCCATGTCATTTTGTAAAATCAAGCACTTTATTATAATTTTTCCAAAGCCCTGTTATGTAATTATTACTCATTACAGCCGTTGCTTTCCTTGAAATGCTAAAAGAACATATACTTATTATTATATTATTATTATATACAGTCCCAAAGTTACAGGACCTTTGCTTTGAATTCTAATTGAATAACCTTGGTTTATTCTGTAACTGCAACCATAAGTTCAGTTGAACTTCTTATCCTTCTACGTGTTACAGCGTGACTTTGCTCTGCCTGTATTTCATTATTTACTATTTCAAACTAATTCTTCTAACGTTGCCCTCCACAGTCAAAAGAGAACAAAAACCAGTAACGACCATTGTTGCAAAACACTGATCAAGCCGGACTCCTGAGTCACCGTTGTACTAGCTAACAGGAAACAGAGGGAGCAGGCAGCGAGAGAATAAAAGCCCTAACTGTATAATGGTTTGCAGCCCAGCAGTGGATGGTGGGAGATGACAGCAGGGGGACGTGCACTCCACCGCTCCTAAAATGTAAACTGTGCTCAAGACAAAAGGGAAAATTTTTTTATACCAGGACACCTGTGACCCCACCCTCCCCTGCAGCGCCGGCCCGTCTGTGATTTAGATCCAACACACGTCCCTTGATGCCTCTCCCCCACCTCTGAGCAGAGACCAGGCGAGACCATGAGTCAAAAAGTCACAAAGCCTCTGGAGCTGGTCTTTTTTAAAAAAAAATCTGTTGCTGGCTTATGCTTTTTTTTTTTTAATTCATAATTTTTTTAATTCTTTACTCTTTTATCCATATACCACAGTGACATGAAAATAATCATTTTAAAATAAATAAAAAGTCTGCCAGGTTGATATAACTTATTCACTCATGTACATACATCCATCCATCACTTCTATTCTGTAAAGCACTTTGTGTTGCATTGTATGTATGAACATTGCTATACAAATAGTCTAATTGATTGAAGTCTGATCCAATGAAAGTAACAAAATAAAATCCAACAAAAGAGGTGATTTAAAAAAAAAAAAAAAAAACCATCATGTTAATTATTCAGCTTCTAGAAGTGTTGGTTGGTGTATTTTTAACTTTGGACAAAGCTAGGCTAACAGTTGCCCTCTGCTCCCAGGTTTAATGCTAAGCTAAGCTAATGTCCTTCCACACTATTACTGTCGTTAACTCTTTTGGGATGTCAGGAGCTGTCCCTTGAGGGGGGTGGGGTTCTGTCGCAGCCTGCACTTCCTGGTTCAGTTCATTCATTGACTCTGCCACGCCCCCACGCCACTCTGCTCCACTGCAATCAGAGCAATCACACACACCTGTTACTTTCCTGCTCACACACCTGATTCCCATTGACTCTGCCACCGTTTAGCCTGTCTTTGATTCTCCTTCATCGCCTGTTCTCCTGTGAACAACCTTGTCGTCGTCCTGCAGCAGCACTTTGAAAATGAGTCTCTGCATTCTGTTGTTTCTCTGTGGAGAAATGTTGATTTTTTTTTTTTTTACCTATGACATTTCATGCTATTGATTCCTGTGTGTTTGTATCATTAATCAGTGGTGAATATTAAAGGATATTAAGAACTGAATCCTGAGAGTGGTGTGTTGCATCTGGGTCTACATCTGGTCTGTTACCTGAAGAAATCCAGAGCAGCAGTGGTCTGCATATAGGTGTGCCACATGAAGATTGTTCACCAAAACTGTGGTCAGGCGCTAACTGTTTGCTTTAATTATCCTTGAGATGTGTCTAGAACTCGATGCAAATCCACCTTTGGCAGTTTCCCCTATACCTTTTGCCCTCATCAATACCTGAGGCATTGATAAGGGTGAAGGTATAAAACCATCTCTAATGCGTTGAGTGTTCCCAGGGGCTCAGTGGCCTCGATAATTGTGGATCCACCTGGTGGAGGACTCGTCGTACAGTTCGCCGTCTATGGGCCCGAATTAAGGTCAAAGATTTTGAGTTTGTAAAGTGATGTTCACAAATAATTTCAGTGTGTAGTTGTAAACCGACATTTGTAAATCTGTAAAATTCATCTACATTAGAAATTCAAGTTTGTGTGGGTGGAGAAAAGATTTGTATTTGTAAAAAGAAAAAAAAAAAGTGAATATTATTTTTTTTTTTTAAATGTGTGCCTACATGCAAACAAAATTTCCCACTTAGCATTTAGTACATTGCAAATAATTTAAAAAAACAACAGTGGTCTTATGTACAAAAACTGCCATTTAGTGTAATGTTTTAAAGGATGCACATGGCTCATTAAATATTCCAAGTGTCTTTGGAATGGAACTGATGCTCAGTTATGACATCAGCGGTTCTCTATTCTATATACTTTAGTACAATTTATTATACTGGTCAGTTTACCTTCACCTGAGCACACTTCAACACCTACAAGCCAGTGTTCATTAACATCAACATCAAGTTGACGACAGCTGTTCTGAATCAGATAAAACAGGTAAGAAAACTGAACAAACACAAACAGGGCAATCAGGAGTAACTAAGTATATTTACTCAAGTGAAGTACTTGCTTGAACAATACTAAGAATCAAAACTTTATGCTACTTTACATGTCAACTCCACTACATTTCAGAGAAACATGGTTTTCCTCCATTACATTTATTTAACAGTTAAAACTATAACTTATTTTGCAGATTAAGAGTTTGAGAAATTGCTTTATCGGTCAAAGTACATTTAAAAAAAAATATGTACCTATTACATGATTTACAAAACAGGTATCTTATTTGTAATTAAGTTTTATAGACAGTGGTATTGAGTCATTTACTGTAGTAAATCATCTGAATACTTAATAAAAGGCCGGTGAAGCTTTTGATCATGTTTTTTCTCATTCATTCTGTTTTGTGCTTCTCAAATACCACTCACTGAAACGGACATGATGTCATGTTCAGTATGAGACAAATTCTTCCTCATGTTGTCATAGACCGGTAACCAGTTGTTAATTTACATGCGCATAATGAGCGCTTCATCACTGTGCATGCTGTGTGGAGTGACGTGGCCCTCAAGATCCTGAAAACTGAGGACACTTCTAAAAGAGAGGTAGATCATTTAATTTGTTTTGATGATTACGTTTTTTTTTTTTTTCCCCACATCTTCTTGTCCACAGATCAATATGCTCGAGGTAGTGAGCGTACTTGACCCAGTCAAGAAAAATGTGGTTCAGTGCTTTGAGACGTTCAAATACAAAGAACATACAGTACGTGTCTAGTGTTTGAACTGCTGCACAGGAGTCTTTTCCAACTGTGTGCAGAACGTAACTGTGAGCCACTGTCTCTCTGTGAGATCCGGCCAATAACACACCAGGTAAAGACCATGTGGCTTTGATCAGCCAGTAATAGCAACATACTCAGCCAGCTGAGCACAACTGCATTGTACTTGATCTATTTAAGCCTGCACCCTGGACAGTGGTATGTCTAACCATCTGCATTGTGTCCTTTGTCTCTGCAGTTGCTGACAGCCCTTGACGCCCTGAAGGGTATCGGTGTCATTCACTCTGACTCATAGATTTTGGCTTGGCCTTCTCTCCCTCTGAGAAGATGTGTGGCACAACATTTCAGCCTCTGGGTTACAGGTAGGTTTAATCTGCAAAGCTCATCTTTTAACATGTTTGCAGTTGTCTACTTCTGCTGTAAATGATCGAGCAGAGATTGTGTCCATCGTCAATACATATGCTGAATTTCACAATGTACTTAAACAGCTTTTGTGATTCTTGTACATAACACACAGGGCACCCGAGCTGATCCTGGGCCTCCCCATGTCTGAGGCCATAGACATGTGGGGGTCTCAGCTGTGTATTCATGTTCTTGTACCTCGGCAAACACCCGTTTTCTATGAACTGCGAGTTCCAGTCGGTAAGTAACCAAATATGTCTAGATTTAAATGCAAAGGCAGTTACATTCTGCTCCAGACACATGCCCAAACCCAATAAGGGGACTTGATGCAGGATGTCGGCTGATGTGGTTCTTTATATTGTTTCCTCAACTGAGAGGCATCGTGGACGCACTGGGACAGCCGGATGACAGCCTCCTCTGCGCTGGCAAATTCACACACAAATTCTTTAAGGAGAAGCAGCACTGGGACAATCCAAGATGGTGGTTTGAGGTATTTTAACCTTGTTCAGCTGTTTGCAATTTCTTTTTTTTTTTTTAATCTCCCAATTAGATAACTCTTTTTAAAAATGTTTCACACATTCAGGAATAAGTATCTAACCTACATTTTTTATGTCCCCGTAGACACCAAGAGAAAACCAGCTTGCCACTGGCATTCAGCCAACAGTACGGAGGGAGGCTTTTAGATGCCTGGATGACCTGATGGTAGGAAGGGACCATTTCTGCCCAGTAACTATCAGTAGCACCTGCTGAGACACTGGTTGCCACTGGCGACTGTGGCCACCAGGGGGAGGAGGGGAAACAGGCGCACACAATCCCCTCTGTCTGTCTCCATAGGTAGACAACCGCTTTTAAGATGAAACGTGTGTAAAAAAATGGGATATTGGAGGAAAAACTACAAGTCCCATTGAAAAGATCACCTCACCATGATGCTAAAATGGTTAAAAAGCAGCTCACATTGATTCATTGTAAAAGTACAGTGCTTTGAAAAATTAGATGCTAAATGATGATTTTTTTTTATGAGGTGAATATCCAAAGATAGTCTCACCGGCCACTTTATTAGGTACACCTGTTCAACTGCTCGTTAACGCAAATATCTAATAGGTCAATTACACGGCAGCAACTCAGTGCATTTAGGCATGATCGTCAAGACGATCTGCTGAAGTTCAAACCGAGCATCAGAACGGGGAAGAATTGTGCATTGTAGGCACTGTGACAACCCTCTCCACCTGTGTACCTGTTGCTTCCTGTGTGTGGCTGCTTCCTTTTACACAGGTATTAGAGATGGGTGTGGCCGAGGTTTGTCAGTACATGGGCTCATCAGCAGACCTGGCACACCTGGGCCCTGTGTGCTAGTGCTTTTAAAACCATGTTGGATCTCTGAAACCCTCTCTCTCTCTCTCTCTCTCTCTCTCTCTCTCTCTCTCTCTCTCCTTGAGGCACCTATTTGGTTTGTGTTGTTTCTGTTGCTGCACCATACAACATTGCATTTACACACTTCCTCACCCATGCACTCACTTACACTGCTGATCCTACAGATTACACATGCCATTGTTAGTTTAGATTCCTCTTCTAGATTTATTGTCTGTTTTTTTAAGTAAAACATTTGTTAACTGGCTTCTTTGTGTGCATCTCCCTCTTTTTGTCATGGCCGTGCGGCCCAGTTTGTGACAGGCACATAATAATAAGCTAACTTTGGAACAGCAATTCTATTGATTTCAAGAGTATCACCAAATATTTTGGTGACTTTGAATCAAACACTGACTAAAATTAAATGTGCATACAGTACAAATTACAGCATGATGATCAACATCACTGTCAACTCATGATCTGTCCGATCCAAACACTGACACACTGGATATTTACCATCTAGAGACTGTCTGTGTCTGGTTTGGTAGCATTTGAATGAAGACTTGTGGAGATATACATGTAGATGTTAATTGATTTTGTATACTTACTTAAAAATATAGATTGATGGACTTTTGAATTGACCATAGGTTGCAGTGAGACAAACTCAGTAACTCAGTAATGGGTGAGAATTTGCAACCCATCTGCCAACATTGGTGAGATTTGCTCTTACAGTTTATGCTGCATGAACACTTTTAGTGAAGAAGAAGAAGAAGACAAACAACAAAAATATAAATATTACCCATCACTTCAAACATTGTGCCAAAAATCAAACCATACAGATCATGTCCCAGCATGCTTTCCTTCAGTCAGATCAGGGGGGAAAAACTCATTTTAACCACTAACTGCACACTCTCTGCCAATCAGTGTCACTAAATGTTGGAGCAGATTAATGCTATTCATAATTATACCAGTTTCTAATTAGGTGCACAAGACGAAAAGGCACGAATGAAGAAACACGTGAGTGAATGACACAGGTCCACTGACTCCCTGTGGATTCTGTTGTTTCGGCTGTGGGGGAAAAAAAAGAACCATCGAAAGAACATATATCTGTCACTCAGTAAAAATAAGCCCGAGTGCTCTTATCTCCCAGTTCTCCTTCAAATGATTCTGATTAATATTGAAAGTTCAAAGTTGAGAGATGTGGCTCTCAGTGATTCCTATCTGCCTCACTCGTCTTTTTTTTTTTTTTTTACCTACGCTTCAGTCACTCAGCAATAAATTGCCCTGCTGCAGTGTTCTGCTTCCTCCAGCCACTCTCTTTCATCTTTGTTGCCTCTTTTGTAGAAAGTGGGTGCATGTGCGGGAAGAACGTGTATATGTACCTGTGTGTGTTTTTAACGCTGTTGATTGCGTTGTGTTCTGGCGTGAAATGAGGAGGCAGGAGACAGGAGTGACTCTACTCTGTGGCAACAGCAGAAATACAACAACATGTGAGCTGTGTGTGTGTGTGTGTGTGTGTGTGTGTGTGTCTGCTGGGCTCGGCAACTGACTGGCCATGTTGAAAAAAGGCTTTTTCTTCTTTTCCTTTTCTGTTTAAGTAAGAAAGAAGTAGAGATGATAAATAACAAAAGTTCAATATGAAGCATTAAAAATAAATCAGGATTACAACCTACAAAAAAAAAAACGATTAAATAATTAGACAAGCAAAAAAATTGGTAACCAATAAATAGAAATTCACAGTTTAACATTAAATTTAGATGCGCTATGAACATTTAGCAACCACAACATTTAAACTCATCCTACTGTAACTCTGTCAATTAACTTGATTAACATTCTCAAAAACAACACTGAAAACAAATATCTCCATAACTTTGGCGACAACGGAAATACTAAAAATGCATTAAAGCAGCGAGCAGCGTTGAAAAGTTGAAAAGTTGAAGATGTCGTACGTCGTAGCGACCGCCGGACAACACGCTCGCAGGTGACGATTTCCTGCACAGACCGTGTGGCAGCAGTAAAGATGTACGGTATTTTTCTATGCATTCTTAATTGTTGTCTATCAGGTGGAGCCAGAGTACAGGTTATAAGCACATGTGGCTGTGTGTCAGAGCACACAATGAAACACAGAAATCACCCCCCAGAGCCTCGCTGTTCAACGGAAGCTCACAATTTTCACAGAGAAGCATCAGCAAAGCATATTCTGACAAAGTCTGGGGAGGATGTTGCATCCAACACACACAAATTTATTATTATCACTATTATTATTATTATTATTAGTCTTTAGAACCTGTGTAATAAGTATATCATGGTAGGATACTAGATTTAATGAAGACAATAAAAGCTATATATGAATTTTGTTGACATATGTCCTGTGCAATCATGGGAACTGTTGTAAGTTTGACCTATAGCTGTTCACCTCTGCCAATTAGGATAGGCCTATTGTAAGAATATTGTACACACATGTTCTTTTTCCAAAGCAATAGGACAGAATGATGCCAACTGGTATAAATAAACAATAAATTATTTTTAAAATGAATATGTTGTGATGGGGTTAGGCTAAATGTTGTATATTAACACAACTTAACCTCTTGGATCAATTCAAGAAACAGCTGAATGGTAGTCTAGATTAGTTGGGTTGAGGTGCTATGAAAACCAAGAATTCATCAAGAACAGTTTACAGTTGGTGGATCAGGACACGATGTCACCTCAGGGTTGTTATTTTCATCATTCACAGGGCATCGTCAAAGTCTAACAACTGCAACAAAGTACAAAAACAAACAGGTTCTCTTGTCGGCTCTTCTCACAGCACCTGTAGCCGCTGTAGCTGTGATGTTACACAGGAATGAATAATCAGAACTTCAACAGCAGATCATTGAGCCTAAATTATCTTAAGGACTATTGTATTCTGATGTTCAGACTCTGTCCTGTGTGCAAAAAAAGGTTTCAAAAGGTTTGTTCAACATATATAATTATACAATTATACTGCTCCAGCAATGAGAGTTTATCAGATGTGAACGCACCTTCTTTAGTATATGTTCTCTCTGGATTTGATGCTGCAGCAATTTTTAAAGGCGACTGACTGACCCTGCATGGGCTCTACCTCAAGTTTCTCAGCCGCCCCGTCTAAACCAAGGTACTTAGCAGCTGAGGGCAGTAAAATTATGCAATCTGAGCCATCATCCAAGATTGCATAGGTCTCAAGGGTACAATTCTTATTAGTTAGTTTAACTTTAACTACTTTAAGTAGGACTTTGGGGGACTTACTTTGAGGATTCATGCAAAGCACTTTAGAGGGAGTAGCTTGTTTTATTAACGTCATGCAAGATTCCCAGGTGCTCTCCGTTGCATTTAAGACAGGGTTTCTTTAGGTCACAGTTTGCTGCCGTATGTGACCTTCTACATCTCCAGCATCTTCATTGCTCTTTAATCCATTTTCCCCACTTTCTCTGTACTTAATTCTTTCAGTCTTCCACAATTAGTCAGGTATTGATCAGGAGACAGTAAGGACATGAAAACTTGAATTTAGGTCTGGCTTTTGTATCGGGTGAAGGTACCTCGGATGAATTGGCACAGTGACGTATGGTAGCTGATATTAGGGAAAGCTTTGATTGTAATCTCTCCTTGGGAGTTGAGCGGTGGCCATTTGGAGGTGTGAGACCTGAGTTGCTTCTGCTAAATCATAATGGGTGAACTGCACGAGCATGTCTTGCAAGATTGGCTACAAATTCATCTGGTAATTTGAGGACGTAGTTGACCATGTTGTACAGTAGCTGTGACTCTTGGATCCATATCCAGTCTAGAAGGCCATGAAGGACCATGTAAAAAGAGTGTCAAGAGCTTCTGACTGAAGCTCTGATCATTAAACACATGGATCCAAGAGATTTATTTGTTCAGGAAATGATGGTAGGACGGACGGATGGATAGATGGATGATGTCAGGTAAACATAATTTGAAAGAAATAAACAATGAATAATATCAAACAAAGAACATTTCAGTCTCCAGCAACTTACTTTTGTGTCAGCATGGATCTTAGTTGTACACACCCAGAGCTTTTAACTAAACTCCCCTATGCAGTCTCCTCCCCTGTCTTTGGACAGGTGAATCTCCACCCACCCAGTCTGACATGTCAGCTTGAGATTTTGAACACTGGGAGTGCTTGGAGTTTGGGAAGAGAGATCGAGACCAGAGAGAGTGCAGACTGGGGAAGATGTTGACCCTGTACGTGCAAATGGCCGCAGCTCCGGATCCTGTTATTGTTGACGCTGTACTCAATGAAAACGAACGTCTTTGCAATGAAACTGTCCAACTGACGCAACAGCCGAGTTGATGTCCCTCAAACAGCATTGTGGCCTACAGCGATTTGAAGCATCTGAGCGGGACATCTGTTTCTACACAAGGTAAGTACCTGTCTAAGCCATGTGTTAGAAAAGTGTTCACATGTTGAGTGTTTTATGGTTGAAATTTGACCAGTGATTGAAGTCATTAACAAGCACTACATGCTTACTTTGCTATTTTATGCAGACTACATTAGACCACATTTGATTTACAGTATGCAAATTGTTTTTAGTTTAAAATAAGCAATAGGTAATGATAATTAAATAATTCCCACAATAACGTGTTTGTACTTTCACAGTATATGAAATGTCATAAGTTTGTCATTGACATAGTTACTTATTTGCATGACATTTCATATATTGCCCTAAGCTTAGTGGCACTGTGTTGTCTAAATGGACAGATTTGACCTACCACACCACAGATGTTACTTTTTTGAAAGGCATTAAAAAAAAAAATGATGAAAATTTATATGTATATTATTGTATTCAGTAGGTCATTAGTGAGGATGTAATAAAGTCCTGTTTTGATCAGAAAAAAATTAAAACGTGTGTTTAACACATCTAAGTTTAAAAAGAGATCAAAGATGACCCTAACATAAGTGGAGGGTTGAAACCCCACTAATATGATTGCGGTTTTGGCAGCTCATGGAACCATCACTGCAATTCATGGTTCGAGTTACCAGAGCAAGAACTGCAAATGTTGACTCTGCAAAGTAAAGTGCTGCCATGATGTATGGTATTACAATTTATATGTGTGATTGTGATTTTACCATACCATAAACAGTTATACATTTCACAGTAATGGGTATATTCTAGATTATGTTGTAGAAGTGTACAACTAATGTAAGAATATTTTTTCATATATATTTCATATGTCATACAGATGCAGGCTTTCCGGCCAACTGATGAGCTGTTCCTGTTTCTGACCCTTGACCTTGTCTGCACTTTGCCTTTGTACTGACCGGAATGGGTTCCATCAGTCTACCGTCATCTGGATCATTCTGACATGGAGCAATTTTTTTGTTCTGCTAGTTCACAGCAAATCGTGATATCCCAAGACAAAATTAATGAGCACTTGCCAAGAGAGTTCAAAGATTACCCAGACACCACTGTAATCCTGGACTGAACAGAGCTAAAATGTCAAACACCTATCTTTACTCCAGAGCGAAATCCCACTCTAACCTGAAGGGAATGATTGGAATGGAATCCCCCCCCCTCCCCATGGAGCTGTAACCTTTGTTTTTCCCCTCTTTGCCATCTCAGTTAGTGGGAAACTGATCTCTCTAGTCAGAAATAGTTGGTCTGCATCATGGTGGACAGAGGCTTTCTTGTGGATGGCAGTGTGCCCTCTAAAGTGTACAGGCCTGCATTTCTGGCTGGGAGACCCCGTCTATCGCACATCTCAGAGTATATGTTGAGCATCTAATTCGTAGATTGAAGGAGTACAAATTCTTTAACACAGTCATCCCTCAAAATATGTTTGGAAACATTAACCAGCTCTACGTAGCTGCTTGCCTCCTGTTAAATTACCAGAGTGGTCCACTTGTAAAAGCTTGGTCTAAATAGGAGATGAACTTAAACGTAGAATGTTGTCACCATGTACCAGCAAATGTGAGTGAAATGTCAATGTAACTGGGTTGGAAAGTGGCTTATTGTTGCATGGTGTTACTTTTGTTAAATTGTACTCATTGATAAAAGTGATGGATTTATGTTTCAATACCTCACCCTGATAGATCTGTTCCCATTCTCTTTTTTCAGTTTCTCCCTTGACTCCCACTGTCGATTCACACTTTTTTATTATCACAGAGAAATGAGCAAGGAGGAATAAATGCCAAATTAAAGCAAGTTATGCATTTTAAAAAGAGAGTCCAACAATCACTCTTTACAACTACAAGAGCACTCGGAAAGCACAGACCCACATCAAGGCTGAATGTCATTTCTTGCAACATGAGAGAAAGTGAAACTAAATTGAGATGGATCTGCTCCAAAATGTAATGATTTCTTCCTTGGCCTGTACTTCACCTTTCCACCAGGTTTCATAAAAATCGGGACTATAGTCTTTGCATAATCCTGCTCACAGTCAAACAAAAGAACCAGAAACAACCTGTACTGAAAACTTAACACTGGTGGAGGTGAAAAGCTGATATGTAAAAGTGCAGGAAGATAAAAGTAGAAGTAAAATTAATCAACATTTTCTTTCACTGTGTTTACAACCTCCCCATCTCTAGATATTCTTTCATTAAACCTGTCATCTTCAGTGAAAATGACAAAAGCACACCGCACCAAACCAGTGATGAGTAGTTGACCCTGCGCCTGCCAGTATAATGCGTGAGACTTTTTGAGCTATAGACCTTCATCTGTGACCCCTAAGGTTAGCACAGTCCACATAGCTTCTCACATTTGGGCACTTTTATTAGTCCTAGCACAGGATGACCACACCACATGGGTATGATTCCCCTCCTTTACAAAGCAGTGCTCTTCCACTGCTTTGGGCTCCATCTGAAGGCTCGTCTTCTTTTCAGCACTCCGATAGCCTGGCCCCACAAAACTCTGTGTCAGACTCTGTGCTGGAGACTGTCCTCCGACATGGCAATACCTCCCTAGAAATACATTAACACATATAGAAACAACTCAAGTTTTTAAATGACATGAAAACCATAATGTGCTGACTCTCTCTCTCTCTCTCTTTCCATGCATTTATAATCATACAACTTCATGTTATTAACTTTGTATCTTCTCTCTCCCATTATAAAAGAATTTCATTTTCAATTAATAATTGGTGCTGCTACACCCCCCACCACCCACCCCAGTGCCTTGAGATTATGTTTTGTATGTTATAATCTGGCCCTATACAAATTAAATTGAATTGAATGTCACAAAGGTTACAGTTACCTGAATCTAGAGGAAGTCACACGTGGCTTTCTTAATAGATGCCATTCCTTTAGTGTGTTTTTTTTCTCGCTGTCTTGTGCTTTTCTCAATTTGGTGCAATGTGGCCTCTGACGATGTTCTGGAAGGTCGCAGGTCAGGTCACAAGCTCTTTGAACAAGTTACTCCTGAAAACATACATACATACAGTGTTTGTGTGTGTGCATGGACATGCAAGTTGAGTATTTAAAGTGTGTATTAAAAAGGACTGTTTTACATTTCAAATTCATATTTTTATCACTGAAATACTGTCCATTCCTTCATCTCACCTGATCCCTGCAGCCAATCTTCTCTCCTTGGGCCTAGCTGACAAAAATCACCATCTTATTTGTTCGACCAGGTTTAAAGCCCTGTGAAAGAACATTGTAAAAGAACTTATACTTTGTATTTGTCATAATGTATCATAATATGTGGTAAAGGACACATCGCCTGGGTTCTGAGCTAATGCCACTGCTGCTCAGACTGTGTGCAGCTGTGAGTGGTGGGTGGGGGGGGGGGGGGCAACTGTAGCCCCCTGATGGCTGTAATGTGAGGTCTAGTAGTGTGTGTAGTAGTGTGTGGCAAGCCCTGCCACACACGAGCATTGATAGCTCAATAGCTCAACAGGTCTACAGTCTTTGAGAACAACCTGTAAAAGAAAATGATATCACCTTAGAATATGTTTTGAGTTCCATGTAGCTTAGGTGAATATTGGCTGTGATATTAAATATCACAAGAAAATAACTATTTACATATTTATTTATGTATTTTTTAATAGATATACAGTACCACTCAAAGGTTTGGACACTTTCCCATTAATTTGATACAAGTATATATTAATAAGTCGCTAGTGTTTTCAGCTCCCTCGCTGTATACAACGGGAAATGCTGAAAACCTAATTCTCCATTCTCTGGGAATTTTGATCTGAGTCCCATATGTCTACTACACATAAACCTAGATAATGATTATGTACAATTAAATAAAATATCTATTATAAATACATCGTGCCATTGTTATATTGGCCTGACAGCAGCAGTAGTACTGACAAATTACCTTGTAATTCCCTGAAATCAGATAAATTCAAAATTTTTTACAGTGAACCTGCTCTCATTTCCCTACACTCACGTTGTGTGGCCTCTCATTTTTCCTCATCGACCTGAAGCAATTTGCTCTCACAGACAGCTGTCCTGCCTCATTCTTGTCACAAACCTAGAAAGAGAAATAACTTATTCAGCAACAATAACAACATTAAAACACACTATTTTATGTTGGTGCCAAGCCTTGTTATTTAAACACTCCCAAGTCAGTAGGTGTGTTTAAAGAGGCATCAAAAAGAATCACATTTAATGTGTTGCAAGCAGGAATGTCAGTAAATAAATTAGTTATTTGTACAGTATGTACAGATACTGCTGTACAGGTACAGCTGATTTATACTGTATTAAGAACTTGTCCTTTATCATTTACAGAACCTATTAATGTAATAATCACTGCCACTAGATGTCGCACTAAACCACCAGCAGCTCAGACCAAAACAAACACATCGTCGGCCACAATCCCAACTCCCCTCCCTTCATGTTCTCAGTCAGTAATGTGTTGTGAAGCTCAGTGAAATTGTCCACTAAACACACAACAAGAAGCACAACTGAATAAAGTTACCCTGTGAACATGACAGCTAACAAAAACAATTCTGACACAACCATTAGCCCACACAGGCGTTGCTGTGACATGTTCCACAGTGATGCTGACAGTTAGCCAGCTAGCAACTGCAACATTCATAATATGGGTAACAGCATGTCAGCTGACATTATCATGTCTACTGTAGCCATCACTGATGAAAACAGACATGTAACATTATCAACCATCAAGTTGCTGACACCAGCTCCATGGTCGGACTGGGGAAGAAATTCACTATTGGACTGATCCACTCGGACTGGCCAAATGAATGACACTGACGGAGCTGGTAAAAACTTCATGGACGGTTTTGACGGTCCACCAGCTGACCAGGATTTTAGGCGGTAGTCCTCATGTCCAGGCAACACGGTCCTGGTCTCATCTCTTTCTTTGTCTGAGGACGTTTTAGATTAAATCCTCTTCCTTGGAGTAAATCACCTGACCAACGGTTTAACAGAGAGCAGGACACATATATTGATAAATCTGCAGCCTCTGATTTGACAAGTGCCACACCAGAGCACAGTTTTCCTGTGTTTACCTTCATTGAATGTCATGCAAATGACACCACACACACATCTCTACACACATTAGAACATGGCATTCTGCTGTGTGGGTGGGAGACATCAGGTTACCAGAGCTCATTAATCCTTTGCATCATTTCTTCCTGTCCAAACTAAAAAAAAAAAAATTGCCTCATACTTTATTTTTGAAATGTAGTTCAAAAATTTAAATTGCTGTTTCACAATTTAAAGTATGGTTATTCAACCTATCTTGTTCTCTCTCCATGTTAACTCTGCAGCATGTCATAATGTGAGTTCTCATTCCTATGCAGATGATACTTAATTGTATCTCTCTTTTAACCCAATGATTCTATGGCTGAATCCATGACCTCAAATGCTGGATGGCCCACGACTTCCAGCAGGGAAGTACTGATCAGACTCAGGTAATCACTACTGACCCTGACACAGTTAGAGCTTACACCTCAATATACCTGGGCTCTGTCCAAAAACATGGCAGACAGCTGTGCAAACCTTGGTGCCACCTTTTGATAACCACCTCAGCTTGAACTAGCATGTCAACACAGTTGTCCAATCTTGTTTTTTGCAGCTCAGGAGACTCAGTCCAGTTTTATCCAGTAGAAATGTAGAGACTGTCTTATGTGTTTTTATTTGCTGTAACACTCTCTGTACATGTCAGAGTCTACAGGAATCACAGCAGCAGCAGGACCTCACCTAAACAAAAAGCAGAGTGCACATCAGTCCCATTTTAGCTTCTCTTCATTGGCGTCTGGTAAAATTTAGAATTGATGGACCATTTAATTTGTGTCTACAGCTCTCTACATGACTTACACTTCGTGATGATCAGTTCGTCTAGCGCTCAAAATGTATATAAATATCGACCAGATTTCTTTGGACCAACCTCTGTCAGGAGATTAGACTTGCAAGCTCCTTATCCTCCTTTAAATCCCTCTTAAAGACAGAGTTTAATAGGTGTGCTTTCTCAGGGCTTGTGGCCTGAATTTACCTTCAGCTTTTTAAAACCCTTTATTATACAAGGTCATTCTCCTGAATCTTATTTTAGTGATTATTTTAACCGTTTGGGAATTTTCTTTTTATTTTACTGTACTTCCAAAGGATGGATGACTTAAACAGCTTCAGACTGATCATAAATGGCCTCACCAAGCTATTGTTTGATTATTCATTTGTGTAATTACTGGACTAATTAACTGCTAAAACCCTAAAAAAACATGTGCCTGTTCACATTGTGCTGCCCTGGTTGTTGTTGCTCAGACTCGTGTTCATATTTTTGCAACATGGCTGGAGGGATGGCAGGGTCGGTTGGTCAGTCCACTGCTTTGTCTCTCTCAACGACTACTGGATGACTTTGGTTGTTCTCTTTTGGGTTAACTGGACCCAGATGCAGACCACGACAGCAGAGCTCTTGCAATAAACCATTTTATTAAATAATACCAGCACAAAAGACTGAAGTGGTAAAACAGAAATCCAAACTGAGGAGGTAAGCCAAACAATGTCCATGAACAAAAGTCTAAACGTCAAAAAGTTCTGAAGCTCAAAATGAGGGGCACCTGAACAAGAAGCAACAGGGACCACTTGGGAAACCAAACTGGCACACAAGGAAATTCTAGGCAAAGTTGAGCAAAACAGACAATCTGACACCAACAGCAGGGAGCACAGAGACTAAATACACACAAGGGAGGCAAGGATGATTGAACACAGGTGAAACACATTAGGGCGGGGCAGACAATCAACAAGGAGGGAAACAGGACAAAGACAGGAAATAAAATAACCACCTTATTCCCCTGTGTCTTGTGCTCCTGTTCTGTCTCCCAGTGCAACCAGTGTTTGGATTTTCTGTTTTACTTCTGTTGAGTATCACCGCTGTCTCCTTGTGCTTTCGTGTTTGCATTTGTTTCTGAATCTAATAACACCTTGTATTCTACTTTGTTTAAGAAATCGCTGAACTATATTTGTTTTTTTGTCTGCACTTAGGTCCTGAAATTACTATCCCTGACAACCTCTGACTTCACTTTCATTATCAGGTCAAAATTTGCCTGTAACGCTAATGACATCCCCATCAGGGGATGACCACCATTTTTACATTCACTGCACCAAACCAAACTCCCAGAGCCAGTAGCATGGCTGCAGACTGGTGGCTGTGTTTCCGTTTGTATCCCTGCATCTAAACACAAACGACCTGACATCATTTATACTGTAAAGACAAAATGTCACAGCAGCAAAACACCGGAAGAGTTTTGATTCTCCTCAACATGCAAAGAATTAGAGATACAGTACAATCTTGTGATCGAAACTGAATGTCACATTTTTGTGCAAACTGATCTGATCTATCCAGTTCTTTAGAACCAGTCCATACAAACAGTGATCTTACTTCAGGGACTCATGGTGGGGTACTATGTCAGAGCTGGAAGTGACATCCTGTCAGGAGCAACAATACCCCAGTGAAAGTGAAGATAGCAGCAGCAGCAGCAGAGAGCGCTGCTCCTCACCTGCTAATCCTCTTTGCCCTCTGGGAATCTGCCTCCCAACATCTGCCTCCAGCCTTCATTTCTCTAATGTGAGCCTCACACACTTTGCCAACAACAGCTGGCTGTGCTGCAGCCATGTAGTCCTATGACCTGCAGTACCGACCTTCACTTGCTTACACACAAATCCGGAAGAAGTGAATAACACACTCTGTCCTAGTGTTCAGTGAAGAAACCATTAAGATTGGTTACTTATTCCATAGACTGCTGTTTGTTCTATGTATACATGTACCAGTTAATATAGTTTGTGTATTTCACCAAAACACTTATTAATGATCTCGTTTGTGGTTTTATTCTTCCACCTGTGTGCTGTGGAGTGTGTGTGTGTGTGTGTGTGTGTGTGTGTACGTACGTGCTCAGCGTGATGACGTAGGTGTGTGTGCCTGCTCCAGTCAAAGCCTTTTTCAAGATGGCCAAATGTTGAGCCGCAACACATTTATAATCATTCATACAAGTATTTTATTTGTGATATGAATGTAACCAAACTGCTGTGGTCTGTTCTATGTAATGACCGACTTGTCTTACGTGAGTCCTGTAAAGATCGCTTATTTAAGTTTTTTTTTAATGAGTTTTGTCCTGAGATAAAAGACTAATGGTAGCATGCTAACTTAGCCTTAGCATTTTGTTCTTATAGAGTTATAGCAGTGCCATAAAAAAAATCTGTAAAAGGATAAAAGGCACTAGGTCATGTTTTAGTCCCCCCCACACACACACACACTTTTTCAGTTCCGTTTCCTATTTTATTTTGGTTTTATTTCAGATCCAATTCCTGCCCTTGTGTGTTCCCGCCTTTGTGATTGTCTGCCGCACCCTGATGCGTTTCACCTGTGCCTCATTATCCCTGCCTCCCTTGTGTATTTAGTCCGTTTGCTCCCTTTTCCCTTTGCGAGCGCACCAGCCTTTATTCTCTGTCTCTCAGATTTTGATCTGTTTGCCTCTGCTTGCTGTCTGCTGTGTACCGAACCAGTTGTTTTTTTTTTTTTGTTGTTGTTTTTTTATTTAATAAAAAAAAAAAAAAAAAAAAGACCTGATTGACTGGAAACTGGACTGTGTTCAAGTTGTGCATTTGGGTCTATTCCTTGTGCGTCTGAAAACTTGTCAATAATAGCTGAGGGCGTGGGGGTTTTAATGCCCCTTAGCTGTTTTAAAAACCACTGCACACACAACTCATCTGGAAATCTTGCCTTAATTATAATTCAAAGTTTAACTTGCAGTTGACAGCTGGAAGGCCTGCCGCAGGCCCTCCACCTCGACATCGTTTACACTAGGAAACTTGGTGGATTGCCGTTTTCTTATAAACAATAATGCACAATTATTTGAACAACATTAACACTAATGCTAATCAACAAGGTTACATACAGTTTAAAAAAAACAAAAAAAAAACACAAAAAACCACACGGTAAGAAAACATACTCCTGCTTACCTCTTCAGTGAAGTACAACAGTCTGATGGATTGAGATTGGGTGCCGCGTAAATATCATATGACCGGGCAGCTTGAATTTTGCCTTAGGCAGGAACTGCAATCAAAAAATACACTTACGAATTTTCGCCTGATTTAAAAAAAGCAGAAATTATTTTTATGTCAGTCACTGTTCACATTGACTTGAAACAACCGCTGGTTCATTTAGAAGAAAAAAAAAACACCACATAAACAGATCAGATATTTTCCAAGTTCCAAGTTACTTACAAAAAAACACAAGGAACATGAACAGCAAGCTGATGCACGAGGACACACAGGGATTTAAACAGGTAACACAAGGAACTTCAACAGACGAACCGGAGCACAGAGACTAAATACACACAAGGGAGTCAAGGGTGATTGAACACAGATGAAACACATTACGCGGGGCAGACAATCACCAAGGAGAGAAACCAGACAAAGACAGGAAGTCAAAACATCAAAAAACGCAAGGACTTTGAAATACATTAAACCCCAGCACGTTCATTGCCATGGATACATGTACAAATTATGATGGCTAATCATGAGGGCAATCATTTCAGCATATGATCAAATGAAAAGTCTGTTCAAATGCAAAGAATATACAATATAGCTGTAAAATAGTCTTTTCCTTGCTGGACTGAAAATCACAAAATCAGTACACACACAGACTGCTCCTCCAGGTGCTGTCCATAATAAAAATGGTTTTACTGATCAATGCATCGCCATGACGATCATTTTGACCATTTTGAACTTACATGTTTAATAACTTTGTTAAATTTAAAAAAAAAAGATCTATCATGGAAAGCCCGAGGAAGAATGTGTGCATTCTGAGCTCCGTGCACACAACTGAGCGCATCACTGATGGGCCGAAGGAAAAGCCGGAGTCAGTGGTGTATCATAATAACGCCAAGTATGGCGTGGAGGGCAAAAGAGCAGCCAGGCAGCTGGCACAATGTTCAGGCGACTGAAGGAGGAGGGCAGAGCTGGAGCTGGAGCTGAGCATGGCTGCCTGCAGAGAAGAGCAGGGGTTCAGGCGAAGCAGGGCGGAGTCGCTATAGTTACAGGGAGACAGGAATTAGCAAAAAGCTGTTTTCATGAATTAACATCACTTCGATGGCTGGAATAAGACGGCGTCTATATGACAGGGTCTACAATGTGGCGGCCAGGAACCACATGTAAGTAGCTGGGCGGGATGAGGAACACCTGGAAACCCCCACCTCCAGAACACCAGTCTCGACTCCTGCAATCAAGAAAGAGAGAGAGAGATCCAGAGATAGAGACAGAGATAGAGAGACTGTCAGCTAGGAAGGAGTGGTGACGGAAGTGGAGGGCCTGACATGGGAGAAGACAGGTGACTTGTGTTGACTGTCTAGTTTAAATAGTCAGACCTCAGATGTAAGTAGTTTGATTGAAACTGATATGTGAAATGATTGTTTTATTGTTCTTTGGCATAAACTTGCCAAAGCCAGCCATTCTTGGCTCTGTTTAGTTTTAGATCAATTTGTTTTCGGCTTTTTCAATAATTTTCTGTTATAAATGTTAAAATGTTTCACCATTATGATCAGTAAGACACTTTTGTTACGGCTTGTTTCTGAGTTATGTTGAATAGATCTCAATCAAAAATACTGGTGTAAACAGGCCTGTGTAAATATGTACTTAGTTTACCATTTGCAATATGTGAATATTTACAAATGTATCATTTGTAAATAACTTGTTAAAATTTAAATTTTGGTGTTTTTTCTTTTTTTTTTTTTTAAAGATATACTAACATCATAAATACATAAATATTTAAATTGGGTATTTATCATGAGAGACAGAGTTTGGAATCTAGTGTATTACGGCAGTTCTAGTAGTTCAGCTCTTCTAGTGTTAAAGTAGTGAAATAAGTTTTATTTTAAACATTATTTTATCACACAATGATTTTTATTTTTTCACACCAAAAAAACAAACAAAAAATACAGAAATATATTTGAAATACTTTTATATATGAACATATATTATCCTATTTCAAATACATTTGCTATGTATAGTATAGGTCTATAGCCTATATGCAAAGCCCCTCCATGCTTTTAGAAACAAATACCTTGTTGCATCACTCACTTCACTTTTCTAAAATAAAAATATTTGTGATTATGGATTGGTAAAATACTATTTCAAGCCATTTCTAGCCATAGTTTACTTTTTCACAGATGAACCCATTCATGTTATTATTACTGAGAAAAAAATATATTTTGTTAATTATTGACATCTAATAAAGTACATAGTCACACTTTTCAGTAACAAATGAATAAAAACACTTTCATACACTGCACACACAACAATCACAGAACAAGTTGAACAACTACCCAACTAATGCCAACAAAGGCGCCACAAGAACTTCTTAACATACATGAGCAGCCTGTGTTTGCAATCACACGTAAGACGCAAACCATCTCATCTGAAGAACTGGCCGAGCACTCGAGCAGCAGACACAGAGCGTTGGTTCTTAGGAACATAACATTCGGCCTATTTTCAAAAAACCTCTCCGTCAAGGAGTCACACCTCTTCACCAGCGCCTTTGTATTCTCGCCATCCACAGGGCCGTGGCAAAACTGCACTGACAGCAAAAACCGGTGTCGTCTGGTGCGACTGTGCTCTATTTGCTGTATCAGCTCATCATCTGGATGCAGGCCTCTGGTGACGTCGTTTGAGCCAATGTAACATAGTCATATTTACCTAAAGAAGCCATGACTTCAGCGAAAATACGGCGAGATTAACCTACCTCTGAAAAAATCAACCAACCGCCCAAAATTTGAACATGCAACGGTTTTTAAGGTCTGTGCTGCTAAACCACACCCACCACATGTAATTCAGTATATGCACGGATTACTTCCGGGTTGATTGACAAGCATGTAACAGCATTTCCGGTGAATGCGTCGTTCTATACTATACCAACTGTTTACTTATATTTTGAACATTATGGTGTTATTTTTGTGCAGGACCTGATAAACCCATCAGATGGACAGCAGATAGAAATCGCTCCAGAAACAGACACAGTAGTGAGACGTCTATAAAGTTGAAGACACATTCTTTTCACCAACTTTGCGCTGCCTGATTTGAACAAACCTTTCACCTGTTTGTATTGTTGTGCACGTGGAAAGTGAATTTCAACGTCAGGAAAATACCAAAGCTTAAATCTTTAAATGTTTGCAGTTAAATTCTCATGTCTCGCTGACAGAATGACCACAGTGACCCAGTGAGATCTCATATGCACTGTGTCCAGTCAGAAAACACCGCAGTGTCCGTCAGCGTCTTGCTGCTCGTCCCTGTGTGTCTGTCCTCTGAAAAGACACAAATTAATAATTCAAGGTCATCTCCATATCACCGGTTCACCAGGTCATTTCCTTTTTCAGTGGGTGGAGGTTAAATGTGTGTGTGTGTGTGTGTTTGTGTGTGTGTTTTATTATCAGCAGAGATGAGATTACAGTTTGGTGTGAGAGAGGAGAGAAAGCTCAGACAAAGCGAGGCCTCTGCTGCCCCTCTCCGCTTACTGGCTGTCCTTGGGGCGAAGTCAGTCAGTCTGGCTGACTGAATGCGAGGCTGTCTGCGCAACAAAGGTATCGGTTTCAGTCAGAGGTGGCCATCAACATGTCTGCTTAATGAGTTTGACATTGGCACGGACACTCTGCCAGTAGAGAGTCTGAGAAGAAGCACTCACAGCACAGCGTTTAGAGATGACAGGTCCTCCCATGCTGTCAATCACAGGATGCTGCAGATACTGGAGACCTATAGCAGGGTTACCATATATAATGGGTTGACATACATGAGGGGTCATTCGTCATCATCTCTCGGAACAGCTTGTGTTGGCAGTAATGTGTAAAGTGGTAGGTCTTTATAGAAAAAAGTAGGATTGAGTTAGATGTTAGTTTTAGTCACGTTTAGTATCACTTACTAGTCACACTAGTCATGCTGTTTATTTTTAGTTAACTAAAACTGTCTAAAAACATTTGACAAACATTTGTTTCAGTCAATTATGACCATTTTAGTCAAACTTGAGAAAACTGCTGGTGTGAGATACAACCACAAAGAGACAAGTTGAGTTATTATGAGTGCGGCTGTGCAGAGACTGTGTCTGGTTTGATGTTATTAATTTCAGTGACACACCCAGACGTGAAACAGGTTCCGATTTGCAAATGTATTTTGACCATGATTCAGTAAATTAACATTTTTATTTATTATTTCACCTCATTTGAGTCTCTTCTGATACGTTGTCTGTCTGTCTTTTTCAAGAGAGACCTGACTAAACTGAATAAGAGTCCGACACATCATTAATTAACTACAGTCACAGATAACAAAACAAAAAAAGACCAGAGTGACATGAGAGAGATGAAAATTACAACTCCTCCTCCAATCTGAACAACCACACAGTTTTTTTCAACCTTCTGATAGGACCGACACCTGAAATAGCGCCAATCAACATCACCTCTCTAGAGAGGTGTTTTAGTCGATTTGATTCAATTATTTAATTATGATTTATAATGTGAGAAAAACTCAAGATGCCAAAGGACAACAGAGTCAATGATGGAAGTTCCAAACATAGGTCTGAGAGGTGAGTGGAAACAAAGTGACGAGTGGTCGTAATCGTCTCTTGTCTCTTGGACAGAAAAAGTTCAAATCCAGGCAACTTTATGGTAATGCGCTATGATGCAGTTCGGAGGCAACCAATCAGAATGTAGTGCTCTGCTCTGGAGAACATTTGTTCTCAAGCACAGATGAGAAATTGGTTATCATGGTGGCAGGTTTCCTCATCCTTTACGACATGTCCCTGTTTGCTTACAGGGACCTAAATAAAAAAAAACAATGCATGCTCAAAGGTGTTTGACACTGTAGGTGTTCCAGGTGAGGTGGTGAACTGTAGCCAATGATATATGTTGTGAAAATAGGAGTGCATTGCATGCTAACTTGTAACATAGCAAAACAGTGTTGCTTGGACCATCGGTCCAATCAGCGACGATCATTGCTGATAGCAGGTACCTACCTTTTCTGTCAGAATTTAATGTTGTTGTGTTTTTGGATTTGTTGTTGTAGTTTTTGATTTGTTGTTGTGTTTTCCCATTTGTCGTTGTAATTTTGCACTTCACAGCCACCGTAGCTTTGGCCTTGTGAACGCAATATCTCCTTAATAACACCTTAAACGCACCTCTTCAAATTTGGCAAAAAGTTCCACTTGGAGTCAAGGACAAACTGAGTAGACTTTGGTTGTCAAAGGTCAGTGTGACCTCAAAAAAACCTATTTTTAGTCTTTACTTAGTCTTTAAGACTTCAGCATTTATGACAAAATTTAACACAAATGATTCATATTTTCTATGACTCTGGATAAACAGGGATGTTACCTGAAACTAATCCGAGTGGAGGAGGAGACACCCACGAGGAGGTGATTCTAGTTTCACAAAGGGTAAATATTTAACTGGTGTGGTGATTAAGAGATACACTCTCATCCAATAACAACACTGATGCCAATACTTCAAGCTCTATAACAGCCAAGCCAATCACCGTGAAGAACAATGACATATAGCTAATAATATTAATGGAAATGGTTAATAACGACTGGTTTACTGAAGCCATTATATCTATATATATATATATATATATATGTATTTATCACTGCTTCAATCAAACAGCTTCATTCTGACCTTAGAAAAAGACACTTACTCTTGACACTGATGTTGCTGTCTGGACATATTTGGGTTATTTTTTTTCCTAATTTACTATCACGTCACACACAGACACTTCACAGTACACTAATCCAGTGTATTGTGCTTCACCATATTGCTGGCTCTAGGTCTATTTCCCATTGTCTTGTCCGTTTCAGAGTCTTGGATCTGGATGCTGCTGCATTCATATATTTATGATGAGGATGGCTTTAACTGAGCCAAAAGAAAGGGACAGGGACGGAGCATTGTTAGCCACGGTGCCATTGTGAATGTCCCTGGACAGCGTGGAGGGAATATCACCATGTGCACAGCCTTTGGCCAGCAAGCCATCCCCCATCACCATGCCAACCTCTGTGAAGCTGCCCTCCCTACGTGTATTAGTGATGGAATGTAGATTGACGGCCAACTAAAGTCCATTCAACAATGATTGAATCAGGAAGTTAGTGTCTTAGCTCTACGTTTCAATTACTGTACTTTGGCCATCACATTGAAATAGAGTGAAACTATGAAGAAAGGAAATAAAAACACAAATTAGTGTCTTTTACAGAATTATACAAAGTGATCTATTGATACAATAAGTGATATGAACATTTCAAGCTAAATAGAAATAAACAAATCTACTATAATGAAACAAAGGGTGAAGTATACAAACAATATACTTGAACTGAGTTACCGCAAATCCTGTTCCCCACACGTAATCGCTCAAACACAATTACATGCAGGTGAACCAAACACTCATAAAGGCTAACAATGCATGCTAATGATATAGGCTACCTACCAAATGCTTCATATTCACAAAGGCTATAAGGTGCATGCTACATGGTACATGCTTCCAAACTGAACATCTACACATGCTATTGTCAGTCCTGAAAGCTTCTTTCCAGGATTGTACAAAGTAAATTGAACAAACTTATAGCAACTGCTTTCTTAAGCTAAACAAGCCAGGATTGTAAAGGTAGCTCTGGTTACCACGCTGGTGTTGACACATGGCTGGCAAACAAAAGGACTAACTAACGAAGGCCTACTACTTCCTATTTCCTATTCCTGGTTTCCTGTTTGCGACACAGAATTCCAACAGATGATTCCAGAGGGCAGAATACTTGGTCTCGACAACACCGCTGTCTCATCAGATTCCTGGAGACGCTACATGGCATCCTCATTCCAGCCGAGCAGCAGGGTGGACCAGAACTGGTTCATCGGCCACCCACAGATTATCCCAGCAGACACACAGCTGGCCACAAACATTGTTAGACCTTGCTATTGGGTTGAATGTAGGTTGTCACGTTGGGTGACGAAAATTCATCGTCAGGACATTCAATGCCAACGTCATATTGACACTGATGACAACTGTTGATATTCTGTTGGTTTTATGTCCAATGTCTTCCAAAGGTCTCATTCTGACGACATCTTGACATAGAATACAGACAAGATCTCGTCATGAGCGAAACACAACATCTGCTAAACGTCACAATGTCAGTTAGCCAACGTTGAGTTTTTCACATCAACCTGATTTTTATTTCCAACCAAAAATATAAAGTTTCTCTGTGTCTCTCTCTTTCTGGCATTGCATTGATGTCTGGTGCCGGCCCAAGTTGTTCTCTACCTCCTGCCTTAGTCCCCATTCCTTAACCCAATATAAAGTTCTTTTTTTCGACATGGCGATGGAAGGTGTATGACCGCCATCCCATCGCACACATACTTCTCCTCCAGGCAACGGATGCATGTGGTGAAGTTGATGTGGGGGTCAGCTGGATCCATCACAACATTAGATTCTTTCCCTGCTGTTTACCCAATGAGAAAATCACTGATATTGTAGATGAGGTGCTGTGGCCTGGCTGTAGCAGGAGGCAGGAAGCAGCCTAGCATCTTTTGTCTTACAATCTGAATTTGTTTTGGACTTTTTGTGTTTTAAAGTTTTGAGAAGATGAGCCAAAGATTCAGAAAACGTGTGTAAACAATTGTGAAAAACTGTAAAAAGAAAATCAGCAGTAACGGATGAGTTGGCTCCAAAGTCACTCTCTTAGAGGAGAGAAAAAGAGGCTCCATCTGTGGTTGTGTGCTCACTGTCATCTGTCAGTCAGAGTCAGTACAGGCAGGGTGACAGTACCTGACAGCTGAGGTTCACTCAGGAACGATGGAAGAAATGGTGTTTGTCAGCAAACTGAGTCATAACACACCATAAACTCACCTGTCACCTGCTGACTGTGGAGTTGTCTGAGGCCATTAGTTCAACAAAATCTTTGAAGTATGTTTCTGACAGAGAAAGTTATGAAACTATCTTTATTCTTGATGACATCTTTCCACCACATCCTCCTGAGTCTTGGTTTCCGCTAAAGGTTGTCAGTGTGGGTTTCCTTTGTTTTTCCTTTTTCAGGGTCAACACTTTAGATTGTGTTGGTCCCTGTGAGGTTTGAGGTCTGGACCTGTTTTATTTGGTCAAGTATGTGAAATGAAGAAGATTGTGTTTTTGAGTTTCCACTTGTTGGGTAGAAATAGAGCAACTCTGCATGGATGGAAAAGGCATTTGTGGTCAAATTGCTGTATTCTGTTAGCTAAATGATAGCTATCATAGCTGTAATCTGGTAGCTAAATGATAGCTATCATAGCTGTAATCTGGTAGCTAACTGATAGCTATCATAACTGTAATCTGGTAGCTGGCCTGTTTTTCCCTGTGATTCAGAACTGTTCGTTCAGATTCTGATTTGTGTTTTACTATGTGTTTGTTTTACAGTAAATTGTGTGGACCTCCATTAAATATTCAAGACAGGTTAAAGGTTAGCTTTGTGTTTATTGGAGGAGCTCACACTGTTAGCGAACTGTCTAGCTACGAATAAGGACTACTCAATGTGAGGACATTATAGCCTTAAACAACTACAGTTACAGTGAGCAGAGCCATTTTACCAGTCACATATTAACTAATAATTACTGGAAATTTGGGGGAAAATAGTTGTAAATCATCATTAAGAAATACATATATTAACTAAAGATTACTCACTATTAGTTACAATTAGCAGCTACTTCAACCCAGTAACCTCACACCTTGACAATTAGACATTCAAGTAAACTTCCAGCTCTTTTTCTTTAGGCTAGCAAATTTATAAAGACGATGTTGGTGAATTATATTTTGTAGGCTGTTGTTATTTTTCTATTGTTAAAGCTATTGACACTTGAATATTAATTATTTGTCAATTTCCAGCCTGTAGTTTATGTGCTTATCTGTTTTTCTGACTGTGGGTGGGCAGTGTCCTGTGATATAATCTTCCTCTCTATGGGGCAAATAGTTTATTAACTGGATAAACTGGAGAAATAACTAACCAAGAGTTAAAGTTACTCACATTACTGCTGATAATTTAAATTGATATCAGCGTCATGGTGGTGAAGACTGAAGTTGGGATGTGGTTGAAAGTTTTGGTGGTTGAAAGAAGATAGTAAGTGTTACGACCCGGCCTAGGGGAAACCCTGGCGCAACATGAATACTGAGAGACTCCCCTCTTCCCAGCTCCCAAGAACCACCAGCCACAAGGAATTACAGCCCATTAGGGTTTTTATTCAAGATTTCTTTATCTTCAGGGTGGGCTAACTGCAAAATAACAAACAGAAGTGACTAAAACTAAGGAACCTAAACTTACCTACTCAAACAAAAGAGGAACAAAAAAACCAAGCCACTAACTTAACTCCTAACCTAACAAAAACAGGAGAAATTAGTAATTGCTACCCCCCCCCCCTACGGCACCTGGGCTGACATTTCACATAAGCAAACTATATACAATATCAAAACATGTTGGCTGGCAGGCTGGTTGGAAGTGGAAAGAGATGAGCCCCTGCAGAAGCTGGAAGAAGCCGGCCTTAAAACTGCAAGTAACACACACAGTCAATCATTCAATCAGCCCCTGCACACCTAAATCCCAACACACACATACACACACACCTCAGCAGGAACCCTAGAAACAGATATTCACAACACAAGCACAACATTAAAGCACACACAAATTACACATCAGAAACGTGCTCCAAATGACCTCTGGGTCATAACATAAAGGAAACTTGAGTTAAGGGTGTTTTGTCAAAGATTAGCATGATTGAACATTTTCCGAAGGACACAAGAAGATCATCCACCCATCCATCCATTTTCTGCCGTATATCTGAGGTCACAGGAGGTCAAGTGAAGTAGTCCAGATGTGCCTCTCCCCAGCAACCTTTTTCGAGCTCCTCCTGGAGGATCCTGAGGTATTCCCAGCTCAGATGAGAATTATAATATCTCTTGCATGTTCTGAGTTAACCTGACTGTCTCCTGGCAGTTGGACATGCCTGGAAGACTTCCACTGGGAAGCGCCCAGGAGGCATCCTAACCAGATATACACCCTGCGGAGGAAACTAATTTCAGCTGCTTGTATCCACAATCTCATTCTTTTGGTCACAACCCAGAGCTTGTGACCACAGGTGAGGGTTTGGAACAAAGGTGCACCGGTAAATCAAGAGCTTTAGCCTTCCAGCTCAGCTCTATCTTCACCACGACGGTCTGGTTTTACCGCTTTACCGCTGATGCTGCACCGATCCACCCGACAATGATGGTCACTAATCTTCATATGAATGTAACAGGTTATCATTATATTCATCACTTAAGAAAAACTAAAAGTCTGGCCAATACATCATGACATCACTGCTGGACCTTGATACCTGTTATGCAGGTGAGTTCAACAGAAACACTGCTGACAGTTGAGTGAGTGAAACCACCTGTTCACACAGAGGCCTCTCATTGTGGAGGAGAATGTGTTTTTAGAGGCAGAGAATAACCTGAGTTTGATCCAATCTTCAATCATCCTATAGTCGTTTTTTATCTCTGCGGGATACACACAGTGAACCAGACTACAGAGTCCAGACCTGTATGTACTGTAGGACATGCAATAACATGAAACCTGCAGTAACAAAGGATGAGACACAGAAGAGTTGTCAGAATTACAGGACCAAAGTCTCTGGGCTTGTTCAGAACATTTTTGTTCTTTGTTAGATCTTTGGTTTAAAATATTGTTTGACTTTAAAGTTTGATGCTACACAGACTACAGGAGGGGAACGTCCCATAACACTGTGATAACACCAGTCTGCTTTAAGTCACAGTCAGTGGCCTTCAGGGCATCTTTGTCTTTTGTAGTGTGATGTGTTTCACAGAGAAAGAAAGAATATGTGAGAAAGGTTTCATTACAACAGGGATTTAATCAAATTCTTCAGTTTTGATTGGATCACTCAAAGTGGGTGTGGCTTCAGGAATAAGCTGCGACACAGAGCGTAGAGGACTGTTGGCCTCCAACCTCACCTCTCTTATATTCCTTGCGAAATCAGGAGGAGAAGGAAACGTAGAAACTCACTTGCTATGATACCGCTCTGCTTACTACTACAACCCTGGAGCTTACGTTCAAGTGTCAGTGTTGGACAGGCTTGGCTGTTTGTCATAAATCACATTTGATTGGATACATCTAGCCTACTGGATGTGCATAAATATATATTCCTTATATCTGGCATATAACAGAAATAACTAAAGAATTAACACAGGGAAACAGGATTAGAACTATTTTGCTGTGTCAGGGCCGGAGGCATTATGTTTTTGGGTTGTCCGTCAGTCCGTCTATATGTAAAAATGCGATATCTCAGTCTCAAGTCAATGTGACTTTGCTTCAGTATTAATAAAATTGCACCATCAAAGAAATGAAGCTTACATTATATGTTGAATTACACTGAATTCATTGACATTGGAGCATCTGAACAGACTGAATGATGTTGACATGAATGGTGACAGTGACAAACACAACAAATCTCATACATAATGGCTCTGGAGGTCCCTGCAGTTTTGTGTCTATGTGCTTCTCTTTATGAATACAAAGCGAAATTTCTGTTTTTATAAGATTCCAGCTTGTTTCACATGTGCGAGCTTCAGAGCGGCACATACGCTGTGAATGTGCCTCTGATCTGCCCCGCATGTTCCACATCTCTTATCCAGCTGAAAACAGTGTAAACAGTGAGCAGTCATCAGGCGACAGTGTGGCCACCCCTCAGCTGCACATCCCTGCCTCTCCTGGGAGAGGCTTTCAGGGGCCTGTGTTTCAAGTTTACTTCCTCTCACTGCAACTGTTCTGCCACTCATCCACAGAGAACTGTAACAACAGGAACTAAATTATTCAGCACATTCAAAGCAGGCGACGTTCATTAAATATTATTTGCAAAGCAGAACAATACAGTTCAAAGGCTCCTAAAGACAAAAACAGGCCGAATCTCTACGAGAGAACACAACAATTGTACATTTGCACAGGCATTTAAACTGTAAGCATGATCCTGCAGGAAGACACAGCCTGTGCTTTCAAGAACAAAGCTAGTCAGGTGACAGAGCTGATGCAACTTGCCCAACCAAGCGGGTCTTTGTTGTCTTTTCAAAGAGACGAGAGGCAGACTGTTCACCTGCCAGCCCACAGCAGAGCACAGAAAACAACCAAACACCACTTACCAGCCGAAGACATTGTTACTTCTTTGCTGTGTTTAATCTTCAGTTTCATCTGTTTCTGAGGAGAATCTGAAAAATTAAAATGCGGTTTGGAGCCATGGGAAGCCTCCGAAAACCATCTTCACATGAGTGGTCACATTTCATGCTTTACTGATGTTGGCAAATATTTTGAATAATTAAGTCTTGACATTTGTAACTAACATGAGCATTTTAAAGGTTCATACAGTCTAAAGGTCTATGGCCATTTGTAGTTTGATTATAGATCAGGTCTAGGTTCTATATAAATACTGTGAAAGTATCAAAGCCTCAGTCCACAGAGAAATGCACACAGCCTGTATTCACAAACTGAGCCTTAAAACCAGCCGTCAGGACTTCTGGAACTTAGTGATGTCACAACAAAGCAGATACTACTCTCAGCCACGCCCCAAGCCCCGCCCACCTGGACCCACCATCCAACCTTGCGGGATTTGGTTTCTCTGAGTGTTTACCTGAAATCTGCTATATTTTTATTGGATCACTCAGAAAACAGGCAGCCAATCAGAATACAGGCTCAGAGCCTCTTCTCAAATCTAATATGGTCAACATGCGAGGTGTTCAGGGAACATCGGTAAATTGTGCAGTCTAATAAAGTCAGCATGTGATGTTTAAATGGGCTTCTTTGCCTGGGACCCCTCATAGTCTAGGATCACCACTACCATTACCTTTACCAAACATTTAGTTACCTGAACTTCACCACAGAGGTGGCAGAAAACAGAAAACACTCTTAAATAAAGTTTGAGTAATGTTTGTTACGGTCATATGGTCCATTTTGGAGCCTGACAAACCGAGTCACCACTCAGACTTTGCATTTTTAAGTACAAAATGTGGAAACAGGAAAAACTGCGCTGGCAGTCTATTTTTTCTGACCCTTAATGTGAAAATAAGCTTTGTCTGTTGAAAAAGTCTAATAAAAATATTTAGAACCTAAAGAATGACGAGTAATTATCACAGATTCTCTCACTGTCTTAATATTGAGAAATATGATCCTAATTATAATTTTTGCCGTGACTGTGAAGCCCTTCCTGTTATTCTGTTAATGGAGCATGACAATGATTCTGTTTGACTGAGGGCCGCCAAAGACAAAGCTAAGCTTTAACCTAGTAATTATCCACCCTGAAATGACTATCCTCCCACAGTTAATGGTGCTCATTTCTATTTTAGCATTTCTTAGATGAAAATGAATTGGCCCGTTTTTTCTAAGAAATTACCAATAATGGTTCCAGTTTTCACTCTTCCTCCTCAGTGTTTCTCTTTTCCACCGAACATCATGCAACATTAACATGATGGTGACTGATGCCCTTTAATAGGATGTTCACGCATTAATATGTTTTGCGTATGCTAATACCATTTTTCTTTTCTGGCCCCCAAATGATCCCAGATAAATCACAGCCAGGGTTTTTACACTGCTGTGTTGTAATTCATATCATTTCCCCATAATCGTAACTCATGCTGTCGCCATAATTAGTTAACTGTGTTTAATCACACGCAAAATTGATCCCTGGATAAGTAATGTTTCAAGAAATCCCTTCCCAACTGTGATTCTGTGGCCCATGCATTTATAACAGCACAGTGCTAATGACTTGTGCTCATGGTGACAGTGTGGTAGGCAGCGGGAGGTCTGGGTATAAACTATTCTCATGTCCCGGCAACACAACAGCTCAGTACAGTCCCCGCTCTTTATCAATAATTCCCTTTGCCTTGTGTCACACACCTCTGAGGGAAACAACTGGGTGAAGCTGGCACAGAGAGGCCTGCATGTCATTATGGCTCCCTGTCTTCCCCTCCGTCTCCTCTCTGTCTCTGCTGCTATCAAAACATGCACAAGTCTAATTAATTAGTCCCATAAGACCTGGACAAGTCTGAGATAACAGGCGCGACTTCCTCCTCACAACCAGACTGCTGCTTAGTTTTGCAGATCTTGTGATGCTGCAACTTCCTCAGCTGAGGACTTTTTCCCTCCATCTCTTTGTCTTTCAGTCAGACACATGGACTCATTAACCATTCTGAAACCTCCTGCGGCTGTTTCTGCTCTGTTTTCTCTGTCTTTATTTACAGGCTGATGGAACAGTCACCACGTGTCTTTTCATTGTTTTTGTCATTCCCGTTTCTGTCTTGTTTTAATTATTCTTCAGCACCGCTGACAGTCAGAGCCAGAGGCATATTGATTTAGGGTCACATCCATCCATCCCATTCTCGTGGCCACGATAGCTCAGTAACACCATGGTGGAACTTTAAATTTGGCACAAACATTCACTAGGACTCAAGGATGAACTGATTTGGGGTGGCTCACTTGGTAGAGCACCCACCACATGGATTTAGTCCTAACTGCAGTGGCCATGGGTTCAAATCCGACTCTCGTCCCTTTGCTGCATATCATCCCCTCTCTCCCTGACTTTCCAGTCTATCTGTCCCTGTGCTATCAAAAATAAAGGCAAAAAGTATAACTTTAAAAAAAAAGGATGAACTGATTAGATTTTGGTGGTCAAAGGTCAAGGTCTCTGTGACCTCACAAAACTGCATTTTGGCCTTGTGGGCACAATATCTCGAGAACTCCTCAAGGGAATCCCTTCAGATTTGGTTTAAAATGTCCACTTACACACAAGGATGAACTGACTAGATTTTGGTGGCTAAAGATCAAAGGTCAATGTCAGTGTGACCTCACAAAACACTTTTTAGCTATTACTCAAGACTTCACACAACATCGGCAAACTAGTCTGAGTGGAGGAGGCAGACAACCACGAGGAGGTGATTCTAGTTCAGGTTGAAAATGTTTGCCAATATGGCATGACACAGTGTTTCAGGAGTAAAATGGTCCCAGCAGAGCTTTTCTAGACTTTTCTAGAATATTGCAAATATTGCAATACTTCCCTCCATATGTGATATTTTGGATAATATCACTTTGTTTTTTGTCTTTTGTTTTTTTTTGCCGAGTCTGACCCTCATTTCACTGCTTTGCTTACTGTACATTGTATCCTAGCACATGACAAATAAAATAAAATCATGTAATTACGTTGTATTTTTTATTGTTGTATTATATTGTATCTGTATTGCAATATTACATTTTGGATAGCAGTAAAGCTTATTCTAGACATGCACCCGCCTATTTCTGTCTTCAGTTACAGCACAGGAATGAGACTTTTTAGGAAATTCTAAATCATGAAGATTAAAAATATTGTCATCAAAACACAACATGAGAGAATCTCTTTTGGAAAAATGGTGTTCATCCTCCAGTAGAGTTGAGAGACTTGGAGAAAACTGATAATAAATAATAAGTAAACATCTAAAGCAGTATATACTGTATGTTTTTAGCAACACCAAAAGCCATTGTGTGGAGCCAGATGTATTTGCAGCAGGGGGAAAAAAACACTACTTGAGTTGCTGATTGAGAGTAATGTTTCTGTTCAATCTCAGATTGGAAAAGTTTGTGGGCGTGTGAAGTTTAACCATGTACATTTGAGATATATCAATAGTTGCATCACATAGGGAGTATATGCACAGTGTGTGATCTTCCCTGACAGAAGCCTCTCTTTCTGTTTGTTTTACTCGCTGTCTTTGTCTAGTTTTCCTGCCGTTGTGATTGTCTTCCCTGCCCTGATGTGTTTCACCTGTGTCAGTTACCTTCTCCTCTCTTGTGAATTTAAGTCTCTGTCTTTCTCTCAGTCTTTTGTCAGTTAATCTGTTTTGTTTCTGTTGAGTTTCCCGGAGTCTCCTCGTGGTCTCTTCAGTTTTCCCTGGTGTTTCCATGTGCTTCACTTTTTGTTTTGCCTGTTGTTTGGATTTTTGGATTAGTTTGCTGTTTGTTTCATTGTTGGGGACTCCTGCCTTCCCCAATCTACATATTATCACTATTACCAAATTAAACAACTACAGTTTATTAAACTGGGAAACCTTGTCTTATCCTGCCTGGATCGGTTCCTGTTGTGACATGTTGTGCAATTTGGATCAACTACACATAAATCTACACAGAATATTGATTTTTTTTTTCTTTTTTTATTCATTGTTTCATTTTCTTTAATTTACATTTCTTCACTAACCTCTGTCCAGGGACAGCAGATATGAAATAGCCATTTAGCTAATGCTGGCACATTTTATTTTTTATAAATGTGCATCTTGCCTGCTGTAAAAAAAAAAAAAAAACAAAACAGACTCTCCACTCTGTTGAAAAGCAAAATGACACAGTTCACTTTAACATTTCAGGTATTAAAATGGTTAGAGTGGCGTTTTTTCTAACAAACCATCTTCAGCCAAGCACACAGATCCCTGACTGTGATTCACATTTACTAGGTAACAGTGTGAAAAGGGAAACTTCAAAGAGTAACTGTATCCTCCAATTCTGCAAAGACCCTTCTTTTCAGTAATTAAAAATACACATCAGCTGTATGAGGCATGGCTGTGTGTGTGTGTGTGTGTGTGTGTGTGTGTGTGTGTGTGTGTGTGTGTGTGTGTGTGTGTGTGTAGTTGTAGCCCTGCTGTTACAGTGCTGTTGTGGGGGTTAACCCTTACAGAAAAGCCACATGAATTTCCCATGTGGAGTACATGTTTTCCACATGTTACCACAGGTTCTAACATGTGCAGCACATGTTTTCCACATGTTACCACAGGTACTAACATGTGCAGCACATGTTTTCCACATGTTACCACAGGTTCTAACATGTGGAGCACATGTTTTCCACATGTTACCACAGGTACTAACATGTGGAGCACATGTTTTCCACATGTTACCACAGGTACTAACATGTGGAGCACATGTTTTCCACATGTTACCACAGGTTCTAACATGTGGAGCACATGTTACCACAGGTTCTAACATGTGGAGCACATGTTTTCCACATGTTACCACAGGTACTAACATGTGCAGCACATGTTTTCCACATGTTACCACAGGTACTAACATGTGCAGCACATGTTTTCCACATGTTACCACAGGTACTAACATGTGCAGCACATGTTTTCCACATGTTACCACAGGTACTAACATGTGGAGCACATGTTTTCCACATGTTACCACAGGTACTAACATGTGGAGCACATGTTTTCCACATGTTACCACAGGTTCTAACATGTGCAGCACATGTTTTCCACATGTTACCACAGGTTCTAACATGTGCAGCACATGTTTTCCACATGTTACCACAGGTTCTAACATGTGCAGCACATGTTACCACAGGTTCTAACATGTGCAGCACATGTTTTCCACATGTTACCACAGGTTCTAACATGTGCAGCACATGTTTTCCACATGTTACCACAGGTTCTAACATGTGCAGCACATGTTACCACAGGTTCTAACATGTGGAGCACATGTTACCACAGGTTCTAACATGTGCAGCACATGTTTTCCACATGTTACCACAGGTACTAACATGTGCAGCACATGTTTTCCACATGTTACCACAGGTACTAACATGTGGAGCACATGTTTTCCACATGTTACCACAGGTTCTAACATGTGCAGCACATGTTTTCCACATGTTACCACAGGTTCTAACATGTGCAGCACATGTTTTCCACATGTTACCACAGGTTCTAACATGTGGAGCACATGTGGAAAATGTTGTAACATGTTGTAACATGTCACAAACACGGCAGATCTTCAAAGTTTCACCATAACATTTCAACAAGTGCAGTAATGTGAGCGCTGACAAACAACAACAACAAACTATGAACATGGGTCTCACATTGTAATCCCATAGGTTTCACATGGGCTTCACACATGTTTCCCATGTAACAGCACATGTGTTCCACACCTTTCACATGTGATATTAACATGTTTTCACATGATAAATTTCACATGTGCAACAATCACATGCACATGCGATCACATGTGATTTTGCACCTGTGAAATTCATGTGTTTTTTCTGTAAGGGAAAACAGTTATCAGGGACATATATTGTGTTTACTGGCACAAAAAGAAAAAAAAGAATCTCTTGTTCATGTTGAGCGGCGTCTCTCCATCAGCTTCTGGCTTAATTAACTCTTTTTAAAAAGAGTCCCCAGACTACAGGTCAGAGCCGCAGGTTCTGGTGAAGTAACAGTAGAGAAGCCAATCAAGACCGGAAAATAACGAATGCAAAACGCCACTTATTAAAACTATATGCTATGACTCACACACTGGCTTTTGCCTCAAAGCCCTGATCCCTCTCAGTGAGACGGGCATCAACCTGATTACTTGTGCTGCTAAAGGAAAAAAAAAGCACGGTTTATGATTGAGCCAAAATCCTCAGTGGAATTTAGAGAATTACTGGAAAGAGATGGGGTTCAAAGGGTTAAACCCTGTCTGATCGGGGACCATTAAAACGTGCAGACATGAAGTCGGTGAAGTTGTCCCTTGAACTCAGCAGTTATCACACATGGCACCTTTGCAGAGGTGATACCTTCAGGTGCAGGTCAGCCTGATCACAGTGCTGAGTGGTCTCTCCCTGGGTCTCAGACAAAGACAGATCAGACATGCTGTTTTGCAGTGAAAGCTATTTTTCCGTTATTTTCCCCTTCAGGAGAAAGTCGCCAGCAGCCAGCAAGGTGGTCGATTATTTATTCACCATATACATTATAGATAAGGACCCCAGTCAATATGGAGAATAAATATTCCACTGGATAGTAAATTGTACCACGGAAGGAACATGGACACCACATGCCTCTTTAATATCTTTGGCTTTCATTGGATTCCCTATTGTAAAAAGAAAAAAAAAAAAAGCTCTTCTCAGACTTCCTACCCTTTTCTTTCCTTTCTTCCTTTTACAAGTGCACCAGGGAGGAGAAAGGAAACCATTTTGTAGAGTATTTTTGCACATTGTACAGCTCCCTGCAAAAGCCCTACATCATATTTCACCCTGAAGCATCTAGTCACTTTCAGGTTCTTGGATCACTTTGAAATAATATGCTGAAGTGCATGAATTTTGCAGGCATGGATGGTACGGCGGATGTATGTGTGTGTGTGTGTGTGTTTGTGGAGAGACACGACGGGGGGATTCTTTTTCAAATTCGCCTTATCTACACCAGCACCCCCCGTCGTTCTCATTGTCAGGGCTCAGTTTGATACTGACCTACTTGGTCCACTGGCTTCCAGCCTGAAGTCCTCTAACACAAATCTTTAGACTCAAACCGGACCTCCATGTAAAGAGGGTTGTCCATGTTGTCCATCATGTTTTTATCAGCTACATAATCTTCCCAAAATCAAATCATTAGTGTCATCCGTTGATCTGGAGAAGGTTATTCACTGCAGCTCTCTGTTTACAAGTCTCTCCCGAAAATCTCTTTGTTCCTCGCAACTCATACAAACTGCTGCAGCTAGACTCCTCGCTTGTTCCAAAACACATGATCATATTACTCCCATTGACCAAACGCACTGCCTGAGATCCTCCAGCTAAACTCTGTTATCTGTCCCAAAGGCTCAGCTAAAAAAGGTGAGTGTGTGTTTGCTATTAGAGGCTTCGGACTGTGGAGGAGATCACGTCCCAGTTTAAAGCGCTGCTCAAGACATGCTTGTGTAAAGCGGCTTTTCATTTTTGATTTCAATGCTTTTATCTTTGGGTTCAACTTTTGGTTTTATTTTCTTTTGTCTGCTTTATTGTTGCATTGTTCTTTGTTCTGTCCACACAAGTTTTGGAAAAAGAAGCTGACCAGGAAGTGAGCACAAACAAAACGCCTGATGTCATCATTCCTGAAAAACCTTAAGCGAGGTTCAGCCTTAGCAGCAGTCCTGTCTCACCACACACACACACACACACACACACACACAGACACACACACACACACACACACACACGAGAGACTGAGGACCAGACAGCTTGATGTAAGCTGGTCGAGGCAGCTCCACCAGGCCCCGGCAGCAGAACACGGCGCGGCCATGACCGGAGCTGTCAGCACAGATAGCGGCCGCCGCTGAGCCTCTTTCATCTGACGCCGGGTGAGACAGAAGAGCGGGACGTGAGCAGCCAGGCGAGCTTCTTTTTTATTTTTTTTTTCCACACCAAGGTACACAGCATCCACGCACATCAGTCTGCATCTGTTCACGCTAACATCATCTCTTTCCTCTTAAAAAGCTGTTTTCAAAGTTCATTTAAATGCTAATTTGCCCTTATGAAACAGGAGTCACAGTGGCTGCGGCTTCTCCAGTTCTACTGTTAATACTTTGGTGTAAACGCTCTTTCACGTCTCTCGTTCACAGTTTACTGTTTGGTGCTGTGGCATTTCTGCGACACTGAGCTCCACTGGAAATAAATAAAAGTAGAAAGAAGAAAGAAAAAAATAATCTCCCTGGTTTTGAAAGTCGTTCTTTCTGCATGTGTGACATTAGACTGAAGCATATGCCTGTCTACAGACTAAATAAACTACATATGAGCTAGGGGCCAGTTGCACAAGACACCTTAAGCTTTCTTCTTAAGTATGACACTTAAGGTTTAATTTCTCCCCTCTCTCTCTTAGCTGATGGAGTTACTTGAGAGTGTTGCACAGAAAAAGTTAAGGCATTTGCAACAGTGCCAGCGATTTTACAGCAGTAAAATTCTTCTGTTTCCATGGACAGTTCATTTGCCTTATTTTGACTTGGAATACCTGTTATCACCTTCGTGCACCGCTGTCTCATCCTACTGTTGTTTTGACGGGAACTAGCCCATGTTGCAGTTAAGGCAGATTCAGAGGTAAGGTTTTTTTTCCCTTTTGGTCGCTAAGGTCTTTTGTGTAACGGATTAACTGACTTTAAGTGATCCCTTAAGTATAAGCTTAAGATAAGGAGAAGACCTTAGATATTGAAGTAAACATTTACGGAAACCTTTAGGAGAAGACTTAAGGGTGTTGTGTGCAACTGTTTTTATTTTAACCTTAGCTCAGGCTGTAAGGAAAATGTTGTGTGCAACTGGCCCCTGGTATATAAACCTGAGTGCACCAGGAAGGTATTTAATTATTCACTAATCAATCACACTCTAACCCAAATCTATCAAGATTAATGATCACAACAAATCTTATTTTGCTTTACCTTCTGCTGCAGCCCTCTGCTGGAGAAAATGTCAGCATTTTTATTCCCAAATAACCTGGACCACCCACTGAGCCTGGAGATACTGTTGAAATCACTGACAATATTTATAGACCTTTATTTTTAAATGTCTATATATGTCCCAATGTGGCAAATTAGAGGCATTTTATTAGAGGCAGGTCTCTGTGTCTAACTCCCTGTGTTTGATATGTAGAGTTGGTCATAGTCATTAGTACGAAGCCTCGTTACCGATGACTTCTCTCCCTCCCTCCCTCTCTCCTGCTCTCTCTGCGTAGTTATTTCTCTGCCTCCTTTAGTAAAAATGATGCATGGAATGCAAATAGTTTATTTGCTGTAATGGAGGCCAGGCTCAGTGTATTGGAAGTGCTCCTCATCTTCCCTGCAGTTCCCGAGCAGCTGGGAAACCAGAGCAGCTCAGTAGACTGCTTGTAACAACAGGTGTAGCCATAAGCTGCCGGTCTGCATCCATACACGGTCCAGTCCTGAACCAGGTTCATACCCAGTCCAGTGGTTGAAAACAAAGTCACTGTTGTGGTCCAGCCAACAACCAGGATTCATCTTCATATGTATTTAAGACACACAGCAAGTTCACATCATGCCTGTTTTCTTTAAACCAGTTCCAAGTCTCATATATGCTGGGAAGTCTGCTAAAATGTTCATTTTATTAGTGTAAAAACTTCCTGTTACTAGCTTAGTGAACTCTCAGCAGCTCATTCATTCAGCTCATGTTGCTGTTTTGGGTTTTTAGCCAATGGCAACTTTACTATTCTAGTTCAGTGTAAGTGCTCTCATCGACTTCGTGTCCAGCAGCAGCTGTTTTCAGAGCAAGAGGCTCTGAACCCTCACTGTCCACTACCTGCGAACAGCAGACCGACACAGTCAGAGAGCAGCTGGTGAACTCAGTGGAACATCTCACAGCTAGAGAGCCAGATATGTTTCTCAAGAGCTGGTGGAGACAAAATATAAAGCTAAAAGAGAGGGAATACTGGACCAGATTCATCAGGCGTTTCTTCATGTCAAGTCAGGTGATAATGCTCACAGAAATGTATTTTATGACACATATGTCCCTATATTAACGGGATGTTAATATATATTACTAGCACACACACAATACAATATATATTTTATTTATATAAGTTTTACAATTCTATATCTTTACATATGACTTTCTTATTAATTGAAATCATGTCTATCTTCCCACTTTTGGACCCTACTGTGTATGATATCAACATGTATTGACAGCTATGGGATAGATATATATTTATGTAACATGTATATTTCAATTTATGAAAGTGTTCCAATTTCTAATGGTTTCATATATATAATTTTTACATATATGTCTTTATTTTATATGTACATATATGGAAATTCAGTTTTTGTACATATATTAATTATAATGTCGAACCCGCCAACATATCGGCCCCTGACAGTTTTGAAAAGCAGCAGCCGGGCCTGGTAAGAACATTTAGAGACGATGGGCTGCTTAATCACTTATTATCCACTTGGGTAATGTTTCAGCATGAATGCAAGGACATTGTTTTGTTTCAGCCAGATATTAAATGAGAAATGATCCATGTCAAAACCGCGCCTGATGAGGAGGCTCGTAAATGTCGGCTCTCCTCTCAGGAAAGTGACAGACGGTTCAGAGCAGAGCATTCGTGCCCAAATTTCAAAACACTAAGAATTCAGTGAGGAAGGTAAAGTAAGTGTGCAAACAAACACACACTAACAAAAAAGTGAGGAAAAGTCTGATTTAAAGGTCCATATAGTCTAAAGGTAGATGTCCATGTGTAGTTTGATCAGGTCTAGGTTTTATATTAATACTGTTAAAGTATCAAAGCCTCAGTCCACAGAGAAATGCACACAGCCTGTATTCAGAAACTGAGCCTTAAAACCAGCCGTCAGGACTTCTGGAACTTTGTGATGTCACAACAAAGCAGTCACCGCTCTCAGCCATGCCCCAAGTCCCGCCCACCTGGACTCAAAATCCAACCTTGTAGGATTTGGTTATCCCAATTTTTACCTGAAATCTGACTTATTTTATTTTGGATCTATCAGAAAACAGTGAGCCAATCAGAAGAGAGGCTCACAGCCTCCTCTCTTCTGATTGGCTCGCTGACCTGTTGTAACTAGAGGTCCAGAGAGAAGCCTGAGAGAGGAGATGTAGAAATACACTGAGATGGTTTTTGGTTCTTAAAACCACATCTTCTTATGGATCAACACAAATTGATTAATGGTCCCAAATTTGTGTTTTATTTGTAATTAAGATAATGTTATCAACAAGGATTACTGTTAATATAATAGTTGACTGTTGATTGAGGTATATATATGAGTGTCATGTACCATTTTGTGTTGAATAGAAACTGAATGGAAACTGTGTAACCAGCAGTGGGTTTTGGGGTGTACCCAGTGATAACACTTAGTCAGTCGGTCTAATCAGCCATAATAAGTGACTGTGTACCAAGTGGACTATGGATGTGCAGTTCCTTTACATGTACATTATTATGCCTACCATATACTAGAAGACATTGAAAAGATGTTAACAGACTGAAGAAGAAAGTCTGACACCTTTACACATCTAAAGACGATGTATCATAAGGGCCTGTGACTGACATGGGCCCTGAAAAATATTAGATTCAATCAATGCAGGTAACCCTTTAGCAAAATATTCATGCTAAATCAAGCAATGAGTGACTCAATCTGTATTAAAGTGACAGCCGTTTTAAAATAATACTTTCATAATAACTTGATACAGACTGAAATATGGTAGTTTACTTGACATCTATTGCAGGTGATACACAACTGAAGGTAATTTAGGTCAATATTTTGCAGGATATTTTTTGCATGCAGTTAATTTAATCAGCAAAATAGAAGGAACTGAAATGTTTGTTATATGATGTTATTAGAAATTCTATTATATTATAAAAGATATTATTATATGTGTAATTTACACTGTACAGAACCAGGGCCCTCTTCAGGTGATATAGTTTTATCAGGGAAGAGTGTGGAAGTGGAGGAAGAGGGGAGAGACAGTGCCAGTGGAGCAAGTAAGAGAAGGTGAAAGACAAAGTGAGGAACATCATTAAAATTACATTAAAACTGTAAAAAATGGCCTTTTGCATTTTTATAGAGGGTATCAGATCAATCATGCATCAAATAGTGAATTCCACTGTATGCAGAAGCTTTCATGTATCATGTCTGCACAGTGTTATATTTTCACAGCTCAATGTCTGTCAGTAAATGTCATATCGGACTACAAGAGAGTTACAAGCCTGCAAAAGGTCCAGTTATTTAAAGCTTTGAATGGGTCGACTGGATTCTGGAGGCTTGATTACAGCAACTGCGCTAGGTTAGCATGGCTTGTTGTGGTGGGGTCCAATGTAATATCTTTTCATTGGGCCCAAAATCACTGGTGGCGCCCCTGGTCATAAGTTTCACTTTTAGTGTCACACTGTAAGATTTTGCAAGACTAGCCTTTAAGATTAGAGATTAGATTGAGATTATTATTGGATTTACAGGAAGAAATTTCACACTTTTTAGCTCTTTGAAACTGTAAATGATTATTATAATTGTTTTTATTATTATTATTATTATTATTATTATTATTAATATTATTATTATTATTATTATGATCATCATCTTATCATCATTGTATAAAGTTATGAAGTGAGTTTGGACTTTGTATTTGTGATTTTCTGATTTATTTTGAAATGATTTCCTGCCTCCCTCATGTATTTAACATTGGCCTCACACCAAACCACTGTCATTCTTCCTCCTCCCCTGGAGTCTCCTCCATGCTCACTGTCAGCTCAGGTTGCTGCTTCCTGTTTGGTGATGGAGACATCGACGGCGTTCATATCATTGAACATCACCATCTGCATGAGCCAATACTAAAAACTTACAATGATATCAAACATGTTTAATTTTATCTGTTAACATAACCTGACAACAAATGATCAAGGTGACGGGAGCAAAACTCATGATTTTATTCCAACATTGGAAATTTGTCTGTGACTTGAAAAGTCATTGGGTGTTTGGCCGGCATAAGTGGTGTAACCACCACAAGGAACAGGTCCAGGACCACCACTTATACAGGTCCTGTTAATTTAGCTAGGCCTGTTGTATCAGGGTGTAGGTCTGGTGTATCAGGGTGGAGGTCTGTTGTATCTGGGTGGAGGTCTGGTGTATCAGAGTGTAGGTCTGGTGTATCAGGGTGTAGGTCTGGTGTATCAGGGTGGAGGTCTGGTGTATCAGGGTGTAGGTCTATTGTATCAGGGTGTAGGTCTGGTGTATCAGGGTGGAGGTCTGGTGTATCAGAGTGGAGGTCTGGTGTATCAGGGTGGAGGTCTGGTGTATCAGGGTGTAGGTCTATTGTATCAGGGTGGAGGTCTGGTGTATCAGGGTGTAGGTCTGGTATATATGGGTGTAGATCTATTGTATCAGGGTGTAGGTCTGGTGTATCAGGGTGTAGGTCTATTGTATCAGGGTGTAGGTCTGGTGTATCTGGGTGTAGGTCTGGTGTATCAGGGTGAGGTCTGGTGTATCAGGTGTAGGTCTATTGTATCAGGGTGTAGGTCTATTGTATCAGGGTGTAGGTCTGGTGTATCTGGGTGGAGGTCTGGTGTATCAGGGTGTAGGTCTATTGTATCAGGGTGTAGGTCTGGTGTATCAGGGTGGAGGTCTGGTGTATCTGGGTGGAGTTCTGGTGTATCTGGGTGGAGTTCTGGTGTATCTGGGTGAAGGTCTGGTGTATCTGGGTGGAGGTCTGGTGTATCAGGGTGTAGGTCTGGTATATATGGGTGTAGATCTATTGTATCAGGGTGTAGGTCTGGTGTATCAGGGTGTAGGTCTATTGTATCAGGGTGTAGGTCTGGTGTATCTGGGTGTAGGTCTGGTGTATCAGGGTGTAGGTCTATTGTATCAGGGTGTAGGTCTATTGTATCAGGGTGGAGGTCTGGTGTATCTGGGTGGAGGTCTGGTGTATCAGGGTGTAGGTCTATTGTATCAGGGTGTAGGTCTGGTGTATCAGGGTGAAGGTCTATTGTATCAGGGTGTAGGTCTGGTGTATCTGGGTGGAGTTCTGGTGTATCTGGGTGGAGTTCTGGTGTATCTGGGTGAAGGTCTGGTGTATCTGGGTGGAGGTCTGGTGTATCTGGGTGTAGGTCTATTGTATCAGGGTGTAGGTCTGGTGTATCTGGGTGAAGGTCTATTGTATCAGGGTGTAGGTCTGGTGTATCTGGGTGGAGGTCTGGTGTATCTGGGTGGATATCTGGTGTATCAGGGTGTAGGTCTGGTGTATCAGGGTGTAGTTCTGGTATATATGGGTGTAGATCTATTGTATCAGGGTGTAGGTCTGGTGTATCTGGGTGGATATCTGGTGTATCAGGGTGTAGGTCTGGTGTATCAGGGTGGAGGTCTGGTGTATCAGGGTGGAGGTCTGGTGTATCAGGGTGTAGGTCTGGTGTATCAGGGTGGAGGTCTGGTGTATCAGGGTGTAGGTCTGGTGTATCAGGATGGAGGTCTGGTGTATCAGGGTGGAGGTCTGGTGTATCAGGGTGGAGGTCTGGTGTATCTGGGTGGAGGTCTGGTGTATCTGGGTGGAGGTAGACTTTGAGACTGGGCTCATAAAAACTAAAGGCGTTTTCATTTGTCTTGTGACCTGTTGGTTAAATCCATGTAAGGAAACATGTTTTTCACCTGCTCTGCTGCAGAGACGTCACAGAAGCTCCTCCCAGGTTTAAAACAACGTCCATGAGGCGGAATCTAATTGGCTCTTGATATGTGTGATGTATAAATGTGATAAATGGCTGCAGTTTTTCAGAAAACTAAAGGTGTTGACTAAATGTACTTATTTGATGGCCTGAACTTTAATACGCCAAAGAGGTTTCACATGTGGAGGTGTAGAAACTGTCCACAACATGTTCACAGGTCCACACTGTATCTTTATGGATTTTCTTCTGACTGTCATTGTTAATGATGAATATAACTGCACACACACACACACTAGTGTACAACCTCTGAATGCCGTCGTCTCCCTCCACAGAGTCCTGCAGCATCTATAACAAAGTGGCCTTTCACCACGCGTCACCATAACAACCCCATTGCATTGCACTCACCACAAAATGCCATCTCCCCACTTATTCAGAGTGGAAATGTTTGAACGGCGCTCTGTGCCGCTGTTGGGTTACGAGCTGTTGGTTATTTCGATCGCGTCGTGAGGAATTAGCGATGGACAGAATTAGTCTTGCTTCATGAAAGAGGAGAAACTGTGAATGTCATGCTAGTGAACAACTCCACACCATGTAGAATCAACAACACAGACCGACCTCTGGGATTAGATGTGTTCATTGGATAATATGCGTGAACTTCAATAAAGCATCAGTAATAACAAACACGGTGTGTTTTCTTTTTTGGCACTTACTATTCAATTTCAAAAATGTATTTGGTGGTGTGGCGAGTCACTTTGCCTTTCAGAAGAGAGTTAAAGCATGAAAATAAATGTTGTTGTATGAAAGTAGAAAGAAGAAATATTGAATATCAGCAGAATAATAGTCTCGGATCATTGTCAGAGGCTCCAGTGTGCATTACCTCCCACAACACAATGTGCATGACAGAACAAACAAGGGAAGCGCAGCAGATGAGCTGAAAATCTAAATGTTCACCTTGAATTAACACACAGTGCAGATCACACAATCATCAAGTTCATAAAGATTCCTGTTTCATTACGAGCTTTTGTTGCAATGAGGATGCTGTGCTCAGATATTAATTGGCAATTTGTTTGTGAGATTCTGACATATCAGGGTGAGTGAGTAGAGAAGATGAATGAATGTTCGCAAGTTGTATAAAAATTCACCCCCGTACAGTTGCCACGGAGGAGGAAATTAGCTCTAGAGACCAAAACTGTTTTCGTACCAGCCTGTAAACACGTTTATTTCTGCTGTAAAGTTGGACGTTTTGACATGGAGATTGACTCACTGTTGGAGTCGGACTCTAGTGGTCATTAGAGGAACTGCAGGGTTTGGTTCTACAGTGTCGGCTTCATTTTTCAGTCCTGGAGGTTGCCGCTTGGTTAGAATTAGGGCAGTCAATTGATTAAAAACAAATTAACTAATTAATCGCACAATTTGTTGTGATTAATCACGATTAATCGTTTTTTTTTCTTCTTAAGACTGAAGCCTGTGATAATGGATATTCAAATGTAAAATCTACACTATTGTGTAAATCATCTTTTTAACTTGGAACACAGATTCTCTCCTGTGAAATAGATATTTCCAATAAAACCATCAATGCCATCAAAATTCAGTCATTTCGAAAGGCATATTTCTTATACGCTCTCATAACACAAATAATAACAAAACCCAGGCCTATATGTTCAAGTGCTAGTTGAATTTCAGAAAGGTCCACAACAGTTCATGCAAATAACTATTGAATCTTTTTCACTCTGTATAAACAATTTGGCTTAGTCCTCCTTTATATTCAGCCGGTTACTGAGACAGACCAGTCTGTTCACATTATCAGGGGACAAAGCATCTCTCTTCTTTTGGATGATGTGGCCTGAGAGTGAGAACAACCTCTCACCAGACACTGTGGTCGCCGTTTCTTCTTTATGAAGTAGGCTACAGTTACCACGCCTCCCTGCTCGGCGATCCTTCTAAAACCCGACCCAAACGGAAAACGTTAGTGACCTTCTCACTTCTCACACCCGTGACTGGCGAGACCCCATAGAGATGGTTTCGGTAGGGTGTTTTGCTTTGAGACGATATGTCAAAGACAAATGACTTCTGTGGTAATTAAATTCTGCTTTGCAAACTGTGCAGATTAATATTGTTTTCTCCAAACAACCGTCGGGCAACTTTTTGAAGTGAAACTTTCCGCTTAAAACGGAAAACACCAAAATTAAAGCGTTCATTTTTGACAGCACTAGGTAGAACTGAATTACTGTGTTACAGACTCACAAACTTCTACAGGTTGCACTATTGAGAGCTTGTTGACCGGCTGCATCATGGTGTGGTACGGGAACTGTTCTACATTACTGGCAACAGTCTGCCTGACGTTCAGGACGTCTTCCATCAGAGGGGGCCTGCAGAAGGCACCCAGCATCTTGGACAGCAGTCACCCGGAACACAGACTGTTCTCCTTGTTACTGCCTGGCAGACGATGCAGGAGCGCGGTCGCATGTACCAACAGACTCAGGGACAGTTTTCTACCATGAGGCCATCAGATTACTGAACTCTCAGGACTAACGCTCCCCTCATGCCATATCCGCCATTGTGTCTGCTCTGATTGCATTTTTTTCAATACAAAATTTTAATCTACATTAATTTACAACTTTTTATTCTTCTTGTTTTGTAATTTATATTATGTTAGTTTTTATTGCTGAGTTGAACAACATTACATTTCATTGTACTGTTAACCTTGTAACCTTGTTAAACCTACATATGACATATAAACTTGAACAAAAAGAGGTGCAGTAAAGGTCTACTGTAGATGCAATTGAAATATTATTTAGCCTGGTTCAAGCAGGATAAAAAAGGTTTTTTCACTTTCTGCATAATAAAACAATTTATATAGAGCTGAATTACATTTGTAAACCGATCTGTGTTGAGTGGTCCTGCTTTATGACACATAGCTTACCTGGTAAAACATTTACTCATGTTGGTTTTCCCTGGCCTTTAGCGTGACTCTACATTAGTATACAGTAATGGGAGCTGGGGATGGATGGTGGGAGGAGGTTCTACTGAAAAAGAAAAGCTCAGAGCAGCTTGTTAAAAGAAAAAAAAACGGAATAAATGAATGTGAACTAGTTCATTTTAATCTGTGTGAACTGAACTTTGAACTAGCTCTTGTGAAGTGTGAACTTGCACAACGCTGACATTATAAATGCATGTAATAATTAAAAAAACAACGAAAAAAAACATTTTTGATGTTACTTTAAAAGCTGCTGTGCAAAGAACAAGATTCAGGAAACCACAGAAGTGAGCCTCCATTACAGCAATACAGTCTATGGAGCTGTAGAAGAGGTTTATTTGGCCTGTGTTGAAGTACAAGACCAGATTCTGGCTTTGAAAAATCCATGTCAGCTGACCCCCGATGCATTCTTCCACTTCCACTTAAGAGACTGTTTCTCTTCAGCAGTGCAACCGGCAGAGGACTCAGGAGTGTTACTGGAGCTGAGAGGACGCCATCAGGAGCGAGCTGCAGGGCTGTTACCACACTCTCATGTGGCGTGGGATGTACAGGGTGTGACCGGCCAGGGCCGCCAGTTGACACGAACAATAACATCACATGCTGGCGTGCCGACGCTCAGGGCCGATGGCGTCTCTCGCGCTCGGGTTGCCGTAATCCGGCGAGGTTAGCGTCGGCTGTAACATTATGCGCGGCTGCGAGTGGGATCCGAGCAGGTGTGGTGTTGAATGCTGCTCGATGACAGAGAGCAGGGGGCTCCTGAGCTGTTTGGATGAATAGCTGAAATAGCTCGCACACTTTAGAGATCGTCGCGCTCTTGTGAATCATGTTTCAGTGTCTGACATATCAGATGTGTCGGAGTTTAAGCAGACGCTCAGACGACTTTAGTCCCTGAAGACTCCAGATATTTTGAGACGTTACAGTACCTGCTTAAATAAAACGTCTGGCATGTCGCTCACATCCCCCTTTTTGCTGGAGACAGTGATAAGAGAGAGTTTTTAATGTGAACAGGTGGTTTGTCTGACACCCAGGTGTCGGTTACAGTTAGTGGGTGTAGATGTGGGCTCAGTAAAGGTCTTTCTGTTTGGCTTCTCTTTGTAACCCTGCATATAATACTGTGTTTTACCATTAAATTCATGAACGTTTTGTTAGATTTTGTAGAGTTAAGGACCCAAATGCAGACAATCCAAGGGAGTAGGTGGAAAAAAAGATGATTTATTAAACAAAGAAAACACTCAAAAGTCTTACTTGAAGCAAAAAAAGCCCCCCGCGAAACAAAAGTCCACAAACAGAAACACAAGGAGACACACAGGGTACTCAACAGAAACAGAAAATCTCAACACTGGTAACACTGGAGAAAGAGACACAGGGAAACTTCAGATATTCAAACTGACACTGACAGCAAGGAGCAAAGAGACTAAATACACACAAGGGAGGCAAGGGTGATTGCAGGTGAAACACATTAGGGCGGGGCAGACAATCAAAAAGGAGGGAAACAGAACAAAGACGGAAGTAAAATAAACACATGACACACAAGGGAAGTCATTCCAAAATCCAACATGAAATCAATCACAAGTCCAAACCACGAGTCCAACAAAGTGCAAAAGTGTTCAAACATAAGTGTCCATCAGGACAAACCATGACACATTGCTTATATTTGTGGTCCATTCCTGGAAATATGTGAATGATGATGATCATACCTCCTCATCAACGTGGTATCAAGGTGTCAACAGACATGAAACTGTCCCATTCAGATGAGAATGAAATATTCTCTGTGCATTTTAACCATAGGAGAAGAAACAGGATGTGGATGTTCAACAGGACGAAGCCAGAAGCTTTTCAGGTTGGTGTGGAGCAGACATTTCACACAAATCAATATCCTTCAGTGTGACTTCCTGAGGATGGAAACAGAAACATTAGTTTTACATTTTTTTATGTGCATCACATGTTCATAGTGGATAATCATTGGTATAACTCATATGCCCTATTATAGTGTACAGAAGTCTCTCTGGAGGGGGTGCCTCGGTGGTTCACCTGGTAGAGTGAGTACCATTGGTGCTCAGTCCTTACTGCAGTGGCCTGGGTTCAAATCCCCCCCCACAACCTTCCTGTCTCTCTTTCACTGCAACTGTAAAAAAGCCTGAAAAAATAATTAAAAAAAAGAAGTCTTAACTGAGGGACATATATAATAAGACGAGGTTGGAAGGAAGAACACAAAGGTATGTGAAAACAGAAAGTTCTTAAAGTGGGTCTCAGAGGGATGAGGTTTTATCTACAAAGTGCATTTCAGGGCTTTAAGAAGTTTAAAGTAGCATTCTTTATCTTTTGGCCACAGTGCAACAAGCTATAAACTCAACATCTGACATGTTATCATCAGGTAAAGGTGTTTTGGCTAACAGGTTAACAAAGAGTTGCAACATTAGCCTTCATTTGTAGTCATGTCCCGCCTCTAGATGATTACGATTGGATGTTCACTCTCAGCTCTGCACACTGTGTTCACCAGTGAGTCTCTAACTTTGTCTACTGTTGCTGAGCTGGTTATGATTATCGTTATCTTGTCTTTTTGGGGTTTCACTACATTAACACAGCTTAAGAAATCATTTAACATGATACATAGATGTTCAGCCCTGATAATAAACCATCTGATATCAACACCGGCAGCACTGAATTTTCCTTCCAAACAACAGAGCCAGTATATTGTTCATGTTGGAGCTTCAAAAAATGTTCTGTTCTCTCACAGAAGCTGCTTCTTGTTTCGGACAGAAAACTCCTTCACAACTTTACTGCCCGCAAAACCCTGAGGATTTTCTCTGTTTGTTACCATCACATGGTTCTCATCTGTGAGTCTCAGCCTCCTGCAGCCTCAGCTGGATGATCCACCCCCCCCCCCCCCTTGTTTCTGCAGCACGTCCTCCAACTTAAACCACCACAGAGGTAATTTATCCCTATTCTCAGATATGACCCACGTGAGCATATCAGCAGTACTGGATCTTGGTTGTCAAGGTAACATTAATAAAGATGTGGTTATGGTTGTGGAACAGTCTCGGTCTGGTTAGGGTTAGGCACAGAAAATGACATGGTGTGATATAGGAGAAAATGGTGGTTTGGGTTTAAAATAAGTACTTCATTTTAAATTTAGAGGATCTTCATCATCATGGTTACAATAATAAACATGCAGTTATGGCTGAATAAAAGAAACATTGTTGACTATTGACACATCACACAGTAGCTCCCCCCTTAGATTGTGTGTTGTCCCTTTAATCAAAAAAAAAATCAATACATTACTTGCTGACTAAAATAATTATTTCTATGCATAGCTTAAAGTTGCAATAGCCTAAAAAAAATATATATATTTTTTGTATCAACAATGGATCGAATGACCTCGAATTTACAAACCTACAAAAATTGTAACTGTAGTTCCACTCTTAAGCTTCTTTTAGCTCGTTGTTTTGGTTTTACGACCCACTGTCTCCACTGTCGACCAGGGGCCAGAAGCATTAAACCCTGTGTAGATCCATGACTAAAACTATGTGTACGCATAGAACCAGAAATATACATACACGTTCTTTTCATCGTAATTATAAAGCTGCGTGTTCGCATGGCTTCACTTTATAAATATCACTCGGTGAAAAATTGGGCGCATGTGCACAAGCATTTTTCAGATTATGGCGGGATTATAAACAGGAGCTCATATACTTTAGTACAATCACTCTAATGTAAAGTCCTGTTTTACTGTGAACTTCATTTATTGGGACTAGAGAGTCTTAATGAGGCTCCACAGGCTCTAACACTGTGATTAGTAAATATTAAAATAGTATGAATCAGTTGCAGACTGAGTCACAGGGGAAACATTGAGCGCAAACACAATTATTTCCATTTATGAGTTGTAAAATTGTTATTGCTGTGTAAAAGGCAAAACTTATAATGATGATAATGAATGAAGCTCCATGAAGTCGTTTATTTCATTTTATGTTAAATTACGTGTCTTGATTTATTTTGTATTTTCATTTCACATTTCGTACAAATTGGTTTTTGTGTGTATGCATCATTTCTGCATCTGGACCCAGGTTTCCAGCAGCAAGAAGCTGTTCTCAGTGATAAAGCTCTGATAAACTGAGTGGAGCATTTAGCAGCTAAAGAGCCGGACAGTTCCCTCAGGAGCTGGTGGAGACCAAACACGGAGCTAAAAGAGCAACATAACGTTATAGGATAATAATATGTCATGTTGTGTTTTCAGCTTGTCGTTCTGCCCCCAAGTGGCAGAAATCTATTAATGCAGCTTTAAATTATTCATGCCAGTAACGCACGCTCAGCATTTGCAGCACATGATTATGGAAGACATGCTCACATCGAGTTTCTGCTGAACTCCTCCAGCTTAAGTCTGAATCCCCAGTGTCTTGTCAGATGTGTTTGTTTTGTACCCTGGACTGTGTTGCAGTTTGTTTTGAAAAGTGAATCCGGTCCCACATTTTAATCAGACAGTCGGCCTATTTCATGAGTTATATTTAGTGGAAAAAAAAAAAAACCCATGTTCTTCTGCTGATCAAACATATGTATATTAGCACTTTGAATTCAGTGCGAGTTAGAGTCACGGCTGCTGTCCATGAAAGTACAGAACTGTTCACATGCACCCACTTCAGGGAAGGAATTCTTGTAAGAACAGATATCAAACAATGTCGACACAGAAACATCAAAGCCTTCTGCTCGCTATTGACAGAACAGAGAACAGCATCCCAATTGTTGCAGCATCATCTTGTCATTGAGGCTCCTGAGCTTTCAGACACCGGGGAACGAGTCCTCACGCTCCTGGTGAATGAGGAGTATCTACTGGAGGTGCAACCACAAGCTGTCGGTGATGCAGCTTTTGAAGTTCCTCTCCAGACACGTTTTAAACTCTGTAAAAATACTCTGCTATGATTCATATTCTGTTCAACGTGGTTTTCACACATAAATAAATGGAAGAACATCTACTCTTACTTCCTCATTGAAAAATCGGCATCTTTTATTTCTTTGTTTATGTTGTTTGTTAGCTTGTAGCTGACAGTGGCTGACGCAGTGTTAGTGGTTGTGATTATGCTAGCTCTCTCTGTCTGTACTGACAAGGTTTCAGGTTTACTTAGCCCCGCCCCCCGTCCACACAAGTTGACAGGATTGGTTCTTTAGGTTTGTGATGTATGAAACCCTGAATCTGAGACTGTCATTCACTGCAGCTAAAGGTTATTTCACTCATCATATGTCTTGTATTATATAAAGAAAACAAGGGTAAACACTTCATTTTCATCGGAGGGTCTGAGCCTTTAAGTCTGAGCCTGGCAGTTTTATTTACAGACACAGATTTTTGAATCAAAGTGTCTGGCTCATATTTTAATCACTTGGTATCACTGCACTTGAGTAACTTTAAGAACTCAAATGTTGCAGGATGAAGGTTTCACTTAGAAAAAGAGAAAAAGCAGTTGAGTGTGTCTACTGTGTTGACTGCATGGATGTGTTCGTGCCACACATTCTCAGCTATGCAAGAAGCGTGAGAGCCTTTCTCCACTAACAATGGGAAGTTTACTGAGGACTTGTGAAGTTGTTTTGGGGAGAGGATTACATGGAGAGCTGCATCCAAATTCTCACTTTGAAGCTGAAGTTTATCTAGCTGCAGCGTCTGACAGCGAGTGTGCAGGCAGTCACAAATGATTATAGAGGAGGAAGTCTCTGTTTGTTGGTGCTGGGCTGATATTTGTGGTGGAAATTAAATTTGTTGACTAGAACAAACAAAGCATTCTTTTGGGGATTTGTACGGTGGCCCCGAGAGCTCAAAATACTGCAACTTAAGAAGACAGGCAAATAGGCAAAACAAGGAAACGAAGAAAACAACTTCATTCATTTGACAAAATATGGTTTCTTTGGTTGTGTTTTAGTGTGTGGTTGTGTTGTGTGTATTTGTTTGTGGTTCTGTATTTGGTTGTGTTGTGTGTATCTAGTTATGTTGTGTGTATTTAGTTATTATGTGTCTGTTTGGTTGTTCTGTGTGTATTTAGTTCTCTTCTGTGGTTTTAGTTGTGTTGTGTGTATTTGGTTGTCTTGTGTGTCTGTAGTTGTGTTTCTCTATTTGATTTACATGTGTGTATTTGCTTGTGTTTCAGGCATTTTTCTGCTCTTGGCCACATCCAACTCTCAGGTGCAGCCAGTTGCCCTGACGACGCACCCAGGCCCCTGCGGGAGGGAAAAGGACACAGCATCACAGGAAGCTAGTAGAGTGGGCCATCACAGTTTGTCTGTTTGCATGTGTTTTTTTTTTGCATGTGTTTTCTTACATTGCATTGAGCCTTCAGGGCCACCGTAGCTGTGACTGTTCTCATTCTCACTGACATCTTGGAGTGGATTCTTGTTGCAGTATGGTGTGATTCAGCAGGAAAGATAACACACTGGATGCCTAAAGCGCACACACACACACATACACACACACACAAACACACACTACCTACTCTGACAGTACAGTGACTGGGCACCTAATGAGCAAAAGATAGCAGATCTGCTCTCGGTGGGCCGCTTCTCTTGGCTGGGGAGGCCGTTTAAAGTGGGTTCCAGCCCCAGGGCAGAGCTGAAATATGCAGGAGGAACACACTGTAGGAAAATGAAGCGGGGAGCAAGTTGTGGATCGTTCCTGGGGTATGCTCTTACATAAATGAGGCGAGACATATTGAGGCTAACACGTAACTTTTGCCTCTGAAAGTTCATAACTGTGAACAATGCAGGGGCGGAGTAAATCCTTATTTTAAATGAATTCAAGCTGTTATAATATGGACCCATAAGTCAATGTACCCTGAACCTGCTTAATCTCTCAGTGCGGAGTGTTCTCCGTGTTTGTTCTGTTGTAATGAGTTTGTCACTGGGAGGTGAAACGCATGACTGAAATGAAGAATCAGACCAGAAAATGAAAAGATCTTTTACTTTTAAATGGTTCACTTTGATCATTGTTTTATTCTGAAAGACTTCCTTCATTATTTTATTCTGAAAGACTGAATGGATAATGCAAAGCCAGTGAAAAAGGTAGTATGACAGGGGAGGGAGGTAACATGAAATCTCACTCCAGTCTCACTATTTTGCATTAATGATTATATTTTTATCAACAATAAAATTTGACAGAACGTATAACGTGCAAGGGGATAAGCTATAGAGACGGAGGTTGTGTGAAGATGATTATCTGCGTTTTGGCATTGACAGTGGAGGAAAAATAATGATTTCCTGCCTCAGGAAATCATTTCTGTTCTTCTCTTAAAGTGGCAACCTGAAAAATGCCTGGTTGATTTTGTGACACCTGGAGTTACTGGTGGTAACAGCAAATGTGGTTCAATACAGCAGGTCACAGAATTCTAGAGGCAGCAAAACAAACGTGTTGTTTTAATGAAGAAGTCGGAATAATTGGCCTGTTTCCATCATCCTGTGAGCAGCTGTGAAAAAGGTTTTATGCTGCAGACGGCCGCAGTCTGTGAACAGCAGGGCACAGTGACAGGAGCTGATACCCTGGCTGCAGAGTGCGAATTATACAATGACAATCAGGGGGTCAAATATTTCTCCAGGGTGAAATGGAACCCAGTGCAGCACAGGCACGTGCTTCAGTGATGGACACACATGTATTTTGATATTGTTTAATGAGCCATCAGGTGATAGTCCTGAATTCCTGAGTGAAAACGAGGCCTATTATAAAAGCTAATGTTAAAGATAAAAGACTAAAACTAAACTACTACGCCAAATTAAATATTACACTCTATAAAAAAAAATATATATATATATATATATATATATATATATATATATATATATATATATATATGACTGAGCACCAATGTTTGCTAACATGAGATAATATGATGATATTTTATACTGGTAATGAAATGACAAGGCAAGTCTTAAACAGGGGGGTTTGACCCCCCGCAATCCAGATTAATCCAAATGTGGATTAATCCACTGCTGAAAATAGTCCCCAACAAATGCACTGTTTCCTCATGTTTTAGTAACGTGTGTTAAAAACTAAAAAAAACAAACTCGATGAGGGCGCCACACACAGAATAGGAACACAAACACACTGTTGGTCTTAGATTTTCATGTGATGATAAAGAAAAAACAGACAGCCACCTTCAGTCATATGTTTTGATGCCGTGGAATAAGACATTGCTCAACAATTTGTGAATCAGTCTATAGTTAAAAAGAAAGTCTAATTTCCTTGGCACAACAACAGAAATTCGAGCGACTGAGAAAAGTCATCTTCAAGATCCAAAGTAACTTCCAGTTTCATACTGTGAACCACAGTCTATAATCATTTAAAACTTTAACATCTCATATTTTTCAATAGATTATTCAAACAGGAAAATTTGATACACATCCAGGTTTTGAAAATAGTCCAACAGCCAGTGGAGTAGATTAATAGGATTAACTGCAGGAACTCTGCTTATTATTCTGACTCTGCCTCGTTCTCCACTGCATTCAACCTGTGAGACTATTTCTGCTTCATGAGATAAAAGTAGCATTTGTCTTATAATAAGAAGCACAATTTACTACAATTTATTTTAGCAGGTATTTCCGTGAGTGTGAGCAGCAGTGTGTGTGTGTGTGTGTTGCATCTTGTCACAGCACAGGCTGTCACATCAGGTGCTCTCACAAAAATGGTTTGTGCTGCTGTGGCACTTGGCTGGAAAAAACATATTAGCACAGAGTGAGAATGGGAAGTGAGGGGAAGACACAGGAACGTGACTGATCTCCATCTAATTGCCATTTTTCGGGGTGTCTCTGGAAAAGTGTGGCAGGCAACTGGTGGCTTTGAAAAAGTCGCTGCCAAGAAAAAAAAAAAAAAATAGAAGCGAAACCAGAGGAGGCAGTGAGGTCTGCCAACGGCTGGGATGCGCTGAATCTTTAATGAAAACTTAAGTTCCAATCAGCAAGGCTCTGCCTGTGCCAGCTAAATTATTTTCCCTCTATTAGCACTCCAGCAGTCAATCACTACCTTAGACATAGATGCCAAAATGCTCTTTTATTGCTCATCTGTGAAATAAACAAAATGATGCAATGACTCGTAAACAGCTCCTCCATTTGCTCCTTCCACTCAGTGAGGGAGATGAATGGCTTTTATTGTATCGTAATTTACATGAAATCAGAGTGAGGAAAGTTTAATTATCGTCCTGCATGAACGACGCTGACTTTCCGGTGACTTCCTCGTCCCTGCGGATCTTTAAAGCTGCACTGGATAAAGTTTGGATGTGAAACTCTGGTAGTCTAATCAAGCCCCGCTTCTCCTGCCTGAGCCCATCTGATATTAGTGTGGTCACAAACACACAGGACTATATCTTCCACCCGACGCAAAGTGTCACACGAGTGTCCTTGCTAGTTTCAGACCGACCACAGTTGTCATTTTTCGCGTCCAACGTCCACGTTGTTTAAACAGCAAATACACTTGCACCTATCTGTGCACCCATGGGTGTGTCGGTTTGAAAATGAAGTGCGGTCAGGTGCGTTTTCGGTGCAGTAATATCTTGAGGCAGCAGCAAGTGATTGACCAAGAAAAACCTGGTCTGAAGTCAGTGTTGCAGCATTTCACTGTATCTTTAAGGAGCTTTATCAACAGGCACACAGAGCGCACACACTCTGCCACTGGTCAGGACTGGTCTCATTGGTCAGGACTGATCTCATTGGTCAGGACTGGTCTCATTGGTCAGGACTGGTTTCATTGGTCAGGACTGGTCTCATTGGTCAGGACTGATCTCATTGGTCAGGACTGGTCTCATTGGTCAGGACTGGTCTCATTGGTCAGGACTGGTCTCACTGGTCAGGACTGATCTCACTGGTCAGGACTGATCTCATTGGTCAGGACTGGTCTCATTGGTCAGGACTGATCTCATTGGTCAGGACTGATCTCATTGGTCAGGACTGGTCTCACTGGTCAGGACTGATCTCATTGGTCAGGACTGATCTCATTGGTCAGGACTGGTCTCATTGGTCAGGACTGATCTCATTGGTCAGGACTGGTCTCATTGGTCAGTCACAATATGTGATCAGCTCACCACTAATAGAATCTAACTCTGTGTGAAACACTGTGCTGTTATAACAGCTATCCACCAAGGTGGAAGTGCGCCTGGCTCTTAAAGGGAATGGGAGATGCACTGAGATTGGTTAATTAGATGTTACACCCAAAACACTCTCATAAATAATTAAGAGACTTAGTCCAGCCGCTCTGAAGCTTGCGCCTGGAGCAAAGGATGTTTTTTCTGCTGTTAAGATAGAAAAGTGCGATGGACACGCTCTGAATGCACATGCGCCTGACGCTTCACACTGTGAGCTTTGGATCGTTAAAAGAGAGCCCACATACTTGTCTTATGTTCATTGTGAGGACACTCATTGATATAATATATTCCCTGCCAATTGAGAAAGGCAGCAGGGAACACGGGAGCAGATCGATGTGTTGCTGTGGGTGGGGTCAGCAGGAAAAAATGTGTTCTTGACACGCCCACGGAAACAATCCAATATCTGTTTAAATGTTTGCCTCATGTAGAATATTTTCAGCGCTCTCTTCTCTCTTTCTGATTCACTCATCTGAGCTGCGGCTGCGTTTTAATACAGTGCAGGCTGTAGGTGCTGCAGGCGCTGAAAACATTCTACATGAAACGTACATTAATTAAAATTCATCGTGTTATGGCAAATAAACTGGTTAAAGTTCAGCAACTTAAACCTTATAGGGAAAGCCATTCCACCCCATCCATGCACCAACCTGACCTCCGCTGTCGTACTTCCACCTCGCTACAGTCAGGACGAGGCTACTTCCTGCATTTGCACTGAATGACATTAGGAGCAGAATTGACTTATATGCTCATAACTCTAAAGAAATGTCAAGAGATGGAAGAAATTTGCTGTGTTTTGTGGGTACTGAGCATTAAAATGCTTTGCAGCAGAAGAAGAAATGTTTTTTACTTAAGATCTGTTATTTCTGAAAATCATTTTTGCAACATCCTGTCCAGCAGAACTCGGGTTAGCTTTGTTTGTGTGTGTTTTTTGGTCTGGAACCTGGGGCCCGTTTCACAAAAGTGATTTGTGAGAAGAGGCAGATAGTAAACAGTGGCAGCATCAAGCACATGATTGCCGCAGGGGGACTGAGGGGTCAAATCCCCCACAAGTATAATCCACCAGACACATTATCAGATCCTCCTAAAGCTGAAACACATAACTGAATCATTTGCTTTATTTTTTTAGTTTATGTCACGTTGAAATTGTAGCTTCAATGTTTGATGAATACCCTGATAGCAGACAGACCTCCTCCTCCTCCTCTACCTCCTCCTCTTCCTCCTCTCTCCTCTCAGGCGAGCCTGTCACGGCAGACCCCCCCCCCCCCCCCGACCTAAAGAACATCTGCTTCCATTATTGTATCAACACTGAACTGAATGTCCTTCCTTGATCTGGTAGGAGTACAGTCATTATTAAACAGTCAGGTCCGTATAAACAGAAGTATAAGTGTTACAGAGTCCTGGTCTGATGCCCCCACCCCCCCACCCCCCCCCCCCGCCCCCCGCCCCCCCCTGCCTGTGGGTCTGCAGATGGGTCATAGCAGCAGCAGCAGCAGCAGCAGCTCATGTATCTTGTGACATACATGTGCTGGAGTGGATGACGCTGAATGTGAGAGAAAGTCAAAGGCACAGGAGCAGAGGAGGACGCAACATCAGTCTCCATTTGTTCAGCTGCTCACTCACATGATGAAGTGGCTCACACACACACACACACACACACACACACACACACACACACACACACACACACCATTAACTACCACACAAACAACCCACTGTAATTTACAGGAACACTTTCCCTCCCTTGTTTTATAGTCTGCTGAGCACAAACTGAATTTCACGAACATTCAGTTTTATTTTATTTGATTAGTATTTTTTATGACTCCTGATCCTGGATTTCTACAACATCTAATCCATAACTGAATGATACATTTTCTTCATTACTTTGTAGTTTACATATGTTATAAATTATTTTTCTGAATATATTTTTTGCATTATTCTCCTTTGAAGTCAAATACTGTGCTGTAGCTCCCTGCATCATGTAAAAATATGAAAATAATGCATTTATAAAATTATAGTAATTTTCTATCCAGTTTTTCAGATTTGTATTCATTATTGTATTTCATTCATATAAAAATCTAACTGTTAATGCGGGCATATTTCATTTTTTACCGCTTTCTAATAGAGAGCTGATAAAATGTAACTCATGTCCTTATTAATGGTTAATTTTACTAAACTTTTAGAGATCGTTAATGAGCCTTGAATAAGAACAGCTTCTGTGAAAATCCATTTCACTGATTGTGTTACCATTTTTCCACTGGAAAATATCTGCACAGCATCGGGACCAAAAAACTTTTATTAACAACTAATTGAGCAATTATTAATGAATTACCAACACTAAACTGCAAATTATGTTATATGGCTACATATTGCCGAGGCCCCGAAAACCCCCAAATATATTCATCAATAGTTTATAAACAGATCTACAAAACATTAATACATGGTTTATTAATAATTACAAATGTTACTAACATTGATAAAGTTATGAATAAACAACTGAAGATTTAATATAATGGTTAACAAAACAAAATAGATTTTGGTTCATCTATTCTGTCAAACAATTTCTTTAAATTTTTTTTTTCCTGCACCATCGCTGCAGCAACATGTCAAAATATTAAAATAAAAATAAAAAGATAGCAAAACTATAGCTTACACATCATTTACACAATGTAAGGGTTATGGGTTAGCCTGACCCTTAATAAAATAAATAAAATAAAATAAAGAATTCAAATACAAACATACTACCTATGTCCTATGTCTGGCTCTGATTTAATCATTTTAATAAAAAAACATTTTAAATGTAATTTTCCAACCCTGCCTAATATTACCTCTTGTAAATAAGACATAAACTTAATGAAGGCCTCTTTAAGTTAATGACTGATTAATAGCTGATGACTTTATTAATGGTTAATATATTTTTTCAAAAATTGCTTCCCAGTCATAAACCAACTTGTAAAAAAAACTATTTACTGTATGGCAACTAAACAAAATCAATTTATTAACATTGTTAAGCATTTATTAATGGATTACCAACATTTATATTGGTATTATTATCAAATAAAATCTATTACCATCAATCACAGGAATTTGCAACAACCTGACAACCAAAACTTTTATTAATGCTTATCACTGATCTGTAAATATATTAGTAAATGATTCATCACCATCAGAAAGGTATCAGTTACAACTAATAAACCTTTCACAGCGGTAGAGAGATGGTCTGCGTCATTCAGCTGATTTACACTTTGCATGAACTTTTCAATCCAACAGAAGCTTATTAAAGCGCATTATTTCAAACAGGCGTCCCTGTTTGAAAAGAATTCAGAAACCGGAGAACACTCCGGCGATAACCTGTCTCTGTGGTGGGGGTCAGATTACATCCAGTCAGACGGGACAGGAGTGGCGTTCGACCGATGACACCTCATCGCTCAGAGCTGCAGCTGTCAGTGCCGGAGCGGCTCTGTTAGCCACGGCTCTTGACTTATGGCCGCCATCTTGTGCTTTAATGGATATTGTTTTACTCGTATATTTGCTTAGGAAGGCTCATTCTAATCTGAGGAAGTGTGTGTGCGTGTATGTGTGTGTGTGTGTGTGTGTATGTGTGTGTGTGTGTGTGTGTGTGTGTGTTGCCAACACAAACTGAATCACTTCTTGGAATCTTTCAATTTGCCACATTAAATCAGAGCAAGGAGAGCAGAGGCCAGCCAATCTACTGAAACCCTACACACTGCATGTGGGTGTGTGTGCGTGTGTGTGCTTGTGTGTGTGTGTGTTTTATTTGCTAAATTCACCATGTATACAGCATGCAGCTGTACATACAGCCTGCATGTGAACCTGTGAGTGAGAGCAGCCTGGCTTTAGCTTCATGGACTGACTTTGTGTTCTCTGGTCTCTGGCCAGACAGCTGCAGTGAAGGTTATCAGCATGTTCTGACTGTGTTCAAGCACCAGCGTATATTAGAAACAATATTTATGGAATTTCAATGGATAAAACCCGGAACCAGAAACCACACACAGATTACATCCATCACAACTCAGGTCTTATTTTCTTGGTTTTGGGCATCAGTTCTCTCACACATGACAGATGAGATCTAGAAACATCCTGCCAGCGCTACAAAACAGTCTCACAAAACAGTAAGAAATTATCATCTAACTGGTTTACCATGAATTCAATCAGCATTTTTCTGACATGAGTAAGACTTGGTTAAAGTTGCATGTGAAGGTTGGAAGAAACCCACATTGAATGGTGATAAGAAATACACTCACACACATTACAGTAACATCATAGTACTTCTGCTGTTGTTGCTTGCACAGTGCCACTCCTGACAGGAGGAGATGAACTGTAAAATAAAAAAAAAATCACTATGGAAAAATAGAGAACTTGTCATTTTATGTTGTGAGTCAAGTTTAGGAACAAAAACAACTCTGTTAAGTTTAGGGAAAGCAGTTAGAAGATGTTCATCATCATGGTTAGATAAGATTAGATTAATAAACATGTAAATAAGAGGGTGGGGTGGAGCAGGATGATTGACAGGTGCAGCGTTAGCAGTAGTGGCTGCTATATCAGACCGTTGTGGTGAAGCTCTCGATTTACCTGTCGATCTTCGTTCTGACCTTCACCTCCGGTCATGAGCTTTGGGTAGTGACCAAAAGAATGAGATTGCAGACACGAGCGGCTAAAATGAAATTCCTCTGCAGGGTGGCTGGGCAGTCTGACGACCTTATATCGTGGACGATATCACTTTGACATATGATCTGCTTTTCAGATGAATCATACAGATCGTGTCATTAAAAAAAAGGTGCTTTATTTAGAACATTTATCCTAAAAGTTAAATCACTGCTAACCAGACCGTGTTAACTGTTAAACAGCTAGCATGCTAACTGCAGCTGGTGACGACAGTCCTTGTAAACAGAAGACACAATCCAAACCACAACGAATATAAGAGAAAGGTACGGTCTTGACTTCCTTTGGTTCTGTCATAAGTACAATGATCCCGAAGCATAACTTGAATGAAAACATGGTTTGGAGTTCAGAAGCTCAGCAGACTGATATTATCGCACACGGCCACTGGAGGTCACTTAACAATAAAACGTGGATCTATGGGGTTGCCATGCCAGCGACAGCCAGAGCCGGAGGCATATTCTTTTTGAGTTGTCCGTCCCATTCTTGTGGACGTGATATCTCAGTAACACCGTGACAGAACTTCTACAAATGTGGAAGAAACATTCATCGGGATGCGAGGAAAAACTGATTAGACTTTGGCGATCAAAGGTTAAAAGGTCAAGGGTCAGTGTGATAGCACAAAACACTTTAGCCATAACTTGAGATTTCACACTGCAATTATGAAAAAATATCACACAAATGGTTCATATTTTATGTGACTGAAACTAGTCTGAGTGGAGGAGGCAGACAACTGAAAGGCAGTAAGTCTAGTTTTAGTTTTTTTGTTGTTTTTATTGGAGGACAGTCTCCAAGAGTCACATGACCACTAACGGTCTCTGTTGGTTAAACGACTCTCAAACTCATCCACTTGTAAAAAGGAAAATGTTGGTTTATTACAATTGACATTTCTATCTATGTTATAAGAACCATAGCACTGTATAATACAGCCTGTAAGCTGCAGTGTAATTTAGCACGAACCAGGTTGTAATAAAACACTGACTGGTTCCTCCTGGTACTTAATGTAGGTAAAGTGGTAGAAAAGAAAGCTGTGGGGAGCAGGGAAGTAGTTTCGCCATTAACAAATATGATTATGGTGTGTAGGAGAAAATATAATATAAACGAGAGGCACTCAATTTACATATTTGCCTTTGGCAGACGGCTACACCCACACCCCAGGGATTTATTTAGGTCATATTTATGTCTCCTAGCTCGCTGTATTATTTGACATAAGAACAAGTAGAGAAACGGCTCTGTACAGCACTTCTGAAAATATGCTCCTGACAGGCAAATCACAATGTAATAATACAAACGTAAATATACAGTAGGTGGATCAAACATGGCTACTCTTTAATGTTTAATGAGGAAGCTAGAAAATTTTGAAAAATCAATGGAATTCTTTTAATTACACAAGAAGAATAAAAAAGGTATGTAGGCTCTACATGTGGCCGTTCTCCCCCATTTACTCTTTAATTATACAAAGTAAAAATGGCAGTTAGCTCCATTTTTCCCCCTGATTTCAGTCTTGTTTCTCACCACTGTACCTTGTGTATTTACAAAAATACTTACAGTATGTCTCCCTTCCTGTAAAATGCCACATGTTTTACTGAGGCTCAAACATGAGGAAGAAACTCTAACTGCTGTCCATGTTTCAGACTTTCCTGGGCCTGAACGTGAAGTCAGAGCTCGCCTGTGACAGCTCCCGGTAGAATAGGATCATTATCACTCCCATGGCAGAATGAGCTGCACCTCAAACTTTTCGGACGTTATTTAGCCGAGTTTGTCCAATTTTTCTATTTGTAATGGACTTTAAACCCTTTAGTGTAACTTTAAGTACACAGCTGGAGGCTAGAGTTGCATGTTTTGGCTGGAGGTAGAGGGGGGGGAGAGCTGGCCTCTGGCCTGGAAGCTACAAATTCCAATTTACAAGCTCCTGTCAGTCGTGTCTGCTGAAAATGTGGAGGGTACAGAATCAACCTGCGGGGAAATACACCGAGCCGTGTTTTAACACAGAAGGAAAGTGCTCCTGTTAATGACAGCTGGGAGTGTGTGGCTCTTTGTGGGGTTGGTGCGGAGATTCTTTACACCAATAAAAATAATGTGTGCAGGTCTGAGTGTGAGAAGACCTCTCCCATTAACAAAGCTTTACTTGGTACATGCTGGAGAAACGGCAGCTACTGCGTGTAAAAACAGGCAGAAAGGACAGTGTCGGCTTAGCGTTGCTGTTGTTATCTATCATGTAATTAGAACATTCAAAAATATATATATTTCACTGCAAACAAGACAATGAGCAGCCTTTTTTCCAGAGGCCTTTTTCCAGAGTGTGCATGTGCAGGGGTGTGGGATAAAGAGCAGTGTGGGGTATGTGTGCGGAGCTGCAGGCAGGGTGTGTGGGTATTTTCTTTCCATGCTGTTTGCTTTAGAGTGGGTAATGTGGTCGTCAATCTCAGGGCCAGTGCGAAAACAAGTGTGGGCCAACAATAAATTATTTTTCAGAACATGCTGAGCAGCAGGGACCGGAGGCTCAGAGAATCACCAGCACATTCTTCTGAATGGGAAGCATTTCATTATCTTTCAAATGTATTTACAATGAGCAGCTTCAGCCACAGAGCATTATGTTTTGTTCCGACAGTTCAGGCTTTTTGGAGGAAAATCAGGAGGGTTTTCTCATGAAGTAAAAGGGGTCTGAATCACTGTGTTACACTCACAATACATTTCTCTAATAACTTACAAGCACTACAAAGTGAAACTATCATTTTTACCCAATTTTAAATAAGCTTGTGACAATACTGAGATTATTCTAGCAAAGAAAAGTGTGTAAACCTCTGCTAGCTGCTCCTAGACACTGAAGCGTTCATTACACCCCACAGGAAAACATCATCCTGGTGATATGGCCTTAGCAGTACCGTTAGCAGTACTGGAGCAAAGACAGTCAGGTTACTGAGAAAATGATGAATAAAAGTTCATGGAATCATTAAAATGAAAAGTGTTTTTGGTGCATTAAAGCTCATTAATGCTGCAAATTTCATTTCAAGTTCTGACTAAATGCTGACGGAGGATCTCAACTCCTCCTCCAACCCGAACAACCACAGGGGTCGTTTGTTCCAACCCTCCGATACGACCCATAGGAGTGTCTCCTGAAATAGCGCCCCTACGGCGGCAGGCGTACCGGACCTACGTTGTCATGGTTACAATAATTAACACACGGATTGTACCAAAAGCGGCGTATCTACCTTTGTCGCCATGGTTACTATAATAACCGTGTCTTGGTTAGGTTTAGGGAAATAACCTGATAGGGTTAAAATACGTACTTCCACAAAATTACACAGACTTTGTTGTCATGGTTACAATATAAACAGCTAGTTTGATATGGGAATGGAACACCGCTCTCCTGTGTCAGCGTCATTCATCGACCACAACCTCCTCCTCCTCCTCCTCCTCCTCCTCCTCCTCCTCCTCCTCCTCCTCCTCCTCCTCCTCCTCCTCCTCCTCCTCCTCCTCCTCCTCCTCCTCCTCCTCCTCCTGACGTGGACTTTGTCTCTCTTTATACTACAGCGCCTTCATGCTGGAGGCGATGGCAGGTTTAAGTAGTGGCTGGGCTGATGAGGTAACTGGGAACAGGTGTGTGAGTGGAAAATGGAAAACAGGTGAGCAGGTGGATCTGGAGAGCGGAGGAAAGTCTGACGATGGGAAGCCCTGAGACGAAATGATGACAGTGTCAGCTTCAGCTTGATGGTGGCTGATAATGGCCAATAAGAATCCTCCTCTAGGGACCATGAATATTTATGGTGCATGTAAAAAGAAGTTGGGTTCAAACTTGTGTATTTAGTTGTGTTGTGAGTATTTGCAGCTCATGTGATTTCAAAGTGATGAAGATGTTTTATGTATGTGTTTGTGTTTTGTCTGTTTGCATGTTTTCTTAAGTTGCAGTGCATTGAGCTCTCATAGTAATGTTCTAAGGATGGTGAACATGAGAAACATTGCCTGCTAAACATCTGTAACATCAGTATTCTGCATTACAGACATTAGAATTTAGCTCAAAGCCACAAGCCTTGATGGAAAACTTATTCTTGTTGAATTTTACCTTCAGATGTAAAAAGAAAGTGACCAAGAATCAGATTTAAATACAACAAAAGTCGGTACTGAAGCAGAGATTCGACATAGTGCATGCCTTCACCTTTAAAGGGGAATTCCATCAATTACAGACATGAATGTTTCCAGGTGTTTGACAGCACTACTTCATATGCGAACAAAGTTGTGAAACCTTTAGTGTCTCCAGAGGGAGCTGTGTGAAGTCTGACCAGTTAGAACTTTGTAGATAACATGATCCATAAATGACCTCAGGAACTTTTTCACCATCCAGAGAATCAGGAAGTAAACTAAGCAGCCAGCAGCTACAGGTAGGCACTGGTAGGACTGCTGAACATAAACATGTTGATGTTGGACGTTACTTTTTCTCTCCTTTCTGTTACCCAGCTATTTCCTAAGATTTACTTTCCTTTAGTCTTTGATCTGTAACTGTGTTTAAATTTTATTTAAATGTCAATATAGATCTTATATGCTGATGAATAATTTGGTTGACCGCGTTAAAAAGTCCTCTTTGTTTTGGAGGGGTAGTTGTGTCTCCACCAATGTTGAAACCTCCACCCCTTGATTGTAAGTAATGTACGTGTCAGGTTTTGACAAGGAAGAAGAATGTGTGGACGAAACAGGACGACGTGTGGTTCTGCTGCTGGATTCTGACCTTTGTTCTTTTACCTGCCTATTGTGAGTCAAACAATGTTGCAGGAGAGCAATGCTAAGTTGGCGGAGAACTCTTTAAAGTTCTTATTTCCACAATTACAGAACACAAAGTTGATCAACCCTTCTCTCAACCCCCTCTGGTAATTTCCCGCTTCATGTTTCAGCTTTGATTTCGTGTTTCAATGAGCTGGGATGTGATAGTCTTCTCTGCTGCAGCCGCCGTTTTATGATTTGGGCTCATAAGATGAGACGCCTGTAGTTTACATCAGAGCTCGGCTGCTGCTGCAGCGTCAGATCATTATGAATAAAGGGGAGAAATTCAGCATACAGCCCATGGATGAGGGAGCCACCATCCTCCTGGCAGTGTTTAGATGATTCTGAGCAGAGTGCAGATACGGAGGTGCAGGGTGTTGACAGCTGCTGGGTCCACAGGGCTTTCTGTGATAAGAGCACTCGGTGTGGGAGGGAGGTAGCGCTGTACTGTACCAAGCACCGACGAGCGTGCACTGGAGGAACTTGAGGGGATTAGAAACCACACTGAGAGAGAGAGAGACAGAGAGAGAGAGAGAGAGAGAGTGGCATCCTACATGGAAAGGCACTCTCTGGAGAGCAGAGCTGGACATTTTTGATTTGGAGAGTTCTATCAATTAAAGATCTTTTAGCTTTCATATCGGGCTCAAGTCTAATTATTCCTGTGGCCAAACAGGCAGGAAGTGTAACAGGAAACATCAATAAGAAACAAGACTTATTAGTTTGACGTTCAATGACCAGCAGGAGTAAAAAGTAAAAATTATTACCAACTTACAGGCCTATCCAGTGGATAAAAGGAGAGAGGAGGATGAGATCATGAGAACAGGGGAGACAGGAGATCTGTACCATGGGGAGAATGGTGTATATTTGGAATAGTAAAGTTTTCCCAAAAGTAATTTGAATTATGGTTTAAGAAGGAACTGGAGTTTCACTCTGATTTATTGCTCTTCCTTTTGGGAGACACTTTAAACACAAATGGAGAAAGTGGAAACAGAGGGATGAAATCCTGATTCCCGATTTTGGATCAAGCTTCAAAAACCCTGGATCCTATATGGTCCTATTCACCACTAATGTATCGTTGTGTTATACCCTCCCTGCCTGGTCAGCATCATTATTATTATTATTATTATTATTATTATTATTATTACCATCTTCAGTCCCGAGGTGTGACCTGCTCATGACATCACCAGCTCCCCAGAAGTGCAGACTTTTTCAATACTGACCCAAAACTGCTGCGTCATTTGCGTTGTATGCCCAGCCATCAACCACAACCTCATCATGATGTTTGTGAGAAAAAACAAGTTACCATAATGTCCAGTGTAGTCACAGTTCTTCTTTTTGTTTCTGCTGCTCTGCTCTGCTCTGACGATGACTTCCTGGCGAGGTTTACCAGTATCACTGATGATCGTGATTGGTGACAGGAGGTTCAAAAGGTCCATATCTGACCAGTGACTCTTTAAAACATGACACCTAGAAATACTTTTTCTTCCGTCTTTGTCAAAGAATTTCTTTGACAATTTTTTTTTTTCTTAAAAACATAACGGCTGAAGACAGAGATAAACCTCAAATGCAAGACTGGAGACACTCAGTAGGTTTAAATCTAAGTTTAAAACAGTCTTTACTTAGTAAACAGGTTCACAGGAAGTCAATCCAATAAGACAACAGATCCAAATCGGCAGCCTAAAGGCAAGGTCGAGAAACAGGAGCGGGTCATACACTGACTCATCAAGAAAAAGTCGCACGTAGGGAAAAATGCAGGAGCGCTGACACAAAGTGAACAAGACGAACTGGCACAGAGGGAAGGGAACACTGAGACTAAGGGCTCTGTTTTAATGATCCAAAGCTCATGGTCTGAAGCGTTCGGCACAAGTGCTTTCAATATTACATACAGTATTTCAACAGTGGAAAAAAACAGTCTCCGCACCACGCGCATGTTTTCAAAAGGGCCGGACTTAATCTCTTAATGAATCATGGGAGTGATTTGAGCGTAACATCCAATAAACCAATCACACAGTACATCTCCCATTCCCTTTAAGAACCAGGTGAGTTTGCAAGTTGGTGTATTGCTGTTATAACGGCTATGATTTTTTTAGTGGTGAGTTGATCACATATTGTGACTGACCAGTGAGTCCAGTTCGGACCAGTGAGTCCAGTTCTTACCAATGAGCCCAGTCCAGACCAGTGAGTCCAGTTCTTACCAATGAGCCCAGTCCTGACCAGTGAGTCCAGTCCAGACCAGTGAACCCAGTCCAGACCAGTGAGTCCAATCCTTACCAGTGAGTCTGGTCCTTACAAGTGAGCCCAGTCCTGACCAGTGAGTCTGGTCCTTACCAGTAAGTCCGGTCCAGACCAGTGAGTCCAATCCTCACCAGTAAGTCCGGCCCTGGACAGTGAGTCCAGTCCTGACCAGTGAACCCAGTTCTTACCAGTGAGCCCAGTCCTGACCAGTGAGTCCAGTCATGACCAGTGAGGACAGTCCTTACCAGTGAACCCAGTCATTACCAGTGAGCCCAGTCCTTACCAGTGAGTCCAGTTCTTACTAGTGAACCCAGTCCAGACCAGTGAGTCCAGTCCTTACCAGTGAGTCCAGTCCTGACCAGTGAGCCCAGTCCTGACACAGGCAGCAGCTCTGTGACTCTGAGGGTCAAAGAAGGTTTGAGTGAATGCTCACGGCTCTATAGCGAAGTAACGGCACAAATCACAACGTTTCAAATATTTGATGTGATACGATGAGACGTGTGAATAAATCTTCAGTTCATTATAAAACTGCGGTGATAAATTGAGGTGATGAATGCTGAACACTGTGGAGGATTTACCAGGTAGTAGGACAGAAGCTTCTCTGCAGAGTCTCGTCCAAGAGACGTCCATGACACATGACGACATTATACAACACAACTTGTCACAAAGAAGCTCCGCCCTTCTGAGGCTGTATTCTAATGTTCACCTGACTTATCCCAACATGTAAACTGGTCTTCAGCTCACTCTGCTTTTGTGTCACACGCAGAGTGTGTGCGTTCTGTGTGCCTGTGTATGTTGACACTCTCTAGATAAAGCTCCTTAAAGTAACAGTGAAATGCTGCAACACTGACTTCAGACCAGGTTTTTCTTGGTCAATAGCAACACTTTCTGCCGCCTCAAGATAGCAATGCAGCAACAATGCACCTGACCACACCTCATTTTCAGACCAACACGCCCATGGGCGCACAGATAGGTGCAAGTGTATTTGCTATTTAATCAACGTGGGCGCTGGACGCGAAAATTACAACTGTGTCAGTCTGAAACTAGCAAAGACACTTGTGTTACACTTTGTGCTGCTTTGCACTGGGTGTGAGAAAGAGCCCTAAATACTCTGGGGCAGGGGGGACATGGAGACACGGGTGTAACACATTAGGGTGGGGTCAGGTCATCACAGAGGAGGGGAAGCACAAGGTGGCAGGAAGTGCAGGAACCTGGAACAAGACGAGAGTTGAGTATCAAAATAAAACATGAAACGCAAATACTAGAAACATGAGGGAAGAAGAAGAAAGGTACTTAGCTGATGAGACGTGACAAAAAAAATGTGAAGAAACAAATGAAACCTAAATCTTAGAAAAACTTATCCCTCACTGAAACTGGAATATGAAGAGATGAAGTCTCTAAGTCAGTGAACAGTGAGGAAGAGCCACATCAACAGCAACTCTCTGCACTGACACTGTTGCTATGGTTTCACTGTCTGATGACTCCATGAATGCTGGGTATTATGAGCACGCTCTCCTCACTGTTAATGTGTGCGTGGGGCCACAGGAAGGTTGTGGCGACCGTTACACTCCGACATGTCCAAGATACATGAAATGAACACATAATCCAGATGGGGAAACATACTGTGCTGATGTTTGATCTGAGAGGCTGCACTGATGATTTATTTAACTGAAATCGAAGAAGTTTATATCACACCTGGCAATAAATAAATGAATGGGGAAAAAAAGACAATAAAACAGCAATGAAAGACTTGTTTGATAAAAGGTTATTCCAACAGTGTCTGAAGCGTGTATGAGGAGCCTGATGAAAACACGTGTGGAGGCTGAACCTGTTTAGATCTGCACGCCGTCATGTAGAAACACGGCGTTAGTGGATGCTGCTGAAAGACGGACATGGCGGTCAGAGGGCAGCGATACTTCCCTCTGCTGCCAGCGGGGCCTTTGATGGGAAATACCTCACTGCAATTTTTTTTACCTCCAACCTCCTCACCCGTCCTCAGCCTTCCTGGCCTCCACATACACATCCATCCTTACATCCCTCCCTCCTCCCCTCCTCTTCTTTTAAAATACAACACCTGGGCTTGTTTAAGGACTGCAGATTCCTGTGGGGAGAATAATAATAACAATAGGAGTCTGCCAGCTCTGGAGGGAGGCAGCACCCCCCCACCCCCAATCACCCACCACCACCCACTAAAACCCCAACTGGAGGTCTGACTGGAGGAGGCAGAGCAGCATGCAGACACACAAGAAAGAGGCCATTCATTACAACAAGTCTTTCTTTTATGCGCTCTGTTCATCAGTTGGCCGTGGAGCAGAGCCGAGCCATGACCCTGCAATGAACCACCACAATGCTGAACAGTGTGTGTGTGTGTGTGTGTGTGTGTGTGTGTGTTCAGGTGTTTCGTATGTGCACACATACAGCATACAGTAGCTGCTGGCATGGGTGTACACATGTAATCCCAGTGGAGCGATCCTGGGGATGAACACATGGAAGTAAACTGGGATGATACGCTCATAAAGTAGGTGAATGTAAAAAGACGCGTGCATGTGAACGAGCTCAGGATTTCAACGCATGAATGTACTGACATTAAAAAACACGAGTGGCACGAGTGTGGCATGGGGAGAGAGTGAAAAAGAATGTATAGTGGACATGAATGATGTGACGTGAATATACTTGTACGAAGAATGTAATAATAATAATAAAATATATGTAGAAATAATAATAATAATAGTTATAGTGATAAATCTTACAAAAAACACGATAATAATGTAAATTAATGTTAAACAATAACAAAAAAGTGCAGTGAAATAGCGTGTTTATTATCAATAATAATGAATTATTATCTGTATATTTAAATAATAATTTTTTAATATATCCTTATATTATAATAATATAGTATATATATGATATTAATAATTATACTCTCTCGCTTCCACCTGCAAGAGACTGATTCCTCTTCAGCAGCCTCTTCAAAAGTCAGAGATGCTCACAGCAGGCAATCGATAATAAGTCGCCCGGCAGCAGCAAGTCACAGAAGGTCAGGATTAGAAAATAAGAATAAAACCCATCCCTCACCTGTGTTACAAACACATCGTCCGGCGTCTCTGTGCCAAAGTTTAGCGTCAGTGCATTTGGTGGATGTGGAGAGATTTCGCTGGATAAGTAAAAAACCTTTAGCTGTTGTTGGAGCTACATGAAACGTCAGGGGATCACTGAAGTCAGGAGGATTCATCACCAGGAGAACATGAACGTCCGCAATGAATCTAATGGAAATCCATCCAGTATCTGTTGAGATATTTTCAGTCTTGGCCAAACCTGATTGACGTTGCCTCCCAACAGACGCCGCTGCTTCTTCCGAGACTAAAAAGGATTCATGAATTCGCGTTCAGTAGAGATCACCAAGCAGAAAAGATATTTCAATGCTTATGTTCAAATCAAGCCGTAAAGTCACAGAACCATCCAGCTCCTCACTGAGAGACTAGAGCAGAACAGAGCAACAGTTCAGCAGTGAGACGTGCTGGAATCTGAATCCACAGAGAGCTGCGAGGCTGCAGGCTCTACTGGATCTACTGGATCATAATGTCGAGACGTTTTGTCTTTTTTCTTATTCTATGAAGGTCCAGATTAAATTTACTGACTGTTGGTGCCTTAAGTGACTCCTCTCTTTCCCCACTCCCAAGGACGAGCAGCACCGCAGCAGACTGCAGTCCAAACACCACTGATTTATTTATCAATCAGGGTAAATCAGGCAGCAGGGTGAGCTCAGCCAAAACAACACAACAATCTATAACACTGTTAACCGCCTTAACGTTTTCAACCTGAAGAAAACACAAAACAAAACCTGCCCCTCACTCCTACAGCTCCTCTTAGAGATATTTACATCATATACAACAAAGATCGGTCTAATCAATAAATCAATCCATCACTATGGCAAGCCAAAACGGCCAAATTACAGTGTCCTGACTGCGTCCTAGGTCCTCATGGAACCCTGCTGTTTACAGCACCATGTGTCACCGAGGACGTCCTACAGAAGCAGCGTTGTCTTAAATGATAATCATTTCCACTCTGTGGTTTTCACAGCTACTAAATTTAAAGTGTAATCAACTAAATCACTGAAGAAGAAGACGGGCAGCAACTACTACAACAACTGAGCACTGATCTCCTGTGGTGCAGAACAGACACCGGCCGACTTTACCTGTTCTGTGTATTTGTTTGTGTAGCCTGAAGAAAAGCTCAGGTATGCACCTGGGTGTTATTTTATTCCACTTCTTCTTCTTCCAAATTTACTGGATGGGCAATAGCATAAGTTTGCATCCCACTGCAGCACCAGTTGTTTGGGGAAAGGTTTGCTGCAGGTAAATCTTTTAAACCTGTAGAGCAGAGGTCGGCAAGTTTGGCCTAGGGCCAATTTCTTTTTTCTGATCCATTAGAAATCATAGAAATCGGAGGCTGTTTTAAGAAATTGATTCATAAAAATGCTAAAAACTGGAATTTACCTTGTTCCTGTTCACATGTGTGGGGCTGTGTACACAGTCACAGATAGGGGTGGGTGAAAAAGAGGTTAGCAAAAAGATCATATGACAATCGTTTTGGGTAGAATCACAATCCACGATCTTAACCAGGATCTCCATTTTGTTTCCGCTTCGATTTTATTCTGAAACTCCTGATCGGAAGTTGTAATTCATATTGTTCCGCTGCTTTGACGCTTATTTCTGATGTTTATCCGCTTGCTGTTACTCTTCACCCACTTATGCTTACTAACATTATAACACAACCAATCACACTTTTTCTCAGTTCATATGGAGTATTCAATTGGACAGCGCTGTTATTTATTTAAGAAGTGCAGTATGTAAGTGTTTTGATTTTTCAGTTGCTCCCCTGGCTCGTCCCTCTTGTCCGTGGAAGGACTGTAACTCCACCGTCTTGGACTGCAGCTGGTGACGGTGCTTCCTGTTCTGCTCAGGTGGAGAACCGGTTCATGTGGAGCTACACCAAACTCAGTGAGGCTGCAGAGCAGAACAAGAACTGCTGTGTCCAGCTACAGTTAGCGGGCTAGCTGTTTTAGCTGCTCTGCAATGACGGAGGCTGCACGGTGGTGCAGTGGTTAGCGCTGTCGCCTCACAGCAAGAAGGTTCCGGGTTCGAGTCCCGGCTCGGCCGTGGGATCTTTCTGTGTGGAGTTTGCATGTTCTCCCCGTGCTAGTGTGGGTTCTCTCCGGGTTCTCCGGCTTCCTCCCACAGTCCAAGCACATGCAAAATGGGGACTAGGCTAATGGGATACTGTAAATTGACCATAGGTGTGGCTGTGAGTGTGAATGGTTGTCTGTCTCTATGCGATGGACTGGCGACCTGTCCAGGGCGTACCCCGCCTCTCGCCCGAAAAGATGCTGGGATAGGCTCCAGCCCCCCCGCGACCGTACTAGAGGATAAGCGGTAGAAAATGAATGAATGAATGCAATGACGGAGATGTGTTTTATCATGGCCTGATGTGTGACTGTGTCCGTCATTCACTCTCAATATGGATAAAAGTTTAATAAGCATGTGGGGGGAGATTCTCTATTTGGAAATTGTTGTGCAATATTGCTTTTTATTTTTCTTTGCAGAATGGAGTTTAGTATGTAATTAATTATTTCAATATCAGCTACAGCACATTTATTTCATATGTATATAATTACTGTATATGTGTAACATTTAAGTTGCTTATTTACAACCCGCTTGTCTTGAGTCATTTGGGTTCCTGTTTATTTCTTTTTTCTCTGATGTATTTTGGTTTTTATTCATTCACTCATATTTTCTCTCCTTGCTTCCTAGGCCCATAGACTGTATATACATAAAAAGCTGAGCTCAACCTCTGAGTTTTCCTGTATCAGGCTCTGAGCAAGTCAGAGGGGATCTGACTCTGTGAAGCCTCTCACCCTCTGTGCGCAGATGTGGGAATAAAGCCTTGATTTCCTGACTGATCGCTCCTGACTCTTCTTCTCTTGGGTATAAAGAGTTTCAGTTCCATAATGTGGAGGAATGGAGCCACATTACCAGCTTACAACGAGGCTTACGATATTTTAACTTTCACTTACATTGTTATTACTGCAGCTGTGCGTTGCACAGAGTGAACTAAGTGGAGTGTAAGAGATGTTGGGTGATGAAACAGCAGCTGTGGATGTGAAAATGAGGCCGAAGGTAGAAACGTAGAAATCACTCTGTAGAAAAAAAGTTCTGGTAAAACACGTCTTTATTGGATTATCTCTCATGCAAGCTATGTTCATACTATTTGAATCAATTTCATTTTTAAGAGGATATAAATACTAAAACGGAGCCTCATTCTAAATCTCAAGGACAATTCTTATACATTTTACATGTTTACAAATGTGAATATACATCACTACAACTTTTGTAATTCTTTTCTATTATGAAAATGAGCACTGTTACAACAATTCATTGTATGTATGATTTTCTGTGGCTCAATAACACGTTTGAAACTCACTCAAGTGGCTTTACTCACCTTGAAATGGAACGATGAGGTGTTTGTGCTCGGTAGCTACCGCGGCAGTTTACCCGTTAGTGTTTAATATTCTACTAATAACTACATAACTTGTCAATCTTAGGAGTGCATTTATTCACACAAACAGTCTATTCCGATTAGCTATGGCGTCTTCTGATGTAGCGGCTCGCCGGCTTCAGCTTAGTACAAACACACTCGTACAATACGGTCACTCTAATCAACTGTGATGAAGCAAAATCAAGGCTAGTCTACCGCTAAACTTTCCTTCTTACACAAACTTTCACCAGGCTATATTTACCTTAGCTTTTCTTCAGGGGGGGGTTCTCTCTGGCCCACCCCCTACCGTACCTCTGACCGATTACCACAGGTTGCAACGACTGATGCCAACATTAACCAATCAATTTCTTTAGTTTCCCAAAGTTTGCCGTCAATAGTTTAGAATTGTTACTTTAACTACTCATTTAACTATTTACATCCGATATGACTATATGACTAAATGATCTTAATCTTTCAGTTAACTATTTTTCCCTTCATCAAACTAAATTACTTTCAGTTTAATTACTTTACATAAATCTTGCTATCTCACTGTATTAATAACTAACATGTTTTAATCCCTTCCTTTTACACTAGGGTTACACATAAAATGATGGATGGCTTTGGTTAAGTTCAGGCAACTAATACCAGTCAAACCAGTCAAAGAAATAAAGCAGGGCACTGACTCCAGTCCTGTATTTCACCTGTTCATCCACCACAGCCTCTTCTTTACACAGACTCTTTACACTCACCTGTCCTCCTGAAGATTTTTTCTGGCAGAACCTTGAAAACAAATGTCTCCCACAACCAGGTGAGCACCAGGACACTGTTTCTCATCCAACACTTTAACAGTATTGTTGGCAGCATGTGTTGTAATGAAGGCCATTATTTCAGTTTCTGAGCACACGCACACGCACACACACACACACACACACACACACACACACATACAGAGCTTATGAGTGATATAATATATAATGTTTGGATGTGATTTGAAGGTTGATGCGTTCTGATGGATGGCAGGTCTGCGTGTGTGTCGACAGCTTCGTATCTCACTACCGCCAGCTGAGCTCCCACTGTCGTCAGACTGTGCTGTTTTATTGTGAATTACTGCGGCACAGAGGACTTACAGTAATATACAGTGACAGACAGCTGAGAGCTGCTGTCACACTCTGTTATTATTGTCCCTTCAACAGGATACACACATATACTGTGGGTATATGTAAAGGGGTGTGAGTATTGAACTTTCATTCATCAGGTGGATACAAAATGAATGATAATGTTGCTCCGTGTCAGCTGAATGTGTAAATACACACCTGTCCTATCAGCTTTATTAACTCTTAACATGCCAATGTTGTGTTTTCAACTTGTTGTGCTGCCCCCAAGTGTCCGACAGCGAACAAAGATGAGCACTACATAGTTTCCAAAGCGTTTAGAGTAATTAGAAAAATGAACATAACTGGGAAAAATGTGGGAGGGACGAAGCAAAGACAGAAAGAGTGGAGGCCTGGTTTTATCAGGTTATCTATTATATAGGTATGAATTTTATAAGCAACTCAGTACTTCAGAATATAACTGTTAAAGTTCTAATCTGTAGCATTTCCACATTAAAATGTCTAAAAACAACAAGACCTATGTTCTATATGTGGTTGAGTTGTGTTCTTACATTATCACAAATGTTTCCATCAATTCTCAAACCAGAGAAATCTGTGATTTTAATCATGGTAACGCTCCATTTCATTGGTCGCTTGTCAATGACATCATATCCTCTGTGATCATGTGCCAGTGTTGTGTTTGTCTGACAGAAGCTCAACATTGACTGAAGTGAAACTGGTTTCTGGGTGTTTCTGCTGGTTTTAATCCCCTGGTGTGTTTGTTATGGAGAGGAGGAAACCTCTGTGGATAATTCAGCTGCTGGTAAAAACCTGCTGAACGTCTGGTTCATAAGTTACTAAAGAAACAAAGGTAAGCAGTGTGTTTCCAGCTACTCTGAGATGTTCTGTGTCTGTCGTAAAGCGTCGCTGAATCATTGACTTTAAACGCACATTATCTAACTTCTGCCTCTAGGAGTGTCTCAATGAAAACAATAACAAAAGACGGTGGGGTGGTTGGGTGACGTCATGAAATAGCGTGCGATCATAGGAGTTGTTGTCGTCACCACCATTACCCTAAGCTCCTCCCGGTTTGGATTCCTTCTTTGTCAGTGGTTCAGGAAATCAAACAGACCCGGTGATTATAACTGGGATTATAACCAACCGTTAATGGAAGTGAAGACAAGAACTCCCATGATCCCATACTATTCTGTGACATCACCCAATGCCGTCTTTCGTCATTGTTTTGATTTAGAGACCCCCGGAGGCAGAAGTTACAGACTGTGTGTTTAAATTTTAATGTATTTAATACAATACTTACTAAATGCATTTTGTTGCATATAGTAATTCAGATTTAGTTAATCAGATAAACATAAAACTTTATTTGGAAGTGAAAACCGAGTGTTTGTCAGAAGTCATCTTGGCTGATCAACATTGTGACGTATAGTCAGGAGACACTCCAGTGGCTCGTATCAGAGGGATGGAACAAACGACCTGTACGGTTTATTCAGGTTGGAGGAGTTGATGGATTCAACAAGCTTTTCTTTGCTTCCATACTTAAAGCCTCACTCCAATGTGATACATGTAATCACTGCACAGCAGAACAATGTAAGATTAGTGTTCTACTGTTTCAACTCTTGCTAACTGTGGCTGGGTGAAGCTCTGACATCTCTCTCTCTCATTAGGTCTCCAGAGTAGAAACCAAAAGACTAACAGAAACTGAATCATGTTTAATAGTTTTGACTCTAAAATGATGTTTGTGTGTGGTAAAATAACTGGAAACAACTTCAATCAAAAGTAAAATGACAAATAACAGCCAGTAGGCTAACACATTCATTGATACCTGCTGCATCAGTAGATTTAAAACCACAGTCCAACAAGGAGCCTGCAAAACATCGATATATAATCCAGTTTCACTGAGAGACAGTCACTTAATGAGCACAGCTGTCAGTTGAAACATTTACATACATTTACATTTACCCATTCAGACACTTTAATCCAAGTGAGGGACCTCACCTGAGCTTCAGTGTAGTAGTAGACCTTGGTGTAAGGACTACATGTGTTTAATAAGTGAAGGAGATGAGGTAAAGAAGTGCAGGTAAAGTTGACAGTAAGAGCTCGTTAGACATGTGAGGGTGTTAGAGGTGTTAGAGGAGTTGCTCTCTGAAGAGAGGAGTCTTCAGCAGATTCCTGAAGACAGAGAGCGACGCTCTGCTCTGATAGACTTTAGTAGCTTGTTCCACCATCAGGGAACCACAGACCAGAACAGACTGGACCGAGACTGTCTTGTGTGCCGGACCACATTCCTTGCTGAATGACTCAGTTCAGGTAGATGGAGCAGACCCAGAAGTCACTGTGAAGGCAGCATTAGTGATTTGAATTTGATTCAGGTAGTCATGGGTATAGCCAATGGAGGTTGATGAGTACCGGAGTGAGATGTGACCTTTTAGGCTGATCAAAGACCAGACGATCTGCTGCATTCTGGACCATCTGTAAGAGTTTCACTGTGCGTGAAGGGAGGTTCACCAGAAGATCCCTGCAGCAGTCCAGGAGAGAGTATAGTAGTTGTATAGAGCAAAGAGACACGACCAGGAGACAGATGCAGCACGGTCAGAGAGGGAGAGCTGGTCATCAAACATGACACCCAGGTTTCTCATGACCTTGGTTGGAGTAAGGGTTGAAGTGACTCATTGGCTGGGATGACTGGGAGTTCAGTGGACACACAGTGGATCGCATATCTGACTCTTAGAGAAATGTGAAAACATTTACAACAATACATCTAGACCCTCTAGCACCTCACACACATATGGACTCTTTTTACTAAAAAAATCTTCAGTGTAACACAGAGTAAGAGAGCTCATTGATATTTCAATCAACCCTGTTGTCTCTTCATGTGATTGCTCACTGTGAGTTCAGAACTCCCACCAGGAACCTGCTCATGTTCCTGCAGCTGCAGAAAAACAACCAGTAAAAAAAAAAAAGAAATGTATGTCTGTAGCGGTGGAAGTCCACAAGAGGTTCTTACATCACTTACCTTTCTTCTGTTGCTGCGTTTTCAAACTGCAGTTCAGATATATAGCGAGAGAACCGATGGAGATGGATTTTTTTTACTTCTCTAACACAAACAATTCTCACAGTTCTGTCTCATTCTTTCGTCCGTCTCATTTCTTCCGAGTCACTTCCTGTTAGGAGTGAGCGCTCAAGTGCGGTTTGTGTTTCATAGGATGGGAGGACTCCAAATCACATTTGCTCCAGATCTCAAAGGGTTTTACATTCAGTCAGTGCGTCTCACCAAAACCCGTCCGTGCGTCTCCTTCAGCTCTAACAAATGTGCTCAAAGTATTTTCTTCCCCATAAACAATTTACAAAGCTGAAGTTGGAAATGTGAAGTGTTTATTCCTTCCCTTTCTTTGCTGGCAGGATGCTGTTTCTTGCCATAAAACCACCTGAAGAAAACTGTGTCACCCTAACCCTCTATCCTAGATATTACCTTCCTATACAACTGAAGTGCAACAGCAAATCTGATTTGTAGGGACTGTACCTGAGGAAATGTGGTTAATTTGTGATACTTAACATATTGAAAAAGTCACAGACAATGTGTTTGTTTTCCACCAGAATATCAGATCTTTACAGAACAAATCTCCACCTGTAGTCGCTCGTGAAACTGTTTTCTGGTTCTGCTCAGACTCTCACAGCTCCTGGTTCAGGTTTGAGAAACATCCTGGTCTGGGTTAATACAGACACAGTTCAAACGTTTGACCTGAACCTCCATCTTCCTCTAACCTTCACCAAAGAGCTGTTGTTGTCTAAACCACAGACGGGCGACTGCGGATGTGAACACGGTCAGTGGCTCTGAACCTGATCCAGCCAGGGGTGAAGTTCCCTACAAAACATATTTGCTGTTGCAGTTTAGTTGTACAGAAACATAATTTCTCTGTGTGAATAAATGGCTTTGTGTGTGTGTGTGTGTGTGTGTGTGTCCCATTGTGCGTGTCCATAAAGGGTTAGTCCTGACTGAAATAATTACTATTCATCCTCTGGGGAGCCATTAATATCCATTCATGACTGATGCAGTGTGAGCAGAGCACTGCTGCTCTGGAACAAGAGGACAGAGGTTCACTCTGGAGCTCACTTCCACCTTCCCGCTCATCAGCAGCTCCCACCGTCTCTTCACGCCTCGGCCTCGCACCGCGGCTGCTACGCTAAGTAGGCCAGTGACTGATGTTAATACAAGATGTATTAATGAGGTGGGATCACTTTCTGCTCCAATTATTTACCAGTGGGTTGGACCCGGCGAGATAATTCCTCGTCAGGCGGCGCTGGGCCGAGGAGAAGATTAATGGCTGCTCTGCGCCCTCAGATGAAGCACATATGGTTTGTGTCGGTTCTTCTGTGACGAGTGTGGGCTGCGGGAAGTTTTGTCTCGCGCTCACTGGGGTGAGCTTCGCATTTAGGATTGAAACCGAAAATATATAATTCCAAATGTAGGCCATATTAGCTTCATGACATATCGTGTAGATTTTATTTATACAGCCCAGAAAACACACGACCGTTTAGCGACAGTGTCTACTCACCTGGCTTCAACAGTTCACAGTTTATACATCAACAATGATCAATGTGACGTTTGAAGGAGGTGTGGATGAAGCTAACAGTTAGCCTGCCCTTGGTTTGAGCTACATTTAACCAGGAATCAGCCTGTTCACTATCAAACACAGACAAAAGACAAGATCATGGAGCGGAGGATTAACACCGAGTCAAATCAGTTGATGACAGTGTTCATATGTGTGTGATCATTTTGATGCTACATAAATAGCATCACGTGTTGCTCTACAGTGTGTGAGGCTCGGTGGTTGTCGATAATTAAAACACTATCCCAGGTAGGAGTGACCGGATAGCCGAGTGGTTAGGGCTGCATACCATTTGGGTGGAAATGCGCTGAATAAGGATTCTCTGCTTCGACTCCTGACTGGCCGGCTGGACTCTTTGCAGCACGTCATTCTCCTACTCTCCGCCCCTTTACTTTTCTATTCAATAAAGGCATGAAAATGCCTGAAAAAACCTCTGTCCAGGTGACGTTCTGCTGCGCCACAACACTACTGAAGTAGTAGCGATGTTGGTTTTGGGGATGTTCAGTGAGGTGGTCTGTGAGTTTTATTTTAGTGGTGAAGTCCTTGGTCTGAAAAGGTCTGAGAAATGCTTAAGTAGTGCAAAGGAGCAGGTAGCAGCAGGTTATAGTAATACCAGAAAGCCATATTACATAACTAGAGTTACCTCCTCGTGGTCGTCTGCCTCCTCCCCTCAGACTAGTTCCAGGTTACATCCCTGTTTATCCAGAGTCATAAAACATGGTCTTGAGTAATGGCTAAAAGTGTTTTGCGATGTCACACCGACCTTGACCTTTGACCTTTAACCACCAAAATGGTATCAGTTCGCCCTTGAGTCCAAGTGAATGTTTGTACCAAATTTGAAGCAGTTCCATCAAGGTATTCCTGAGATATTTTGTCCACGAGAATGGGACAGACAGACAACCTGAAAATAGTACGCCTCCAGCGCTGACTGTCGCCGGCGTGGAGGAATAATAACACGTGTTCCTTCATGCAGTTTTGTGTTCAGGGAATTAAAGACTCCTTGTATATGCTCCGGCTGGTCCTTGGGGCCCTGAATTGGCGGTCAGCTCAGACTCGGTGTAGTGGGTGTGAGGTGTCTGCAGCTCCCTGTGAACAGCTCTGTCAGATATATTGCAAAGTTGTTTTGGCCAATCACCTTCGCTGCGATGTCAGAGCTTGTTTTTGCTCTTCACGCTCCAGTTGCTGCAACAAGCTCTTACGTTGAATGATAAGATGCTTTCAACCCAGCTGCTGTTTGTCATTTCTAGTGCGTGTCGGCTAACGTCAAAGCTCCTCGGCTTCCTGATTGAAAATGTGCATCGAAGGTCTGTGTGATCTGGACAGCATGCAGCACCCTCCGTCAGTCAGATATGGAAAAACTTACAGAGAATGAAAAGACTCCTGGAGGATCAACACTGACCCGAATTCTTCATTTGTCGATGACAAACACGGTCCCGACACGGGACGGCGAGCAAACACACAACACGTCTGTAATTCAACATGTCCGCTGACTGCGGTTAGCTATGTTTGTTCTGTGGAGTAGATCCCATATAATTGTTTGTACATGTCTACATGTCTGCTGCTGATTTCATGTTTGGTGCAGCTGATTTTAACCACATTGTAAATTTGTTGGGTAGTTTAGTTTATAAAAATACATGATTGATTTACAAATAATTAAATATTCTGAAAAGTAGCTATAACTGTGAAGTAAAGTACAAGTATAAAGTACCATAAAATGAAGTACTTCAGTTAATGTACTTCATTTCTTTCCAGCACTGTCCAGGTCCCGGTGTATCTAGTGATTATCAGACCGGCCAGTTATCAGATCCGATATCTAGCGTTTTTACAATTAGTGAAATCATTATTTTTTTCAGCTGATTGTTGATACAACAAAGGAATTGATGGATCCAGATTGTCTCAACAACATTTCCATATTTTTTATTTTTTATTTTTTCGTTTTGCTTTATTATATAAATCCAGACAGGAAATGGTCAGTGAAGGAGAGAGAGTTATGGTCTCCACGGCAGGTCACCCACAGTCAAGCGTTACGATGACAGCCTGTAGCACATGTGTTAACCACCGGACCTCCAGGACCCACCGGAGGTCAAAGCTGAAGCTCGACATCGAATCTCTGTCTAAAGTCAAACTGGAGCTGTGACAAACTGGAATCGTGATTTTATAACTTTTAGTGGCCTTTTATGAATCAGCCTCCTGTTGCAGTGTCTCAGACTGTGAGGATGTGAAGAGGAAAAACCTCCATCAGTTTTCCCAGGATGCACAGGGGTGAAATAAACCAAGTTTATATAACAACCTGTATCCAGCCAGATGGAGAGAGAGAGGGATGTATGTCCTCTGTGTGTGTGTGTGCGTGTGTGTGTAGAGGGGGTGTTGGGTAATTCACAACTGGTTCATCACATGACAGGCTAAATTAATTGATGTGGTGCTGGGAAGCTGTGGAGGCAGCACCTGTCCCGTCACAGCCATACATCAGCATTAAGAAATCAGCCCCTCTGTGAGCATTATTTATCTGCCCCGACTAAATGCCCCCGCAACTCCCAGAATACAGCACGGCACTCCAGAGAGTGGAGAGCATTTAACACGGGCTCCAAAGGCCCTGCCGGCAGACTCCCACACTGACTGCTTAAACAGGCCAAATTATTCTTATGGTTGGCAGAGGAGCAGCTCGTCCATGTGATGATGTGCGTGAGTGTGTCTGAAGTAACTGCTGTGTTTAAACTCTGCTCACAACTGTTGTAACGATCAGTCTGTGTTGATGTACAGTGATGCTGAACGACTGCAGGAAAACAAAATGAGTTTTCACGCTTATGTTCATATTCAGTGACAAATCTTTACACTTAATTTCCCCTGCAGTGGCTCTTCATGTTAAAACCAGAGTGTGGCTGAGGTACAATCAAGGTGAGGAGAAAACATGTTTTAAAAATCCTCTGCTATGATTGATATTTTGTTTAACGTGGTTTTCACACATCCATCCATCCATCCATCCACTATATATACCGCTTATCCATGCACGGTCGTGGGTGGGGGGGGGTAACACCCTGGACAGTTCGACTGACAAGGTTTCAGGTTTATTAAGCCCCGCCCTCTGTCCCCACAAGTTGACAGGATTGGTTCCTTAGGTTCGTGACGTGTGAAACCCTGGCTGTCTGAATCTGTGTTTATGAGACTGTCATTGGTTCACTGCAGTTCAAGGTGGAAACATTCAGTCATGGTTGTTGATGATCATTTCTCTCATCATATTTCTTGTGTTATATAAAAACATCATATGGATCTTAACAAGGTTAAAAAGTGGATTTTCATCGGAGGTTCTTTAAAGGTGCAACCACAGAGGCCATAGCTTCAGTAGCTTGCATGGTACCTTTAGCTTGGTCATGTGATCCAAAAACCTATCACACAGTCCACTTCCTTGTTTTTTTTTTGAGCTCTTAGATAAATCTTATGTGCTTCATTAGCAGGCAGACTTTCCTCAGTTGTCATGGAGATAGTTACCTGGATAACAAAGTTTAGAATGTTGGTCCCGTGGTAACAGGTGTTAATACAGATGATGGTTTCTGGTGTCAGACGTGAATGTTGGCCTTGATCTTTCTCTGGGCGTCCGCAGACGCCATGTTGATGACCTTTGACCTCTCTCCTTTTTATTTTTTTGTACGTGTATATGTGAGTGTGTGTGTGTGTGTGTGTGTGTGTGTGTGTGTCACATTATCATTTCATTTTCTCTTACATTCTCTTGTTACTGCAGTTTGTCTGATTGATGCAACGCACATTACTTTCTCACTTTCTTTTAGATACATAAACAACTTTAGAATTAGTGAAGTAAAAGGAGTTCAGGCAGACAATGGATTAAATTCATTTATAATTTCAAAGTAGCTTTGTGAGCTCTGAAGCCATGGTCATGAGAGGAAATCGCTTTCTGTTTGTACAGGAGAAGAAACTGTGATGCTGCTTTAAACCTGGTCATAGAGAAGTTTTTCTGCCTGTCAGAAAAGATCTGCACCTCCTCTGTTATAACGATTTTCCCTCACTGTGTGCTGTCAGTGGCTAATATGAGCACAGTTGAAGACTGTTGGAGTATAATAAAGGACCATGAGGACAGTTGTAGCTCCAGCCTTCCTCCCTCAGAGTCTCAATCTGTCCACACCCCCGATCTGACTTGTCTTCCCGTCCCCCTTCTTCCTGCCCTCCTCCTCCTGGAGGACAGACGGGCAGCAGTGCCAGCATCTGAGGCTCTGCTGGATCCTACATAAAGCTGGTCTGGGCTCTGCCCGTCAGGCTCTGCTCCACTCCACACTAGCTGATCTCTATCTGCTGGGCTCCTCTCAGCCTCACCCATCCACTTCCTGTTCTCCTCTCTACTCCTCATCCTGACATCACTTCTCCTCAGTAACAGAGAAGAATCCTTCACAATTCTTTTCTTCAGTCTGTCCTCGTTTTCATTAGAAGATAATTTAGCATTATAAATAAATTATTGTTATTATTACATTCTTTCATTTTTACCCTGCAGATCTTCTCTATCATCATGCAGGTTCTTGAAAAGTCAACAAGATGCTTCAAAATAATCTAAAATTAAAGCATAACAAATATTTGAATGTTTCACTGAAAATACCAAGTCATATGTGTTGGTGTCATTTCTTCATGTAGGCTGTTGGTACTTTCAATAACATCATACACTGATGTCATATTACAGGGAGGGGAATGTGCGTGTATTAACTTTCCCTCTCCAGCAGCTTTAAAACGGGGCTGGAGAAAGTTTAACAGGATGCTGCATTAACTGTTCATGGGGCCCCGAGGCAAACATTTGTTGTTGGGCATCTGATTACCCCAGTCTATTACCTTCTGTGTATTGTGTGTATTT